>NC_092759.1:20011303-20351015 GCF_047496795.1 Chiloscyllium punctatum | reverse complement strand
CAGGTAACACTCCCTCTACACTGTCCCCCCCCATCAAACACTCCCAGGACAGGGACAGCATGGGGTTAGATACAGAGTAAAGCTTCCTCTACACTATCCCCTCCATCAAACACTCCCAGGACAGGGACAGCATGGGGTTAGATACAGAGTAAAGCTTCCTCTACACTATCCCCCTCCATCAAACACTCCCAGGACAGGGACAGCATGGGGTTAGATACAGAGTAAAGCTTCCTCTACACTATCCCCCTCCATCAAACACTCCCAGGACAGGGACAGCACAGTGTTAGACATAGAGAAAAGCTCTCTCTACACTGTTCCTCCCTCAAACACCCCCATGACAGGGACAACGCAGGATTAGATACAGAGTAAAGCTGCTTCTACAATGACCCCATCAATGCTGTGACCATTATCACTGTCCAGGGACTCTGACTAACTTGAACCTGAAGCCAGTGTTCTGAAAGGCAGGGTGGGGAAACCGAAATGGAGGCGCTATTTGGAAGATGGGATAGCGCCCATAACCCTGAAGTGGGAGGCACAGGTTCAAGTCCCCACAGCTCCCAGAGGCTTGTGATAACATCCTCGTTACAGGTTGGAGGGTAAGACTTTATTTTCAATGTCTGCAGTGTGCTTGGCTGCCACAATGTGGCGCCAGAACTCCATGTAGAAAGGGGACAGCAGCAGGAGCAGAAACTGCTCAGTCTCAGTGTTCAGGGTTTGCTGCTGCTGCTCAGACTGAGAATTTGCGATAAATGAACTGATCCCACCTTTCTTCACACCCTTACAGCAGAACAGAGGGCTCGGTTTCATAGATAGTTTTCAATATTGGAGAGTCAGAGGGTTTCACATCATGGAACAACGCCCTTCGGCCCATCGTGTCCGTGCCAGCTGTCAAAAATCAATCCATTCCAGCCCCATTTCCCAGCACTTGGCCCATACCCTGTATTCCTCATTTCAAATGCTCATCTAAACACTTGATCAAAGTGGGGAGGGGTTCTGCCTATCCCACCCCTTTCAGGCAGTGAGTCCCAGATCTCACACCTACCCTCGAAATGAAAACACTCGTTCTCAAATGCCCTCACAACCTCCTGCTCCTGCCCTTAAACTGTGCCACCCCCTGGTTACTGACCCCTCTACAAAGGGTATTTCTCCCAGTCCATCCTGTCGGTGCCCCTCTGTCCACCTCAGTCACATTCCCCCCTCACCTGTCCCTGCCCCATCTTCCCCTCCCTCCCTTCATCCCTGATTGGCTCCGCCCTCCCTTCATCCCTGATTGGCTCCGCCCTTCCTTCATCCCTGATTGGCTCTGGCCTATTGGCTCCAGCCCTGGGAACATCCAGGTGAATCTCCTCTGCACCCTCTCCAGTGCAATCCCACCCTTCCTACAGTGTGGGGACCAGAACTGCACACTGTACTCCAGCTGGGGCCTAACTAACGTTATATACAGCTCCATCCTAACCCCCCCCTGTCTTGATTAATAAAGACAAGTGTCCACTGTGCCTTCCTGAACCACCTTAGCCCCCTGTGCTGCTGCCTACGAGGATCAATGGATGTGCACAGCAAGATCCCGCTGATCCTCTGTACATCTGAGGCTGCTCACGTTCAGTGTGTATTCCCTTGTCTTCTTCATTCTCCCAAAATACATCGCTCCACACTTTTCAGGATTTAATTCCCCTTCCCCTGTTCCGCCTGTCTGACCAGACCGTCTGTGTCTAACTAAGGCTTTCCTCCTCACTATTTACCACATCCAACAGTTTTCCTGTTATGGTAATGACCATAGCTCTCACATGATTGTCTCGATCATTAATGTACACCACAAACAGCACAGGAGCTAGCCCTGAGGTGTGTGGAACCCTCCTGGAGACAGCTTTCCAGTCACACAGCCAACCTTTAAACCTCTGCTTCTGATCCAGTGGGAGCTCCATCCCAGGGGATTGCAGCTTCTGAACCAGTCTGCCGTGTGGAGAGTGTTCCCGAAGTCCACGTAGACTACATCCGCTGCACTCCCCTCACCTACTCACCCCGTCACCTCCTCCAAAAAACTCAACCCAATATGTTTGTCACAATCTCACAAGATGACTATGCTTGAATAATCCTCGCCTTCCCAGTGATAACTAACTCGGCTGCTCAGAGTGTTTGCCAATAGTTTCCCTCCCACCAATGTTCGACTCCCTGGTCTGTAGTTTGCGGCTTTATCCATCCTGTCTTGAATGATGCTGATGCTTTAGCTGTCCTCTGGCACACCTCCTGTGTGCAGAGAGGATTTGAATATTAATATCCGAGGCCCAGTAATCTCCCTTTATTATCACCCTCAGTAACCTAGGTACATCACATCTGGGCCTAAGGGTTTATCCAAGCTTCCTCACACCTCTCGATCAGAAATTGGCTGGCTGTAAGAAGACAGAGGGTGTAGTTGATAAGAAATGTTCATCCTGGATTTCAGTTACTAGTGGGGTACTGCAAGGATCTGTTTTGTTGTTTGTCATTTTTACAAGGGTGTAGAAGGATGGGTTAGTAAATGTGTGGATGAAACTAAGGTCAGTACAGTTGTGGATAGTGCCGAAGGATATTGCAGGTTACAGAGGGACATAGATAAGCTGCAGAGCTGGGCTGAGAGGTGGCAAATGGAGCTTAATGTGGAAAAATGTGAGGTGATTCACTTTGGAAGGAGCAACAGGAATTGCAGAGTACTGGGCTAAGGGTAAGGTTCTTGGTCGTGTAGATGAGCAGAGAGATCGGTGACACGGTGGCTCAGTGGTTAGCACTGCTGCCTCACTGCACCAGGGACCCAGGTTCGATTCCCGCCTCAGGCGACTGTCTGTGTGGAGTTTGCACATTCTCCCCGTGTCTGCGTGGGTTTCGTCTGGTTTCCTCCCACAGTCCAAAGATGTGCAGGTCAGGGTGGATTGGTCATGCTAAATTGCCCGTAGTGTTAGGTGCATTAGTCAGGGGTAAGGGGAATGGGTTTGGGTGGGTTAATCTTCGGAGAGTCGATGTGGACTTGCCTGTTTCCACACTGTAGGAAATCTAATCCAGGTACAGAGATCCCTGAAAGTTGCCACCCAGGTTGATAGGGTTGTTAAGAAGGCATACGGTGTGTTAGCTTTTATTGGTAGAGGGATTCAGTTTTGGAGCCAAGAGGTCATGCTGCAGTTACACAAAACTCTGGTGCGACCGCACTTGGAGTATTGCGTACTGTTCTGTTCACCGCATTATGGGAAGGATGTGGAAGCTTTGGAAAGGGTTCAGAGGAGATTTACTAGGATGTTGCCCAGTATGAAGGGGAGGGTTTAGGAGGAAAGGCTGAGGGACTTGAGGCTGTTTTCATTAGAGAGAAGAAGGTTGAGAGGTGACTTAATTAAGACATATCAGATAATCAGAGGGTTAGATAGGGTGGACAGGGAGAGCCTTTTTCCTTGGATGGTGATGGCTAGAACGAGGGAACATAGCTTTAAATTGAGGGGTGATAGATTTGGGCAAATGTCAGAGGTAGTTTCTTTATTCAGAGAGTAGTAAGGGTGTGGAATGCACTGCCTGTAACTGTAGGAGACTCGCCAACTTTAAGGGCATTTAAATGGTCATTGGATAAACATATGGATGATAATGGGATAGTGTAGGTTAGATGGGCTTCAGATTGGTTCCACAGGACGGCTAAAGGGTCTGTACTGCGCTGGAATGTTCTATAAGGGTCTGTACTGAGCTGGAATGTTCTATAAGGGTCTGTGCTGCGCTGGAATGTTCTATAAGGGCCTGTACTGTGCTGGAATGTTCTATAAGGCCCTGTACTGTGCTGGAATGTTCTATAAGGGCCTGTACTGTGTTGGAATGTTCTGTAAGGGCCTGTAATGTGCTGTACTATTCTATAAGGATCTGTACTGCACTGAAATGTTCTATAAGGACCTGTACTGTGCTGAAATGTTCTATAAGGGCCTGTACTGCGCTGGAATGTTCTATAAGGGCCTGTAATGTGCTGTACTATTCTATAAGGATCTGTACTGCACTGAAATGTTCTATAAGGACCTGTACTGTGCTGAAATGTTCTATAAGGGCCTGTACTGCGCTGGAATGTTCTATAAGGGCCTGTAATGTGCTGTACTATTCTATAAGGATCTGTACTGCACTGAAATGTTCTATAAGGACCTGTACTGTGCTGGAATATTCTATAAGGGCCTGTACTGCGCTGGAATGTTCTATAAGGGTCTGTACTGAGCTGGAATGTTCTATAAGGACCTGTACTGCGCTGGAATATTCAATAAGGGTCTGTACTGTGCTGGAATGTTCTATAAGGGTCTGTACTGAGCTGGAATGTTCTATAAGGGCCTGTACTGAGCTGGAATGTTCTATAAGGACCTGTACTGCGCTGGAATATTCAATAAGGGTCTGTACTGTGCTGGAATGTTCTATAAGGGTCTGTAATGTGCTGTACTATTCTATAAGGATCTGTACTGCACTGAAATGTTCTATAAGGGCCTGTACTGAGCTGGAATGTTCTATAAGGGTCTGTACTGAGCTAGAATGTTCTATAAGGGCCTGTACTGAGCTGGAATGTTCTATAAGGGCCTGTACTGCGCTGGAATGTTCTATAAGGGTCTGTACTGTGCTGGAATGGTCTATAAGGGTCTGTACTGCGCTGTAATGTTCTATAAGGGGCCTGTACTGAGCTGGAATGTTCTATAAGGGCCTGTACTGCGCTGGAATGTTCTATAAGGGCCTGTACTGAGCTGGAATGTTCTATAAGGGTCTGTACTGAGCTGGAATGTTCTATAAGGGTCTGTACTGAGCTGGAATGTTCTATAAGGGGCCTGTACTGAGCTGGAATGTTCTATGAGGGCCTGTACTGAGCTGGAATGTTCTATAAGGGTCTGTACTGCGCTGGAATGTTCTATAAGGGTCTGTACTGCACTGGAATGTTCTATAAGGGCCTGTATTGTGTTGGAATGTTCTATAAGGGCCTGTACTGCGCTGGAATGTTCTATAAGGGCCTGTACTGAGCTGGAATGTTCTATAAGGGTCTGTACTGCGCTGGAATGTTCTATAAGGGCCTGTACTGAGCTGGAATGTTCTATAAGGGCCTGTACTGAGCTGGAATGTTCTATAAGGGTCTGTACTGCGCTGGAATGTTCTATAAGGGCCTGTACTGTGCTGTAATGTTCTATAAGGGCCTGTACTGCGCTGGAATGTTCTATAAGGGCCTGTACTGTGCTGTAATGTTCTATAAGGGCCTGTACTGCGCTGAAATGTTCTATAAGGGCCTGTACTGCGCTGAAATGTTCTATAAGGGCCTGTACTGCACTGGAATGTTCTATAAGGGCCTGTACTGTGCTGTAATGTTCTATAAGGGCCTGTACTGCGCTGAAATGTTCTATAAGGGCCTGTACTGAGCTGGAATGTTCTATAAGGGCCTGTACTGTGCTGTAATGTTCTATAAGGGCCTGTACTGTGCTGTAATGTTCTATGTTCTATGTACCACAAAGCCTTCCCAGTCTCAATGTTGATTTGTTTAAGGAGATTACAGACAGCCCACCACGACAAACGTTTTGAGACCAGTATTGTACTTCTCTGCAGTGTACGCACATGCAAAGTCCTCATTCGAAACCTCAGCTGTGTCTTCCTGCTCCACACACACGCACAAACACAAACACACTCACTCACACATACACACACTCACACACTCACACACACTCACATACTCACACACAAACACCCCTGGTCATTCCCTGGTACGTCCATGGCCCTATTGGAGTTATACAATGCCTTTAGATCTTCCTCAATGTTACCCACCAGTATTTTATCATTCCGCCCCCCTATTCACTTGCCTAATTTGTTCCAGTAACCCCCTGCACTTTCTAAACCCCTCTTCGGCATCTACTGTTTTTAGTAGCCTCCCTTTTTATTCCTTACCCAGTCCTGTCCAACCCCAGATACCCAAGCGGGTTAATAGACTTGCTGGTGCCACCCTCCATCTTTCTGGGAACACGGTGGTCCTGCACTCCCAGGGCTCTGTCAAAGACTTCCCAGGAAACGGGTGTTTACTTAGGATACGGCCCGTCCTTCCTAACTGAACCCAACCTTGGTCCCAATTCAGAATCTGAGTTTCGGGTCCATCTATGTCCTTATCCATCATTACAGGAAACCTCGCTGAATCCAGGGCAAATGGGTTTGGGGTCAGGAGGGTCAAGTTAGGGTCATGGGTGAGATCGGGGTGAAGGGGTGAGGGTGAGATTGGGACTGCGGTCAGATTGGGGTTGGAGTGAAATTGGGGTGGAGGGTTTAGGGGTGAGATTGGTGAAAGAATTGGGGTGAGATGGGAGTGAAGAAGTTGGGTTGGGATTGGGCGAAGGGTTTAGAGGTGGGATGGGGTGAAGGAGTTGGGGTGAGATGGGGGTGAAGGGGTTAGAGGTGATATCAGGGTGAAGGGGTTAGGGGTGAGATTGGAGTGAAGGGGTTAGGGGTGGGATTGGGGTGAAGGGGTTGGGGTGGGATTGGGGTGAAGGGGTTGGGGTGGGATTGGGGAGAAGGTGTTAGAGATGGGATTGGGGTGAAGGGGTTAGGGATGGGATTGGGGTGAAGGGGTTAGGGATGGGATTGGGGTGAGGGGGTTAGAGGTGGAGCGGTTAGGGGTGAGTTTGGGGTGAAGGGTCTAGGGGTGAGTTTGGGGTGAAGGGGTTAGGGTGGGATTGGGGTGAAGGGGTTGGGGTGCGATCGGGATGAAGGGTTAGGGGCATGATGGGGTGAAGGGGTTAGGGTGGGACTGGGTGAAGGGGTTTGGGTGGGATTGGGGTGAGTTTGGGGTGAAGGGGTTAGGGGGGAGTTTGGAGTGAAGGGGTTGGGGTGGGATTGGGGTGAAGGGGTTGGGGTTGGATTGGGGTGAGTTTGGGGTGAAGGGGTTAGGGGTGAGTTTGGGGTGAAGGGGTTGGGGTGGGATTGGGGTGAAGGGGTTGGGGTTGGATTGGAGTGAAGGGGTTAGGAGTGGGTTTGGGGTGGATGGGGTTGGGGTGATATTGATGTGAAGGGGTTGGGGTGAGTTTGGTGTGAAGGGGTTAGGGGTGGGATTAGAGTGAAGGGGTTAGGGGTGAGTTTGGGATGAAGGGGCTGGGGGTGAGTTAGGGATGAAGGGGTTGGGGTGGGATTGGGGTTGGATTGGGGTGAAGGGGTTAGGAGTGAGTTTGGGTTGAAGGGGCTGGGGATGAGTTAGGGATGAAGGGGTTGGGGGTGAGTTGGGGGTGAAGGGGTTAGGGGTGAGTTTGGGGTGAAGGGGTTGGGGTAGGATTGGGGTGAAGGGGTTAGGAGTGGGTTTGGGGTGGATGGGTTGGGGTGACATTGATGTGAAGGAGTTGGGGTGAGTTTGGTGTGAAGGGGCTGGGGTGGGATTTGGGTGAAGGGGTTGGGGTGGGATTGGGGTGAAGTGGTTGGGGTGGGTTTGGGGTGAAGGGGTTGGGGTGAGTTTGGAGTGAAGGGGTTAGGGGTGTGATTGGGGTAAAGGGGTTGGGGGTGAGTTAGGGATGAAGGGGCTGGGGATGAGTTAGGGATGAAGGGGTTGGGGTGGGATTGGGGTGAAGGGGTTAGGGTGAGTTTGGGATGAAGGGGCTGGGGGTGAGTTAGGGATGAAGGGGCTGGGGTGGGATTGGGGTGAATGGGGTTGGGGTTGGATTGGGGTGAAGGAGTTAGGGGTGAGTTTGGGGTGAAGGGGCTGGGGGTGAGTTTGGGTTGAAGGGGTTAGGGTAGGATTGGGGTCAAGGAGTTGGGGTGAATTGGGATGAAGGGGTTAGGGGTGAGTTTAAGTGAAGGGGTTAGGGTAGGCTGGTGTGAAGGAGTTTGGGGTGAAGGGGTTAGGGGTGAGTTTGAGTGAAGGGGTTAGGGTAGGATTGGTGTGAAGGAGTTTGGGGTGAAGGGGTTAGGGGTGAGTTTAAGTGAAGGGGTTAGGGTAGGCTGGTGTGAAGGAGTTTGGGGTGAAGGGGTTAGGGGTGAGTTTAAGTGAAGGGGTTAGGGTAGGCTGGTGTGAAGGAGTTTGGGGTGAAGGGGTTAGGGGTGAGTTTGAGTGAAGGGGTTAGGGTAGGCTGGTGTGAAGGAGTTTGGGGTGAAGGGGTTAGGGGTGAGTTTGAGTGAAGGGGTTAGGGTAGGATTGGTGTGAAGGAGTTTGGGGTGAAGGGGTTAGGGGTGAGTTTGAGTGAAGGGGTTAGGGTAGGCTGGTGTGAAGGAGTTTGGGGTGAAGGGGTTAGGGGTGAGTTTGGGTGAAGGGGTTGGGGTGGGATTGGGATGAAGGGGTTTATATTAGGAGTTGGGTTTGTTGTGGATCTTGCTGTTGAATAAACACATAGACAGACGTGATATTTGATGTGACAGTCCAGGGGAACACAGGACAATTGGTTAACAAACATGGGAACAACGAGGTGGGAGGTAGACGGAGAACAGGTGGAGGAATGGAGGGTACGGTTAGTGGGGGGCAAGTTTCAGAGACAGAAGAAGGAGAAAACCAATCACTCCTCAGCATCTGCACTCCGCAAAGCCCCAGGAATCAAACAGGTGTTTCTGAAACATTCACAAACAAGATTGAACACACAGACACACAACACAGCAACATGGAGTGTTCAATGCTTCAAACAATCTCAACACAAACCCCAACCTGGAGACATTCTGCTATTGTGGACTCACAAGTAACCCGAGAGGAGGGCTGAGGGGTCAGGGTTCAAGGGTGATGGGTGAACCCTGCTGGGGTAGAAGCAGACCTGGGCTTTGGGGTTACCTCTGGGCACTGCTGTTGTAGTGACCCTGGGCTGACTGCAGGGTGAGGGCGAGGGTGAGGGAAAGGGTAAAATACCTACTGTGCACAGTCAGTTCAGAGCAGCTTCAACACCCTCAGTTTAACGTAGGAATACAGAGGGACTGGGGAGAGAGGGATTGGGGAAAGAGGGATTGGGGACAGAAGGGTTGGGGACAGAAGGTATGGGGAGAGAGGGATTAGGGAAAGAGAAATTGGGGAAAGAGAGATTGGGGACAGAGGGATTAGGGAGAGAGAGATTGGGGACAGAGAAATTGGGGAGAAAGGGATTGGGGACAGAAGGGTTGGGGTCAGAAGGGTTGGGGACAGAGGGTATGGGGAGAGAAGGGTTGGGGACAGAAGGGTTGGGGACAGAAGGGTTGGGGACAGAGAGATTAGGGACAAAGGGATTGGGGAGAGAGAGATTGGGGAGAGAGAGATTAGGGAAAGAGAAATTGGGGAAAGAGAGATTGGGGAAAGAGAGATTGGGGAAAGAGAGATTGGGGACAGAAGGATTAGGGAGAGAGAGATTGGGGACAGAGAAATTGGAGACAGAGAAATTGGGGAGAAAGGAATTGGGGAGAGGGGGATTGGGGAGAGGGGGATTGGGGAGAGAGGGATTGGGGAGAGAGGGATTGGGGAGAGAGGGATTGGGGAGAGAGGGATTGGTGACAGAGGGATTGGGGAGAGATCGATTGGGGACAAAGGGATTAGGGAGAGAGAGATTGGGGAGACAGGAATTGGGGACAGAGGGACTGGAGACAGAAGGTATGGGGAGAGAGATTAGGGACAAAGGGATTGGGGAGAGAGAGATTGGGGATAGAGAGATTGGGGAGAGAGTGTCTGGGGAGAGTGGGATTGGGGAGAGAGGGATTGGGGAGAGAGAGATTAGGGAAAGAGAAATTGGGGAAAGAGAGATTGGGGACAGAAGGATTAGGGAGAGCGAGATTGGGGACAGAAAAATTGGGGACAGAGAAATTGGGGAGAAAGGGATTGGGGAGAGAGAGGTTGGAGAGAGGGATTGGGGAGAGAGGGATTGGGGAGAGAGGGATTGGGGAGAGAGGGATTGGGGAGAGAGGGATTGGGGAGAGAGGGGTTGAGGAGAGAGATTGAGAAGAGAGAGGGATTGGTGACAGAGGGATTGGGGAGAGATCAATTGGGGACAAAGGGATTGGGGAGAGAGAGATTGGGGAGACAGGGATTGGGGAGAAAGGGATTGGGGAGAAAGGGACTGGGGACAGAAGGTATGGGGAGAGATATTAGGGACAAAGGGATTGGGGAGAGAGAGATTGGGGATAGAGAGATTGGGGAGACAGTGTCTGGGGAGAGAGGGATTGGGGAGAGTGGGATTGGGGACAAAGGGATTGGGGACAAAGGGATTGGGGAGTAAGAGATTAGGGAGTGAGAGATTAGGGAGTGAGAGATTAGGGAGTGAGAGATTGGGGAGGGAGGGATTGGGGAGAGACAGATTGGGGACAGAGGGTATGGGGAGAGAGGGATTGGGGAGAGAGGGATTGGGGAGAAAGGGACTGGGGAGAGAGGGATTGGGGAGAGAGGGATTGGGGAGAGAGGGATTGGGGAGAAAGGGACTGGGGAGAAAGGGACTGGGGAGAGAGGGATTGAGGAGAGAGGGATTGGGGAGAGAGGGATTGGGGAGAGAGGGATTGGGGAGAAAGGGATTGGGGAGAAAGGGATTGGGGAGAAAGGGATTGGGGAGAGAGGGATTGGGGAGAGAGGGATTGGGGAGAGAGGGATTGGGGAGAGAGGGATTGGGGAGAGAGGGATTGGGGAGAGAGGGAGATTGGGGAGAGAGGGAGATTGGGGAGAGAGAGAGATTGGGGAGTTGGAGATTGGGGAGAGAGGGATTGAGGAGAGAGGGATTGAGGAGAGAGGGATTGGGGAGAGAGGGAGATTGGGGAGAGAGGGAGATTGGGGAGAGAGAGAGATTGGGGAGTTGGAGATTGGGGAGAGAGGGATTGAGGAGAGAGGGATTGAGGAGAGAGGGATTGGGGGGAGAGAGAGAGATTGGGGAGTTGGAGATTGGGGAGAGAGGGATTGGGGAGCGAGGTATGGGGGAGAGAGATTAGGGAGAAAGGGATTGAGGAAAAAGAGATTGGTGCATAGGGATTGGTGAGAGAAGGATTAGGGAGAGAGGGATTGGGGACAGAGAAATTGGCGACAAAGACATTGGGGAGCGAGGGATTGGGGAGCGAGGGATTGGGGAGAGAGGGATTGGGGAGCGAGGGATTGGGGAGCGAGGGATTGGGGAGAGAGGGATTGGGGAGAGAGGGATTGGGGAGAGAGGGATTGGGGAGAGAGGGATTGGGGAGAGAGGGATTGGGGAGAGAGGGATTGGGGAGAGAGGGATTAGGGAGAAAAAGATTGGGGAGAGAGGGATTGGGGAGAGAGGGATTGGGGAGAGAGGGATTGGGGAGAGAGGGATTGGGGAGAGAGGGATTGGGGAGAGAGGGATTGGGGAGAGAGGGATTGGGGAGAGAGGGATTGGGGAGAGAGGGATTGGGGACAAAAGGATTGGGGAGAGAGAGATTGGGGACAAAGGGATTGGGGAGAGAGAGATTGGGGAGAGAGAGATTGGGGAGAGAGAGATTGGGGAGAGAGAGATTGGGGAGAGAGGGATTGGGGACAAAAGGATTGGGGAGAGAGCGATTGGGGAGAGAGCGATTGGGGAGAGAGCGATTGGGGAGAGAGCGATTGGGGAGAGAGCGATTAGGGACAGAGGGATTGGGGACAGAGGGATTGGGGACAGAGGGATTGGGGACAGAGAAATTGGGGACAGAGAAATTGGGGACAGAGAAATTGGGGACAAAGAGATTGGGGAGAGAGGAATTGGGGAGAGAGAGATTAGGGGCAGAGGGATTGGGGAGAGAAGGATTAGGGACAGAAGGATTGAGGAGAGACTGATTGGGGAGGGAGGGTTTGGGGAGGGAGGGTTTGGGGACAAAGGGATTGCAGAGAGAGGTATTGGGAATTGGAAAGAGGTTAACTGACAGAAAGGTTCTGAACTGTAAACCAGGGCAGCATGGTGTTGAGGGGAAAAGAATAGGAGACAGCAAAATGCAGAAAACGGTGAGACATCATATCATTCCCGGCACAATGAAACATAGACATACCTTCATCGGAGAGATGTGTGAGTGGGAGACATAACCATGAACATTCTCAATCTGAGACAGGTTCTTTTCAGAAACATGAACAAGTTCTGGTCCTTTCATCTGATTGGGTAAGTGCGCTGGACTGTGCTCCAACGGAGGGGTGTCTTCATCTTGGTAACGATATTTCTGGAAGCAAATAGACGGAACAATTCTAAATATGCAGCAAACTGCACTACGATTTAAATTCAAGACAGATAAAGATAACAATAACACACTACCCCAGTGTTATACAGTGACAGACCTGTCCCCACCAGTACTGTACCCCAGTGTTATACAGGGACAGACCTGTCCCCAACAGTACTGTACCCCAGTGTTATACAGTCACAGACCTATCCCCACCAGTACTGTACCCCAGTGTTATACAGTGACAGACCTGTCCCCAACAGTACTGTACCCCAGTGTTATACAGGGACAGACCTGTCCCTATCCAGTACTGTACCCCAGTGTTATACAGGGACACACCTGTCCCCACCAGTACTGTACCCCAGTGTTATACAGGGACACACCTGTCCCCACCAGTACTGTACCCCAGTGTTATACAGTGACGGACCTGTCCCCACCAGTACTGTACCCCAGTGTTAGACAGCGATAGACCTGTCCCCACCAGTACCATAGCCCAGTGTTATACAGTGACAGACCTGTCCCCACCAGTACTGTACCCCAGTGTTATACAGTGACAGACCTGTCCCCACCAGTGCTGTACCCCAGTGTTATACAGGGACACACCTGTCCCCACCAGTACTGTACCCCAGTGTTATACAGTGACGGACCTGTCCCCACCAGTACTGTACCCCAGTGTTAGACAGCGATAGACCTGTCCCCACCAGTACCATAGCCCAGTGTTATACAGTGACAGACCTGTCCCCACCAGTACATTACCCCAGTGTTATACAGTGACAGACCTGTCCCCACCAGTACTGTACCTCAGTGTTATACAGTGACAGACCTGTCCCCACCAGTACTGTACCCCAGTGTTATACAGGGACAGACCTGTCCCCACCAGTACTGTACCCCAGTGTTATACACTGACAGACCTGTCCCCACCAGTACTGTACCCCAGTGTTATACAATGACAGACCTGTCCCCACCAGTACTGTACCCCAGTGTCATATACTGACAGACCTGTCCCCACCAGTACTGTACCCCAGTGTCATACACTGACAGACCTGTCCCCACCAGTACATTACCCCAGTGTTATACAGTGACAGACCTGTCCCCACCAGGACTGTACCCCAGTGTTATACAATGACAAACCTGTCCCCACCAGTACTGTACCCCAGTGTCATATACTGACAGACCTGTCCCCACCCAGTACTGTACCCCAGTGTTATACAGTGACAGACCTGTCCCCACCAGTACTGTACCCCAGTGTTATACAGGGACAGACCTGTCCCCAACAGTACTGTACCCCAAGTATTATACAGGGACACACCTGTCCCCACCAGTACTGTACCCCAGTGTTATACAGGGACACACCTGTCCCCACCAGTACTGTACCCCAGTGTTATACAGTGACGGACCTGTCCCCACCAGTACTGTACCCCAGTGTTAGACAGCGATAGACCTGTTCCCACCAGTACCATAGCCCAGTGTTATACAGTGACAGACCTGTCCCCACCAGTACTGTACCCCAGTGTTATACAGTGACAGACCTGTCCCCACCAGTGCTGTACCCCAGTGTTATACAGGGACACACCTGTCCCCACCAGTACTGTACCCCAGTGTTGTACAGTGACGGACCTGTCCCCACCAGTACTGTACCCCAGTGTTAGACAGCGATAGACCTGTCCCCACCAGTACCATAGCCCAGTGTTATACAGTGACAGACCTGTCCCCACCAGTACATTACCCCAGTGTTATACAGTGACAGACCTGTCCCCACCAGTACTGTACCTCAGTGTTATACAGTGACAGACCTGTCCCCACCAGTACTGTACCCCAGTGTTATACAATGACAGACCTGTCCCCACCAGTACTGTACCCCAGTGTCATATACTGACAGACCTGTCCCCACCAGTACTGTACCCCAGTGTCATACACTGACAGACCTGTCCCCACCAGTACATTACCCCAGTGTTATACAGTGACAGACCTGTCCCCACCAGTACTGTACCCCAGTGTTATACAATGACAGACCTGTCCCCACCAGTACTGTACCCCAGTGTCATATACTGACAGACCTGTCCCCACCCAGTACTGTACCCCAGTGTTATACAGTGACAGACCTGTCCCCACCAGTACTGTACCCCAGTGTTATACAGGGACAGACCTGTCCCCAACAGTACTGTACCCCAATGTTATACAGTCACAGACCTATCCCCACCAGTACTGTACCCCAGTGTTATACAGTGACAGACCTGTCCCCAACAGTACTGTACCCCCGTGTTATACAGTGACAGACCTGTCCCCACCAGTGCTGTACCCCAGTGTTATACAGGGACACACCTGTCCCCACCAGTACTGTACCCCAGTGTTATACAGGGACACACCTGTCCCCACCAGTACTGTACCCCAGTGTTACACAGTGACAGACCTGTCCCCACCGTACTGTACCCCAGTGTTATACAGTGACAGACCTGTCCCCACCAGTACTGTACACCAGTGTTATACAGCAACAGACCTGTCCCCACCAGTACTGTACCCCAGTGTTATACAGTGACAGACCTGTCCCCACCAGCACTGTACCCCAGTGTTATACAGTGACAGACCTGTCCCCACCAGTATTGCACCCCAGTGTTATACAGGAACAGATCTGTCCCCACCAGCACTGTACCCCAGTGTTATACGATGACAGACCCGTCCTCACCAGTACTGCACCCCAGTGTTTTACAGTAACAGACCCCTCACCACCAGTACTGTACCCCAGTGTTATACACTGACAGACCTGTCCCCACCAGTACTGTACCCCAGTGTTATACAGTGACAGACCTGTCCCCACCAGTACTGTACCCCAATGTTATACATTGACAGACCTGTCCCCACCAGTACTGTACCTCAGTGTTATACAGCGACAGACCTGTTCCCACCAGTACTGCATCCCAGTGTTATACAGGGACAGACCTGTCCCCAGCAGTACTGTATCCCAGTGTTATACAGTGACAGACCTGTCCCCACCAGTACTGTACCCCAGTGTTACACAGTGACAGACCTGTCCCCACCAGTACTGTACCCCAGTGTTATACACTGACAGACCTGTCCCCACCAGTACTGTACCCCAGTGTTATACACTGACAGACCTGACCCCACCAGTACTGTACCCCAATGTTATACATTGACAGACCTGACCCCACCAGTACTGTACCCCAATGTTATACACTGACAGACCTGTCCCCACCAGTACTGTACCCCAGTGTTACACAGTGACAGACCTGTCCCCACCAGTACTGTACCCCAGTGTTATACAGTGACAGACCTGTCCCCACCAGTACTGTACCCCAGTGTTACACAGTGACAGACCTGTCCCCACCAGTACTGTACCCCAGTGTTATACAGTGACAGACCTGTCCCCACCCAGTACTGTACCCCAGTGTTATACAGTGACAGACCTGTCCCCACCAGTACTGTACCCCAGTGTTACACAGTGACAGACCTGTCCCCACCCAGTACTGTACCCCAGTGTTATACAGTGACAGACCTGTCCCCACCAGTAGTGTACCCCAGTGTTATACACTGACAGACCTGTCCCCACCAGTACTGTACCCCAGTGTTATACACTGACAGACCTGTCCCCACCAGTACTGTACCCCAGTGTTATACACTGACAGACCTGTCCCCACCAGTACTGTACCCCAATGTTATACATTGACAGACCTGTCCCCACCAGTACTGTACCCCAATGTTATACATTGACAGACCTGTCCCCACCAGTACTGCATCCCAGTGTTATACAGCGACAGACCTGTCCCCACCAGTACTGTACCATAGTGTTATACAGCGACAGACCTGTCCCCACCAGTACTGCATCCCAGTGTTATACAGGGACAGACCTGTCCCCACCAGTACTGTACCCCAGTGTTATACAGTGACAAACCTGTCCCCACCAGTACTGCATCCCAGTGTTATACAGGGACAGACCTGTCCCCACCAGTACTGTACCCCAGTGATATACAGCGACAGGCCTGACCGGACCAGTACTGTACCCCAGTGTTATACAGTGACAAACCTGTCCCCACCAGTACTGCATCCCAGTGTTATACAGAGACAGACTTGTCCTCACCAGTATTGTACCCCAGTGTTATGCAGGGACAGACCTGTCCCCACCCAGTACTGTACCCCAGTGTTATACACTGATAGACCTGTCTCCGCCAGTACTGTACCCCAGTGTTATACAGTGACAGACCTGTCCCCACCAGTACTGCATCCCAGTGTTATACAGAGACAGACTTGTCCTCACCAGTATTGTACCCCAGTGTTGTACAGTGACAGACCTGTCCCCACCAGTACTGCACCCCAGTGTCATACAGTGACAGACCCGTCCTCACCAGTACTGCACCCCAGTGTTACACAGTGACAGACCTGTCCCCACCAGTACTGTACCCCAGTGTTATACAGTGACAGACCTGTCCCCACCAGTACTGTACCCCAGTGTTATACATTGACAGACCTGTCCCCACCAGTACTGTACCCCAGTGTTATACACTGACAGACCTGTCCCCACCTGTAGTGTACCCCAGTGTTATACAGGGACAGACCTGTCCCCACCAGTACTGTACCCCAGTGTTATACAGTGACAGACCTGTCCCCACCAGTACTGTACCCCAGTGTTATACAGTGACAGACCTGTCCCCACCAGTACTGTACCCCAGTTTTATACACTGACAGACCTGTCCCCACCAGTACTGTACCCCAGTGTTATACAGTGACAGACCTGTCCCCACCAGTACTGTACCCCAGTGTTATACAGTGACAGACCTGTCCCCACCAGTACTGTACCCCAGTGTTATACAGTGACACACCTGTCCCCACCAGTACTGTTCCCCACTGTTATACAGCGACAGACCTGTCCCCACCAGTACTGTACCCCAGTGTTACACAGTGACAGACCTGTCCCCACCAGTACTGTACCCCAGTGTTACACAGTGACAGACCTGTCCCCACCAGTACTGTACCCCAGTGTTATACAGAGACAGACCTGTCCCCACCAGTACTGTACCCCAGTGTTATACAGGGACAGACCTGTCCCCACCAGTACTGTACCCCAGTGTTATACAGGGACAGACCTGTCCCCACCAGTACTGTACCCCAGTGTTATACAGGGACAGACCTGTCCCCACCAGTACTGTACCCCAGTGTTATACAGTGACAGACCTGTCCCCACCAGTACTGTACCCCAGTGTTATACAGGGACAGACCTGTCCCCACCAGTACTGTACCCCAGTGTTATACAGGGACAGACCTGTCCCCACCAGTACTGTACCCCAGTGTTATACAGGGACAGACCTGTCCCCACCAGTACTGTACCCCAGTGTTATACAGTGACAGACCTGTCCCCACCAGTACTGTACCCCAGTGTTATACAGTGACAGACCTGTCCCCACCAGTACTGTACCCCAGTGTTATACAGTCACAGACCTGTCCCCACCAGTACTGTACCCCAGTGTTATACAGCGACAGGCCTGACCGCACCAGTACTGTACCCCAATGTTATACAGTGACAGGATTGTCCCCACCAGTACTGTACCCCAGTGTTATACAGTGACAGGATTGTCCCCACCAGTACTGTACCCCAGTGTTATACAGTGACAGACCTGTCCCCACCAGCACTGTACCCCAATGTTATACAGTGACAGACCCATCCCCACCAGTACTGCACCCCAGTGTTATACAGTAACAGACCCATCCCCACCAGTACTGTACCCCAGTGTTATACAGTAACAGACCCGTCCCCACCAGTACTGTACCCCAGTGTAATACAGTGACAGACCTGTCCCCACCCAGTACTGTACCCCAATGTTATACATTGACAGACCTATCCCCACCCAGTACTGTACCCCAATGTTATACAGTGACAGACCTGTCCCCACCAGGACTGTACCCCAGGGTTATACAGCGACAGGCCTGACCGCACCAGTACTGTACCCCAATGTTATACAGTGACAGGATTGTCCCCACCAGTACTGTACCCCAGTGTTATACAGTGACAGGATTGTCCCCACCAGTACTGTACCCCAGTGTTATACAGTAATAGATCTGTCCCCACCAGCACTGTACCCCAATGTTATACAGTGACAGACCCATCCCCACCAGTACTGCACCCCAGTGTTATACAGTAACAGACCCATCCCCACCAGTACTGTACCCCAGTGTTATACAGTAACAGACCCGTCCCCACCAGTACTGTACCCCAGTGTTATACAGTAACAGACCCGTCCCCACCAGTACTGTATCCCAGTGTAATACAGTGACAGACCTGTCCCCACCCAGTACTGTACCCCAATGTTATACATTGACAGACCTATCCCCACCCAGTACTGTACCCCAATGTTATACATTGACAGACCTGTCCCCACCCAGTACTGTACCCCAATGTTATACACTGACAGACCTGTCCCCACCAGTACTGTACCCCAGTGTTATACACTGACAGACCTGTCCCCACCAGTACTGTACCCCAATGTTATACATTGACAGACCTGTCCCCACCAGTACTGCATCCCAGTGTTATACAGCGACAGACCTGTCCCCACCAGTACTGTACCCCAGTGTTATACAGTGACAAACCTGTCCCCACCAGTACTGCATCCCAGTGTTATACAGGGACAGACCTGTCCCCACCAGTACTGTACCCCAGTGATATACAGCGACAGGCCTGACCGGACCAGTACTGTACCCCAGTGTTATACAGTGACAAACCTGTCCCCACCAGTACTGCATCCCAGTGTTATACAGAGACAGACTTGTCCTCACCAGTATTGTACCCCAGTGTTATGCAGGGACAGACCTGTCCCCACCCAGTACTGTACCCCAGTGTTATACACTGATAGACCTGTCTCCGCCAGTACTGTACCCCAGTGTTATACAGTGACAGACCTGTCCCCACCAGTACTGCATCCCAGTGTTATACAGAGACAGACTTGTCCTCACCAGTATTGTACCCCAGTGTTGTACAGTGACAGACCTGTCCCCACCAGTACTGCACCCCAGTGTCATACAGTGACAGACCTGTCCCCACCGTACTGTACCCCACTGTTATACAGTGACAGACCTGTCCCTACCAGTACTGTACCCCAGTGTTATACAGTGACAGACCTGTCCCCACCAGTACTGTACCCCAGTGTTATACACACAACAGACCTGTCCCCACCAGTTCTGTACCCCAGTGTTATACAGTGACAGACCCGTCCTCACCAGTACTGCACCCCAGTGTTACACAGTGACAGACCTGTCCCCACCAGTACTGTACCCCAGTGTTATACAGTGACAGACCTGTCCCCACCAGTACTGTACCCCAGTGTTATACATTGACAGACCTGTCCCCACCAGTACTGTACCCCAGTGTTATACACTGACAGACCTGTCCCCACCAGTAGTGTACCCCAGTGTTATACAGGGACAGACCTGTCCCCACCAGTACTGTACCCCAGTGTTATACAGTGACAGACCTGTCCCCACCAGTACTGTACCCCAGTGTTATACAGTGACAGACCTGTCCCCACCAGTACTGTACCCCAGTGTTATACAGTGACAGACCTGTCCCCACCAGTACTGTACCCCAGTGTTATACAGTGACAGACCTGTCCCCACCAGTACTGTACCCCAGTGTTATACACTGACAGACCTGTCCCCACCAGTACTGTACCCCAGTGTTATACAGCGACACACCTGTCCCCACCAGTACTGTTCCCCAGTGTTATACAGCGACAGACCTGTCCCCACCAGTACTGTACCCCAGTGTTACACAGTGACAGACCTGTCCCCACCAGTACTGTACCCCAGTGTTACACAGTGACAGACCTGTCCCCACCAGTACTGTACCCCAGTGTTATACAGAGACAGACCTGTCCCCACCAGTACTGTACCCCAGTGTTATACAGGGACAGACCTGTCCCCACCAGTACTGTACCCCAGTGTTATACAGGGACAGACCTGTCCCCTCCAGTACTGTACCCCAGTGTTATACAGCGACAGGCCTGACCGCACCAGTACTGTACCCCAATGTTATACAGTGACAGGATTGTCCCCACCAGTACTGTACCCCAGTGTTATACAGTGACAGGATTGTCCCCACCAGTACTGTACCCCAGTGTTATACAGTGACAGACCTGTCCCCACCAGCACTGTACCCCAATGTTATACAGTGACAGACCCATCCCCACCAGTACTGCACCCCAGTGTTATACAGTAACAGACCCATCCCCACCAGTACTGTACCCCAGTGTTATACAGTAACAGACCCGTCCCCACCAGTACTGTACCCCAGTGTAATACAGTGACAGACCTGTCCCCACCCAGTACTGTACCCCAATGTTATACATTGACAGACCTATCCCCACCCAGTACTGTACCCCAATGTCATACACTGACAGACCTGTCCCCACCAGGACTGTACCCCAGTGTTATACAGCGACAGGCCTGACCGCACCAGTACTGTACCCCAATGTTATACAGTGACAGGATTGTCCCCACCAGTACTGTACCCCAGTGTTATACAGTGACAGGATTGTCCCCACCAGTACTGTACCCCAGTGTTATACAGTGACAGACCTGTCCCCACCAGCACTGTACCCCAATGTTATACAGTGACAGACCCATCCCCACCAGTACTGCACCCCAGTGTTATACAGTAACAGACCCATCCCCACCAGTACTGTACCCCAGTGTTATACAGTAACAGACCCGTCCCCACCAGTACTGTACCCCAGTGTAATACAGTGACAGACCTGTCCCCACCCAGTACTGTACCCCAATGTTATACATTGACAGACCTATCCCCACCCAGTACTGTACCCCAATGTCATACACTGACAGACCTGTCCCCACCAGGACTGTACCCCAGTGTTATACAGCGACAGGCCTGACCGCACCAGTACTGTACCCCAATGTTATACAGTGACAGGATTGTCCCCACCAGTACTGTACCCCAGTGTTATACAGTGACAGGATTGTCCCCACCAGTACTGTACCCCAGTGTTATACAGTAATAGATCTGTCCCCACCAGCACTGTACCCCAATGTTATACAGTGACAGACCCATCCCCACCAGTACTGCACCCCAGTGTTATACAGTAACAGACCCATCCCCACCAGTACTGTACCCCAGTGTTATACAGTAACAGACCCGTCCCCACCAGTACTGTACCCCAGTGTTATACAGTAACAGACCCGTCCCCACCAGTACTGTATCCCAGTGTAATACAGTGACAGACCTGTCCCCACCCAGTACTGTACCCCAATGTTATACATTGACAGACCTATCCCCACCCAGTACTGTACCCCAATGTTATACATTGACAGACCTGTCCCCACCCAGTACTGTACCCCAATGTTATACAGTGACAGACCTGTCCCCACCAGGACTGTACCCCAGTGTTATACAGCGACAGACCTGTCCCCACCAGTACTGTACCCCAGTGTTATACAGTGACAGACCTGTCCCCACCAACACTGTATCCCATTGTTATACTGGGACAGACCTGTCCCCAATCAAAATGTCTCCCAAGGTTATACAGCGACAGACCTATCCCCACCAGTATTGCATCCTACTGTCATAGAACGTAGAACATAGAACATAGAAAAATACAGCGCAGTACAGGCCCTTCGGCCCTCGATGTTGCGCCGACCGAAGCCGACCTAACCTACACTAGCCCAATAACCTCCATATGCTTGTCCAATGCCTGCTTAAATGACCATAAAGAGGGAGAGTCCACCACTGATACTGGCAGGGCATTCCATGAACTCACGACTCACTGAGTAAAGAACCTACCCCTAACATCTGTCCTATACATACCACCCCTTAATTTAAAGCTGTGTCCCCTAGTAATAGCTGACTCCATACGTGGAAAAAGGTTCTCATGGTCAACCCTATCTAACCCCCTAATCATCTTATACACCTCTATCAAGTCACCCTTAAACCTTCTTTTCTCCAATGAGAACAGCCCCAAGTGCCTCAGCCTTTCCTCATAGGATCTTCCTACCATACCAGGCAACATCCTGGTAAACTTCCTCTGCACCCGTTCCAGTGCCTCCACATCCTTCCTATAGTATGGCGACCAAAACTGCACACAATATTCCAGATGAGGCCGCACCAGAGTCTTATACAACTGCAGCATGACCTCAGGACTCCGGAACTCAATTCCTCTACCAATAAAGCCCAGTACACCATATGCCTTCTTCACAGCACTATTTACCCGGGTGGCAACTTTCAGAGATCTGTGTACATGGACACCAAGATCCCTCTGCTCATCCACACTACCAAGTAGCCTACCATTCGCCCAGTAATCCATCTTCTTGTTACTCTTACCAAAGTGAATGACTTCACACTTAGCTACATTGAATTCCATTTGCCACCTTTCTGCCCAGGTCTGCAACTTATCTATATCCCGCTGTAACCTGCCACATCCTTCTTCGCTGTCCACAACTCCACCAACTTTCGTGTCATCCGCAAACTTGCTCACCCAGCCTTCAAGCCCCTCCTCCAGGTCATTTATAAAAATGACAAACAGCAATGGTCCCAAAACAGATCCTTGTGGAACACCGCTAGTAACTGCACTCCAAGATGAACCTATACCATCAACTACTACCCTCTGTCTCCTTCCAGCCAGCCAATTCCTAATCCAAACCTCTAATGCACCGTCAATGCCATACCTCCGTAATTTTTGCAGTAGCCTACCATGGGGAACCTTATCGAACGCCTTACTAAAATCCATATACACCAATCTACTGCTTTACCCTCGTCCACTTCCTTGGTCACCTTCTCAAAGAATTCAATAAGGTTTGTGAGGCACGACCTGCCCTTCACAAAACCATGCTGACTATCCTTGATCACATTATTCCTATCCAGATGTTCATAAATCCTATCCCTTACAATTCTCTCTAAGACTTTGCCCACAACAGAAGTGAGACTGACTGGCCTATAGTTACTCGGGCTATCCCTGCTCCCCTTCTTGAACAAGGGGACCACATTCACTATCCTCCAGTCTCCTGGCACTAGACCTGTAGACAACGATGACATAAAAATCAAGGCCAATGGCTTCGCTATCTCCTCCCTTGCTTCCCAGAGGATCCTAGGATAAATGCCATCAGGCCCAGGGGACTTATCTATTTTCATCCTTTCCAGTATTCCCCAGACCTCTTCCCTACGTACCTCAAGGCCATCCATTCTAATCACTTGTGACTCAATATTCACATCAGCAACAGTGTCCTGTTCCTGAGTGAATACTGACGAAAAGTATTGATTTAGTGTCTCACCAATCTCCTCTGCCTCCACGCACAACTTCCCACTACTATCCTTGACTGGACTGATACCTACCCTAGTCATCCTTTTATTCCTGACATACCTATAGAAGGCCTTTGGATTTTCCCTAATCCTACCAACTAAGGACTTTTCATGTCCCCTTCTCGCTGCTCTTAGCTCTCTCTTTAGATCCTTCCTGGCAACCTTATAACTCTCAATCGCCCCAACTGAACCTTCACGCCTCATCTTTACATAGGCCGCCCTCTTCCCTTTCACAAGGGATTCCAATTCCTTATTAAACCACGGCTCCCTCACAAGACCCTTTACTCCCTGCCTGACTGGTACATACTTATCAAGGACACCCATTAGCTGTTCCTTGAACAATCTCCACATATCATTTGTGTTCTTCCCTTGAAGCCTATTTTTCCAATCCACGCATCCTAAGTCATGCCTCACCGCATCATAATTTCCCTGTCCCCAGCTATAACTGTTGCCCTGCAGTGCACACTTATCCCTCTCCATCACTAGAGTAAAAGTCACCGAGTTGTGGTCACTGTCCCCGAAGTGCTCACCTCCCTCCAAGTCTAATACCTGGCCTGGTTCATTACCTAGAACCAAATCCAGTATAGCCTCACCTCTTGTTGGCCTGTCTACATATTGTGTCAGGAAACCCTCCTGCACACATTGGACAAACACCGACCCATCTAACGAACTCGAGCTATAGCTTTCCCAGTCAATATCTGGGAAGTTAAAGTCCCCCATAACAACCACCCTGCTACTTTCACTCTTCTCCTGAATCATCCTTGCAATACTTTCCTCTACTTCTTTCGGACTATTAGGAGGCCTGTAGAAAACTCCTAACATGGTGACCTCACCTTTCCTATTTCTAACCTCTGCCCACACTACCTCAGATGGCAAGTCTTCCTCCATCACCCTTTATAGAAGGACAGACCTGTCCCCACCAGTACTGTGCACGTGTTATACACTGACAGACCTGTCCCCCCTAGTACTGTACCCCAGTCTTATATGCTGACAGACCTGTCCCCACCAATACTGTACCCCAGTGTTATACAGTGACAGACCTGTCCCCACCAGTACTGTACCCCAGTGTTATACAGTGACAGACCTGTCCCCACCAGTACTGTACCCCAGTGTTATACAATGACAGACCTGTCCCCACCAGCACTGTACCCCAGTGTTATACAGTGACAGACCTGTCCCCACCAGTACTGTACCCCAGTGTTATACAGCAACAGACCTGTCGCCACCCAGTACTGTACCCCAGTGTTATACAGCAACAGACCTGTCCCCACCCAGTACTGTACCCCAGTGTTATACAGCAACAGACCTGTCCCCACCCAGTACTGTACCCCAGTGTTATACAGCGACAGACCTGTCCCCACCCAGTACTGTACCCCAGTGTTATACAGTGACAGACCTGTCCCCACCAGTACTGTACCCCAGTGTTATACAGTCTCAGACCTGTCCCCACCAGTACTGTACCCCAGTGTTATACAGTGACAGGATTGTCCCCACCAGTACTGTACCCCAGTGTTATACAGTGACAGACCTGTCCCCACCAGCACTGTACCCCAATGTTATACAGTGACAGACCCATCCCCACCAGTACTGCACCCCAGTGTTATACAGTAACAGACCCATCCCCACCAGTACTGTACCCCAGTGTTATACAGTAACAGACCCGTCCCCACCAGTACTGTACCCCAGTGTAATACAGTGACAGACCTGTCCCCACCCAGTACTGTACCCCAATGTTATACATTGACAGACCTATCCCCACCCAGTACTGTACCCCAATGTTATACATTGACAGACCTATCCCCACCCAGTACTGTACCCCAATGTTATACAGTGACAGACCTGTCCCCACCAGGACTGTACCCCAGTGTTATACAGCGACAGGCCTGACCGCACCAGTACTGTACCCCAATGTTATACAGTGACAGGATTGTCCCCACCAGTACTGTACCCCAGTGTTATACAGTGACAGGATTGTCCCCACCAGTACTGTACCCCAGTGTTATACAGTAATAGATCTGTCCCCACCAGCACTGTACCCCAATGTTATACAGTGACAGACCCATCCCCACCAGTACTGCACCCCAGTGTTATACAGTAACAGACCCATCCCCACCAGTACTGTACCCCAGTGTTATACAGTAACAGACCCGTCCCCACCAGTACTGTACCCCAGTGTTATACAGTAACAGACCCGTCCCCACCAGTACTGTATCCCAGTGTAATACAGTGACAGACCTGTCCCCACCCAGTACTGTACCCCAATGTTATACATTGACAGACCTATCCCCACCCAGTACTGTACCCCAATGTTATACATTGACAGACCTGTCCCCACCCAGTACTGTACCCCAATGTTATACAGTGACAGACCTGTCCCCACCAGGACTGTACCCCAGTGTTATACAGCGACAGACCTGTCCCCACCAGTACTGTACCCCAGTGTTATACAGTGACAGACCTGTCCCCACCAACACTGTATCCCATTGTTATACTGGGACAGACCTGTCCCCAATCAAAATGTCTCCCAAGGTTATACAGCGACAGACCTATCCCCACCAGTATTGCATCCTACTGTCATAGAACGTAGAACATAGAACATAGAAAAATACAGCGCAGTACAGGCCCTTCGGCCCTCGATGTTGCGCCGACCGAAGCCGACCTAACCTACACTAGCCCAATAACCTCCATATGCTTGTCCAATGCCTGCTTAAATGACCATAAAGAGGGAGAGTCCACCACAGTACTGTACCCCAGTGTTATACAGTGACAGACCTGTCCCCACCAGTACTGTACCCCAGTGTTATACAGGGACAGACCTGTCCCCACCAGTACTGTACCCCAGAGTTATACAGTCACAGACCTGTCCCCACCAGTCCTGTACCCCCGTGTAATACAGTAACAGATCTGTCCCCGCCAGCACTGTACCCCAGTGTTACGCAGTGTCAGGCCCATCCACATCAGTATTGTACCCCAGTGTTATACATTGACAGACCTGTCCCCACCAGTACTGTACCCCAGGGTTATACCACAACAGACCTGTCTCCACCAGTCTGTACCCCAGAGTTATGCAGTGACAGACCTGTCCCCACCAGTACTGTACCCCAGTGTTATACACTGACAGACCTGTCCCCACCAGTACTGTACCCCAGTGTTATACAGGGACTGACCTGTCCCCACCAGTACTGTACCCCAGTGTTATACACTGACAGACCTGTCCCCACCAGTACTGTACCCCAGTGTTATACAGTGACAGACCTGTCCCCATCAGTACTGTACCCCAGTCTTATACGCTGACAGACCTGTCCCCACCAACACTGTATCCCATTGTTATACTGGGACAGACCTGTCCCCAATCAAAATGTCTCCCAAGGTTATACAGCGACAGACCTGTCCCCACCAGTACTGCATCCCAGTGTTATAGAAGGACAGGCCTATCCCCATCAGGACTGTACCCCAGTGTTATACAGTGACAGGCCTGTCCCCACCAGCACTAGACCCCAGCGTAATACATAACAGATCTGTCCCCACCAGTACTGTACCCTAGTGGTATACAATGACAGACTTGTCCCCACCAGTACCGTACCCCAAAGTTATACAGTCTCAGATCTGACCGCACCAGTACTGTACCACAGCGTAATACAGTGAGATGTCTCCCCAACAGTACTGTAACCCAGTGTGAGACAGGGACAGACTTGTCCCCACCAGTACTGGACCATAATGGTATATAGCAATAGAACTGTCCCCACCAGTACTGTACCCCAGTGTTATACAGTGTCAGAACCATCCACATCAGTATTGTATCCCAGTGTTATATACTGACAGACCAGTCCCCACCAGCACTGGACCCCAGTGTTATACAGCGACAGACCTGTCCCCACCAGTACTGTACCCCAGTGTTATACAGTGACAGACCTGTCCCCCCCAGTACTGTACCCCAGTGTTATACAGTGACAGACCTGTCCCCACCAGTACTGTACCCCAGTGTTATACAGAGACAGACCTGTCCTCACCAGTACTGTACCCCAGTGTTATACAGTGACAGACCTGTCCCCACCAGTGCTGTATCCCAGTGTTATACAGTGACAGACCTGTGCCCACCAGTACTGTACCCCAGTGTTATACAGGGACAGTCCTGTCCCCACCAGTACTGTACCCCACTGTTATACAGTGACAGACCTGTCCCCACCAGTACTGTACCCCAGTGTTATACAGTGACAGACTTGTCCCCAGCAGTACCGTACCCCAAAGTTATACAGTCTCAGATCTGACCGCACCAGTACTGTACCCCAGTGTAATACAGTGACAGACGTCTCCCCAACAGTACTGTAACCCAGTGTGAGACAGGGACAGACTTGTCCCCACCAGTACTGGACCATAATGGTATACAGCAATAGAACTGTCCCCACCAGTACTGTACCCCAGTGTTATACAGTGTCAGAACCATCCACATCAGTATTGTATCCCAGTGTTATATACTGACAGACCTGTCCCCACCAGCACTGGACCCCAGTGTTATACAGCGACAGACTTGTCCCCACCAGTACTGTACCACAGTGTTATACAGAGACAGACCTGTCCCCACCAGCACTGTACCCCAGCGTTATACAGTTACAGACCTGTCCCCACCAGTACTGTAGCCCAGTATTATGCAATGACAGACCTGTCCCCACCAGTACTGTATCCCAGTGTTATACAGTGACAGGCCTGTCCCCACCAGTACTGTACCCCAGTGTTATACAGTGACAGACCTGTCCCCACCAGTACTGTACCCCAGAGTTATACAGTGACAGACCTGTCCCCACCAGTACTGTACCCCAGTGTTATACAGTGACAGACCTGTCCCCACCAGTAGTGTACCCCAGTGTTATACACTGACAGACCTGTCCCCACCAGTACTGTACCACAGTGTTATACAGTGACAGACCTGTCCCCAACAGTACTGTACCCCAGAGTTATACAGTGACAGACCTGTCCCCACCAGTACTGTATCCCAGTGTTATACAGTGACAGACCTGTCCCCACCAGTACTGTACCCCAGTGTTATACAGGGACAGACCTGTCCCCACCAGTACTGTACCCCAGTGTTATACAGTGACAGACCTGTCCCCACCAGTACTGTACCCCAGTGTTATACAGTGACAGACTCTCCCCAACAGTACTGTAACCCAGTGTGAGACAGGGACAGACCTGTCCCCACCAGTACTGTACCCCAGTGTTATACAGTGTCAGAACCATTCACATCAGTATTGTATCCCAGTATTATACAATGACAGACCTGTCCCCACCAGTACTGTACCCCAGTGTTATACAGTGACAGACCTGTCCTCACCAGTACTGTACCCCAGTGTTATACAGTGACAGACCTGTCCCCACCAGTGCTGTATCCCAGTGTTATACAGTGACAGACCTGTGCCCACCAGTACTGTACCCCAGTGTTATACAATGACAGACCTGTCCCCACCAGTACTGTGCCCCAGTGTTATACACTGACAGACCTGTCCCCACCAGTACTGTACCATAGTGTTATACAGTGACAGACCTGTCCCCACCAGTGCTGTACCCCAGTGTTATACAATGACAAGCCTGTCGCCACCAGTACTGTAGCCCCGTGTTATACGCTGACAGACCTGTCCCCCCCAGTATTGTACCCCAGTGTTATACAGAGACCGACCTGTCCTGACCACCCTGGCCGACCCATTGTCTCAGCATGCTCCTGCCCCACTGAACTCATCTCTACCTACCTCGACACTGTCCTATCCCCCCTAGTCCAGGAACTCCCCACATACGTTCGAGACACCACCCACGCTCTCCACCTCCTCCAAGACTTCCGTTTCCCTGGCCCCCAATGCCTCATCTTCACCATGGATATCCAATCCCTCTACACCTCCATTCGCCATGACCAGGGCCTCCAAGCCCTCCGTTTTTTCCTCTCCAGACGTCCCCAACAGTACCCTTCCACCGACACTCTCATTCGTTTGGCTAAACTGGTCCTCACCCTTAACAATTTCTCCTTTGAATCCTCCCACTTCCTTCAGACCAAAGGGGTAGCCATGGGCACACGTATGGGCCCCAGCTATGCCTGTCTCTTTGTTGGCTATGTAGAACAGTCCATCTCCCGTAATTACACTGGCACCACTCCCCACCTCTTCCTCTGCTACATTGATGACTGCATTGGCGCCACCTCGTGCTCCCGCGAGGAGGTTGAGCAATTCATCAACTTCACCAACTCATTCCACCCTGACCTTAAATTTACCTGGGCCATCTCTGACACCTCCCTCCCCTTCCTGGACCTCTCCATCTCCATTAATGATGACCGACTTGACACTGACATTTTTTACAAACCCACCGGCTCCCACAGCTACCTGGATTACACCTCTTCCCACCCTACCTCTTGCAAAAACGCCATCCCGTATTCCCAATTCCTCCGCCTCCGCCAGATCTGCTCCCAGGAGGACCATATCCACCACAGAACACACCAGATGGCCTCCTTCTTTAGAGACCGCAAATTCCCTTCCCACGTGGTTAAAGATGCCCTCCAACACATCTCGTCCACATCCCGCACCTCCGCCCTCAGACCCCACCCCTCCAACCGTAACAAGGACAGAACGCCCCTGGTGCTCACCTTCCACCCTACAAACCTTCGCATAAACCAAATCATCCACCGACATTTCCGCCACCTCCAAAAAGACCCCACCACCAGGGATATATTTCCCTCCCCACCCCTTTCCGCCTTCCGCAAAGACCGTTCCCTCCATGACTACCTGGTCAGGTCCACGCCCCCAAACAACCCACCCTCCAATCCTGGCACTTGCCCCTGCCACCGCAGGAACTGTAAAACCTGTGCCCACACCTCCTCCCTCACCTCTATCCAAGGCCCTAAAGGAGCCTTCCACATCCATCAAAGTTTTACTTGCACATCCACCAATATAATTTATTGTATCCGTTGCTCCCGATGAGGTCTCCTCTACATTGGGGAGACTGGGCGCCTCCTAGCAGAGCGCTTTAGGGAACATCTCCAGGACACCCGCACCAATCAACCACACCGCCCCGTGGCCCAACATTTCAACTCCCCCTTCCACTCTGCCGAGGACATGGAGGTCCTGGGCCTCCTTCACCGCTGCTCCCTCACCACCAGACGCCTGGAGGAAGAACGCCACATCTTCTGCCTCGGAACACTTCAACCCCAGGACATCAATGTGGACTTCAACAGTTTCCTCATTTCCCCTTCCCCCACCTCATCCTAGTTCTAAACTTCCAGCTCAGCACTGTCCCCATGACTTGTCCTACCTGCCTATCTCCTTTTCCACCTATCCACTCCACCCTCTCCTCCTTGACCTATCACCTTCATCCCCTCCCCCACTCACCCATTGTACTCTATGCTACTCTCTCCGCTCCCCCACCCTCCTCAAGGTTATCTCTCCACACTTCAGGCTCACTGCCTTTATTCCTGATGAAGGGCTTTTGCCCGAGACGTCGATTTCGAAGCTATTTGGATGCTGCTTGAACTGCTGTGCTCTTCCAGCACCACTAATCCAGAATCTGGTTTCCAGCATCTGCAGTCATTGTTTTTACCCCACCAGCACTGTACCCCAGTGTTATACACTGACAGACCTGTCCCCACCAGCACTGTACCCCAGTATTATACACTGACAGACCTGTCCCCACCAGTACTGTACCACAGTGTTATACAGTGACAGACCTGTCCCCACCAGTACTGTACCCCAGTGTTATACAGGGACAGACCTGTCCTCACCTGTACTGTACCCCAGTGTTATACAGTGACAGACCAGTCCCCACCAGTACTGTACCACAGTGTTATACAGTGACAGACATGTCCCCACCAGTACTGTACCCCAGTGTTATACAGGGACAGACCTGTCCTCACCTGTACTGTACCCCAGTGTTATACAGTGACAGACCTGTCCCCACCAGTACTGTACCCCAGTGTTATACAGTGACAGACCTGTCCCCACCAGTACTGTACACCAGGGTTATACAGTGACAGACCTGTCCCCACCAGTACCGTATCCCGGTGTTATACAGTGACAGACCTGTCCCCACCAGTACTGTGCCCCAGTGTTATACAGTGACAGACCTGTCCCCACCAGTACTGTACCCCAGTGTTATACAGGGACAGACCTGTCCCCACCAGTACTGTACCCCATTGTTATACAGTGACAGACCTGTCCCCACCAGGATCGTACCCCGGTGTTATACAGTGACAGACCTGTCCCCACCAGTACTGTACCCCAGTGTTATACACTGACAGACCTGTCCCCACCAGTACTGTACCCCAGTGTTGTACAGTGACAGACCTGTCCCCACCAGTACTGTACCCCAGTGTTATACAGTGCCAAACCTGTCCTCACCTGTACTGTACCCCAGTGTTACACAGCGACAGACCTGTCTCCACCAGTACTGCATCCCAGTGTTATACAGGGACAGACCTGTCCCCACCAGTACCGTATCCCGGTGTTATACAGTGACAGACCTGTCCTCACCAGTACTGTACCCCAGTGTTATACACTGACAGACCTGTCCCCACCAGTACTGTACCCCAGTGTTACACAGTGACAGAACTGTCCCCACCAGTACCGCACCAGTGTTATACACTGACAGACCTGTCCCCACCAGTACTGTACCCCAGTGTTATACAGTGACAGACCTGTCCCCACCAGTACTGTATCCCAGTGTTACACAGTGACAGAACTGTCCCCACCAGTACCGCACCAGTGTTATACACTGACAGACCTGTCCCCACCAGTACTGTACCCCAGTGTTATACACTGCCAGACCTGTCCCCACCAGTTCTGTACCCCAGTGTTACACAGTGACAGACCTGTCCCCACCAGTACCGTATCCCGGTGTTATACAGTGACAGACCTGTCCCCACCAGTACTGTACCCCAGTGTTATACACTGCCAGACCTGTCCCCACCAGTTCTGTACCCCAGTGTTACACAGTGACAGACCTGTCCCCACCAGTACCGTATCCCGGTGTTATACAATGACAGACCTGTCCCCACCAGTACTGTACCCCAGTGTTATACACTGACAGACCTGTACCCACCAGTACTATACCCAAGTGTTATATAGTGACAGGCCCATCCCCACCAGTACTGTACCCCAGTGTTATACAGCGACAGACCTGTCCCCACCAGTACTGTACCCCAGTGTTATACACTGACAGACTAGTCCCCACCAGTACTGTACCCCAGTGTTATACAGGGACAGACCTGTCCCCACCAGTACGGTACCCCAGTGTTATACAATGACAGACCTGTCCCCACCAATTCTGTACCCCAGTGTTATACAGTGACAGACCTATCCCCACCAGTACTGTACCGCAGTGTTATACAGGGACAGACCTGTACCCACCAGTACTGTACCCAAGTGTTATACAGTGACAGACCTATCCCCACCAGTACTGTACCCCAGTGTTATACAGTGACAGACCTGTCCCCACCAGTACTGTACCCAGTGTTATACAGAGACAGAACTGTCCACACCAGTACTGTGCTCCAGTGTTGTACAGTGACAGACCTGTCCTCACCTGTACTGTACCCCAGTGTTATACAGTGACAGACCTGTCCCCACCAGTACTGTATCCCAGTGTTATACAGTGACATACCTATCCCCACCAGTACTGTACCCCAGTGTTATACAGGGACAGACCTATCCCCACCAGTACTGTACCCCAGTGTTATACAGTGAAATACCTATCCCCACCAGTACTGTACCCCAGTGTTATACAGGGACAGACCTGTCCCCATCAGTACTGTACCATAGTGTTATACAGTGACAGACCTGTCCCCACCAGTACAGTACCCCAGTGTTATACAGCAACAGACCTGTCCCCACCAGTACTGGACCCCAGTGTTATACAGTGACAGACCTGTCCCCACCAGTACTGTACCCCAGTGTTATACACTGACAGACCTGTCGCCACTAGTACGTACCCCAGAGTTATACAGTGACAGACCTGTCCCCACTAGTACTGTACCCCAGTGTTATACAGTGTCAGACTCATCCACATCAGTATTGTACCCTTCTGTTATACAATGACAGACCTGTCCCCTCCAGTACTGTACCCCATTGTTATACAGTAACAGACCTGTCCCCACCAGTACTGTACCCCAGTATTATACACTGACAGACCCGTCCCCACCAGTACTGTACCCCAGTGTTATACAGCAACAGACCTGTCCCCACCAGTACTGGACCCCAGTGTTGTACAGTGACAGACCTGTCCCCACCAGTACTGTACCCCATTGTTATACAGTAACAGACCTGTCCCCACCAGCACTGTACCCCAGTGTTATACAGGGACAGACCTGTCCCCACCAGTACTGTACCCCAGTGTTATACAGGGACAGACCTGTCCCCACCAGTACTGTACCCCAGTGTTATACAGTGACAGACCTGTCCCCACCAGTACTGTACCCCATTGTTATACAGTAACAGACCTGTCCCCACCAGCACGATACCCCAGTGTTATACAGTGACAGACCTGTCCCCACCAGTACTGTACCCCAGTGTTATACAGTGACAGACCTGTCCTCACCTGTACTGTACCCCAGTGTTATACAGTAACAGACCTGTCCCCACCAGTACTGTACCCCAGTGTTATACAGTGACAGACCTGTCCTCACCTGTACTGTACCCCAGTGTTATACAGTGACAGACCTGTCCCCACTAGTACTGTACCCCAGTGTTATACAGGGACAGACCTGTCCCCACCAGTACTGTACCCCAGTGTTATACAGTGACATACCTATCCCCACCAGTACTGTACCCCAGTGTTATACAGGGACAGACCTGTCCCCACCAGTACTGTACCCCAGTGTTATACAGAGACAGAACTGTCCACACCAGTACTGTACCCCAGTGTTGTACAGTGACAGACCTGTCCCCACCAGTACTGTACCCAAGTGTGATATAGTGACAGACCTGTCCTCACCTGTACTGTACCCCAGTGTTATACAGTGACATACCTATCCCCACCAGTACTGTACCCCAGTGTTATACAGTGTCAGACTCATCCACATCAGTATTGTACCCTTCTGTTATACAATGACAGACCTGTCCCCTCCAGTACTGTACCCCATTGTTATACAGTAACAGACCTGTCCCCACCAGCACGATACCCCAGTGTTATACAGTGACAGACCTGTCCCCACCAGTACTGTACCCCAGTGTTATACAGCAACAGACCTGTCCCCACCAGTACTGTACCCCAGTGTTATACAGGGACAGACCTGTCCCCACCAGTACTGTACCCCAGTGTTATACAGTGACAGACCTGTCCCCACCAGTACTGTACCCCAGTGTTATACAGTGACAAACCTGTCCTCACCTGTACTGTACCCCAGTGTTATACAGCGACAGACCTGTCTCCACCAGTACTGTACCCCAGTGTTATACAGTGACAGTTCTGTCCCCACCAGTCCCGTATCCCGGTGTTATACAGTGACAGACCTGTCCCCACCAGTACTGTACCCCAGTGTTATACAGTGACAGTTCTGTCCCTACCAGTACCGTATCTCGGTGTTATACAGTGACAGACCTGTCCCCACCAGTACTGTACCCCAGTGTTATACAGTGACAGACCTGTCCCCACCAGTACCGTATCCCGGTGTTATACAGTGACAGACCTGTCCCCACCAGTACCGTATCCCGGTGTTATACAGTGACAGACCTGTCCCCACCAGTACTGTACCCCAGTGTTGTACAGTCTCAGACCTGACCACACCAGTACTGTACCCCAGCCTAATACAGTAACAGACCTGTCCCCACCAGTACTGTACCCCAGTGTTATACACTGACAGACCTGTCCCCACCAGTACTGTACCCGAGTGTTATACAGTGACAGACTCTCCCCACCAGTACTGTACCCCAGTGTTATACAGTGACAGACTCTCCCCAACAATACTGTAACCCAGTGTGAGACAGGGACAGACTTGTCCCCACCAGTACTGGACCATAATGGTATACAGCAATAGAACTGTCCCCACCAGTACTGTACCCCAGTGTTATACAGTGTCAGAACCATCCACATCAGTATTGTACCCCAATGTTATACAATGACAGACCTGTCCCCACCAGTACTGTACCCCAGTGTTATACAGTGACAGACCTGTCCCCACCAGTACTGTACACCAGTGTTATACACTGACAGACCTGTCCCCACCAGTACTGTACCCCAGTGTTATACACTGACAGACCTGTCCCCACCAGTACTGTACCCCAGTGTTATACAGTAACAGACCTGTCCCCTCCAGTACTGTACCCCAATGTTATACAGTAACAGACCTGTCCCCTCCAGTACTGTACCCCAATGTTATACAGTAACAGACCTGTCCCCTCCAGTACTGTACCCCAATGTTATACACTGACAGACCTGTCCCCACCAGTACTGTACCCCAATGTTATACAGTGACAGACCTATCCCCACCAGTACTGTAACATAATGGTTTACAGTAATAGAACTGTCCCCACCAGTACTGTCTCCCAGTGTTATAGTGTGACAGACCTGTCCCCACAAGTACTGTACCCCAGCGTTATACAGTAACACATCTATCCCCACCAGTACTGTACCCCAGTGTTATACAGTGACAGACCTGTCTCCACCAGTACTGTATCCCAGTGTTATACAGTGACAGAACTGTCCCCACCAGTACTGTACCCCAGCGTAATACAGTAACAGATCTGTCCCCACCAGTACTGTACCCCAGTGTTATACACTGACAGGCCTGTCTCAACCAGTACTGTACCCCAGTGTTATACAGGGACAGACCTGTCCCCACCAGTACTGTATCCCAGAGTTATACAGTGACAGACCTTTCCCTGCCAGTACCTTACCCCAGTGTTATACAGTCACAGAACTGTCCCCACCAGTACTGTACCCCAGTGTTATACAGTGACAGACCTGTCCCCACCAGTACTGTACCCCAGTGTTATACAGTGACAGACCTGTCCCCACCAGTACTGTACCCCAGTGTTATACAGTGACAGACCTGTCCACACCAGTACTGTACCCCAGTGTTATACACTGACAGACCTGTCCCCACCAGTACTGTACCCCAGTGTTATACACTGACAGACCTGTCCCCACCAGTACTGTATCCCATTGTTATACACTGACAGACCTGTCCCCACCAGTACTGTACCCCAATGTTATACAGTGACAGACCTGTCCCCACCAGTACTGTACCCCAGTGTTATACAGGGACAGACCTGTCCCCACCAGTACTGTATCCCATTGTTATACACTGACAGACCTGTCCACACCAGTACTGTACCCCAGTGTTATACACTGACAGACCTGTCCCCACCAGTACTGTACCCCAATGTTATACAGTGACAGACCTGTCCCCACCAGTACTGTATCCCATTGTTATACACTGACAGACCTGTCCCCACCAGTACTGTACCCCAATGTTATACAGTGACAGACCTGTCCCCACCAGTACTGTACCCCAATGTTATACAGGGACAGACCTGTCCCCTCCAGTACTGTACCCCAGTGTTATACACTGACAGACCTGTCCCCACCAGTACTGTACCTCAGTGTTATACACTGACAGACCTGTCCCGACCAGTACTGTACCCCAATGTTATACAGGGACAGACCTGTCCCCACCAGTACTGTACCCCAATGTTATACACTGACAGACCTGTCCCCGCCAGTACTGTACCCCAATGTTATACAGTGACAGACCTGTCCCCACCAGTACTGTACCCCAGTGTTATACAGGGACAGACCTGTCCCCACCAGTACTGTACCCCAGTGTTATACACTGACAGACCTGTCCCCACCAGTACTGTACCCCAATGTTATACAGTGACAGACCTATCCCCACCAGTACTGTAACATAATGGTTTACAGTAATAGAACTGTCCCCACCAGTAATGTCTCCCAGTGTTATACTGTGACAGAACTGTCCCCACCAGTACTGTACCCCAGTGTTATACAGTCACAGAACTGTCCCCACCAGTACTGTACCCCAGTGTTATACAGTGACAGAGCTGTCCCCACCAGTGGTGTACCCCAGTCTTATACAGCGACAGTACTGTATCCCAGGGTTGTAATACTCGACGTTCCACACTCTGCTCCAGCTGTAGCCTCCCCAGTCGTTTCCGTCCTTCCAGTATTACGTTGTTGCGTTTGGAATCTGAGCTGATTCTAATAAAGGCAGGTCCCCAACCTTATTTCCCTCTGCTGGCCCTTGCCTTGTCACCTCTGCCCGAGTGCAATCCCGCACAGCTTTCCAGGTTGAATTCTATCTCCCGCCCTCTGCCGAGCTGACCAGTCTGTCGATATCATCCTGCAGTATTCCGCAATCTCCTCACTATTTCCCACCATCTCAATCCTCAGATTATCCAGGGGCTTCTTGTTGATAACCCCTCCATTTCAATCCAAATTGTTAATGTACACTCCAAACAGCAAGGAGGCAGTACTGAGCATTGTGGAACAGATTTCCAGTCATATCATCATCCCTCTGCTCCATCTTGCTCAGCCAATTCAGAATCCAATACCTTGCATACCATGGGATCTTATTTTCCTGACCAGTCAGCCATGATAGAACATAGAACATAGAACATAGAAGAATACAGCGCAGTACAGGCCCTTTGGCCCTCTATGTTGCGCCGATCCAAGCCCACCTAACCTACACTAACCCACTATCCTCCATATGCCTATCCAATGCCCGTTTAAATACCCATAAAGAGGGAGAGTCCACTACTGCTACTGGCAGGGGATTCCATGAGCTTACGACTCGCTGAGTGAAGAACCTACCCCTAACATCAGTCCTATATCTACCCCCCCTTAATTTAAAGCTATGCCCCCTTGTAATAGCTGACTCCATACGTGGAAAAAGGTTCTCACTGTCAACCCGATCTAACCCCCTAATCATCTTGTACACCTCTATCAAGTCACCCCTAAACCTTCTTTTCTCCAATGAAAACAACCCCAAGTGTCTCAGCCTTTCCTCATAGGATCTTCCTACCATACCAGGCAACATCCTGGTAAACTTCCTCTGCACCCGTTCCAGTGCCTCCACATCCTTCCTATAGTATGGCGACCAAAACTGCACACAATATTCCAGATGCGGCCGCACCAGAGTCTTATACAACTGCAGCATGACATCAGGACTCCGGAACTCAATTCCTCTACCAATAAAAGCCAGTACGCCATATGCCTTCTTCACTGCACTATTTACCTGGGTGGCAACTTTCAGAGATCTGTGTACATGGACACCAAGATCCCTCTGCTCTTCCACACTACCAAGTATCCGACCATTAGCCCAGTAATCCATCTTTTTGTTACTCTTACCAAAGTGAATCACTTCACACTTAGCTACATTGAACTCCATTTGCCACCTTTCTGCCCAGCTCTGCAGCTTCTCTATATCCCGCTGTAACCTGCCATATCCTTCCTCACTGTCTACAACTCCTCCGACTTTCGTATCATCCGCAAACTTGCTCACCCAACCTTCTAACCCTTCCTCCAGGTCATTTATAAAAATGACAAACAGCAATGGTCCCAAAACAGATCCTTGCAGAACACCGCTAGTGACGGCACTCCAAGATGAACCTTTGCCATCAACTACTACCCTCTGTCTTCTTCCAGAGAGCCAATTCCTAATCCAAACCTCCAACTCACCCTCAATGCCATATCTCTGTATTTTCTGCAGTAGCCTACCATGGGGGACCTTATCAAACACCTTACTAAAATCCATATATACCACATCTACCGCTTTCCCCTCATCTACCTCCTTAGTCACCTTCTCAAAGAATTCAATAAGGTTTGTGAGGCACGACCTGCCCTTCACAAAACCATGCTGACTATCCTTGATCACATTATTCTTATCCAGATGTGCATAAATCCTATCCCTTACAATTCTCTCTAATACTTTGCCCACAACAGAAGTGAGACTCACTGGCCTATAGTTACTAGGATTATCCCTACTCCCCTTCTTGAACAAGGGAACCACGTTTGCTAGCCTCCAGTCCTCTGGCACTACTCCTGTCGACAAAGAGGACACAAAAATCAAGGCAATGGCTCTGCAATCTCCTCCCTTGCTTCCCAGAGAATCCTAGGATAAATGCCATCAGGCCCAGGGGACTTATCTATTTTCACCCTTGCCAGAATTTCCAACACCTCTTCTCTACATATCTCAAAGCCATCCATTCTACTTATTCGTGCCTCAGTATTCATATCGACAACAATGTCCTGTTCCTGAGTGAATACTGACGAAAAGTATTCATTCAGCGCCTCCCCAATCTCTTCAGCCTCCACACGCAACTTCCCATTACTATCCTTGATTGGACCTATTCCTTCCCTAGTCATTCTTTTATTCCTAACATACCTATAGAAAGCCTTAGGGTTTTCCCTAATCCTACCAACTAAGGACCTCTCATGTCCCCTCCTTGCTGCTCTTAGCTCTCTCTTCAGGTCCTTCCAGGCTACCTTATAACTCTCAATCGCCCCTATTGAACCTTCACGCCTCATCTTTACAAAGGCCGCCCTCTTCCATTTAACAAGGGATTCCAACTCCTTATTAAACCACGGCTCCCTCACACGACCCTTTCCTCCCTGCCTGATAGGTACGTACTTATCAAGGACACTCAATAGTTGCTCCTTGAACAAGTTCCACATATCAATTACGCTCTTGCCTTGGAATCTACTTTTCCAATCCACACATCCTAAGTCATGCGTCAAAGCATCATAATTTCCCTGCCCCCAGCTATAACTCTTGCCCTGTAGTACACACTTATCCCTCTCCATCACTAGAGTAAAAATCACCGAATTGTGGTCACTGTCCCCAAAGTGCTCACCTACCTCTAGTTCTAATACCTGGCCTGGTTCGTTACCCAGAACCAAATCCAGTATGGCCTCACCTCTTGTTGGCTTATCTACATATTGTGTCAGGAAACTCTCCTGCACACATTGCACAAACACTGACCCATCTAATGAACTTGAGCTATAGCTTTCCCAATCAATATCAGGAAAGTTAAAGGCCCCCATAACAATCACCCTATTACTGTCACTCTTCTCCTGAATCATCTTCGCAATCCTTTCTTCAACGATTCTAGGACTATTAGGAGGCCTGTAAAAGACTCCTAACAGGGTGAACTCACCTCTCCTATTCCTAACCTCAACCCAAACTACCTCAGATGGCAAATCTTCGTCCATCTTCTTTTCCACCGCTGTACCTCATTAAAACCTGGCTAAGGTCCAAATAGACCAATTCAAAAACTCATTGGCTCTCCTGGTTACCTCCTCAATGGAATCAAGCTTTTCAAACACATTCTCCCCTTAAGAGGTCCACACTCTTGACACTTCACAAACCTGTGTCTCTCCAAGAGCAGAGAGATTCTGTCCCTCAGAAACCTTTCCAGCAACTTCCCCCAGCTGCGGTTGGACATACTGGCCTATAACTTCCCACCACCAAGGTTAGACAGACTGGCCTGTATCATCCAATAACTTCCCTACTACTGAGGTTACACAGACTGGCCTGTAACTTCCAATAACTTCCCCAGAATCGAGGTTAGATAGACTGGCCAGTAACTTCCAATAATTGCCACAACACTGAGGTTACACAGACTGGCCTGTAACTTCCAATAACCTCCCCGCCATCGAGGTTAGACAGACTGGCCTGTATCTTCCAATAGCCTCCCCACCATCGAGGTTACACAGACTGGCCTGTAACTTCCAATAACTTCCCTAACACCAAGTTTACACAGACTGGACTGTAACGTCCAATAATCTCCCCACCATCGAGGTTAGACAGACTGGACTGTAACTTCCAATAACTTCCCCAATACTGAGGTTACATAGATTGGCCTGTAACTTCCAAAAAACCTCCCCACTATCGAGGTTACACAGACTGGCCTGTAACTTCCAATAACCTCCCCTCCACCAAGTTTAGACTGACTGGCCTGTAACTTCCAATAATTTCCCCACCATCGAGGTTAGACAGACTGGCCTGTAACTTCCAATAACTTCCCCTCCACCAAGTTTAGACTGACTAGCCTGTAACTTCCAATAACATCTCCGCCATCGAGGTTAGACAGACTGGCCTGTAACTTCCAATAACATCTGCACAACCAAGATTACGCAGACTGGCATGTAACTTCCAATATCTTCCCCAACATTGAGGTTAGACAGACTGGCCTGTAACTTCCAATAACTTCCCCTCCACCGAGTTTACACAGACTGGCCTGAAACTTCCAATAACCTTCCAACACCAAGGTTAGACAGACTAGTCTGTTACTACCAATAACTTCCCACAACTGAGGTTAAACAGACTGGCCTGTAATTTCCAATAACTGCCCCAACACCAAAGTTATACAGACTGGTCTATAACATCCAATAACTTCACCAACACCAAAGCTACACAGACAGGCCTGTAACTTCCAACAAACTCCCCACCATTGAGTTTAGACAGATTGCCTTTAACTTCCAATAACTTTCCTAACATCAAGACTAGGCAGACTGACCTGTAACTTCCAATAACTTCCCCAACACCAAGATTACACAGACTGACCTGTAACTTCCAATAACTTCCCCAACACCAAGATTACACAGACTGACCTGTAACTTCCAATAACTTCCCCAACACCAAGATTACACAAACTGACCTGTAACATTCATAAACTTCTGCAATACCAAGGTCAGAGAGTCAGCGCTGAGGGAGTGGCAGTGTCAGAGGGTCAGTGCAGAGGGAACGCTGCACTGTCGGAGGGTCAGTGCTGAGGGAGTGGGCACTGTCGGAGGGTCAGTGCTGAGGGAGTGGGCACTGTGGGAGGGTCAGCACTGAGGGAGTGCCGCACTGTCGGAGGGTCAGTGCTGAGGGAGTGCCGCACTGTCAGAGGTTCAGTGCTGACAGAGTGCCGCACTGTCGGAGTGTCAGTGCTGAGGGAGTTCCACAGTGTCCAGTAGCCTGTCCCATCATGAGCCTTCAATGAACTGATGATTTCAGCACGATTGCCAGCTGAAATGTTGGACACACATTCTCTGTCCCCTTTATCAGGTGCACAACGGTGACTGCAACCCCGAAGGATTGAATTGATGCTTATGGGCTTTGCCTGAGCCCACATTGTGAACGGTATGAAGAAAAATCAAGTTGTACTTTCACTCTGAAGGTAACAATGCCCTCCTCCTCTTCCACAGTGATGCGGTAGCGTTATTCTGGATCTCATCCTGCTATCCCTGATCTGGGAAGGTCTGATGGGGATAAACATTCACCACCAACCACGTGAGACAGTTGTACAGGATTTCCTGATATCCATCTCCAAAGGTCTCTGGGCCCTTGTGAAGCTCAGAAGGGGCTGAGGGCTGGAGGCAGCAGATCTTGTACAGTAATGATGGTGGGTCAGGAGCTGAATCACTGTGGGAGCTGTGAAAATGATCAGTACGCCCAATGTCAGGCAATTCAGCTTCGAAATCGCCTCGCACCTATCTGATGAATGCTGCATCATTTTGGGCCTCCAGAACATGCAGAGGAGAGAGAGTAAGGAGAGAGGGAGGCAAAGAGGGGGTGAAAGGGAGAGAGAGGGAAGGAGAGAGGGAAAGAGAGAGAGAGAAGGGGAGGTAGGGAGAAAGGGAGAGAGTGAGAAAGAAAAGAGAGAAGGAGGGAGAGAGCAAAACAGAGGGAGAAATGAACAGACTGAGTATGAGAGAGGGAGATGGAACGAGATGGACAGAGGGAGGGAGAGAAAGAGAAAGAGAGAGAGAAAAAGACAAAGAGAGGGAGAGAGAGAGGAGTGTTGTGGGGGGGGGAAGGCTAGAAAGACAGAGAAAGATGAAGAGGTAAAGCTGGAGAGAGAGAGAGAGAAAGAGAGAGATGGAGGAGAAGGTGGTGTGGGTGTAAGTCGAAGGACAGTACATTTCCCAAGCGTGCTGCCTGGACTCTGGGCTCCAGCTCCCTGCGTTCAGAAGTGACATGCCAAACAGGCCTGAGCTCCCAATGAGCAATTCACCCGCTCCTGAACCAACCCCGACTCGCCCATACCCCAGACAGGTAGCAACAATGTACACCATGAGGGAAGAGAGAGAAACACACTACACTGAGTGGCGGTGAAGGTGGGGGGGTAGACAGAGAGAGAGAGAGACCCTACACTGAGTGTGGGGGAGAGAGAGAGAGAGAGAGAGAGAGAGAGAGAGAGAGAGAGAGAGAGAGAGAGAGAGAGACCCTATACTGAGTGTGGGGGGAGAGAGAGACCCTACACTGAGTGGGGAGAAAGAGAGGGAGACAGAAAGAGAAAGAGAGAGAGAAAGAGAGAGAGACCCAACACTGAGTGGAATGAGAGAGAGAGAGAGACAGAGAGAGAGAGAGAGAGAGAGAGAGAGAGAGAGAGAGAGAGAGAGAGAGAGAGAGAGAGAGACCCTCCACTGAGTGGGTAGAGAGAGAGACCCTCCACTGAGTGGGGAGAGAGCGAGAGTGAGAGACACCGTACACTGAGCGGAGAGAGAGAGAGAGAGAGAGAGAGAGAGAGAGACTGTTATCTCGTCTTTACAAATATTGGATCAACTGGGAGCATCCATCAGATGCTTCTGGAATACCAGTCATCCGTTTGGGCTGTAGGAGGAGGTCTTCCAGATTCACTGTTAAACACTGTTACCTTGTTGCCCAGAAACACGGTGGTACAGTGGTTAATACTGCTACCTCACAGCACCAGAGACCCGGGTTCAATTCCTGCCTCAGGCGACTGTCTGTGTGGAGTTTGCACATTCTCCCCGTGTCTGCGTGGGTTTCCTCCGGGTGCTCCGGTTCCCTCCCACAGTCCAAAGATGTGCAGGTTAGGTGAATTGGTCATGCTAAATTGCCCTTAGTGTTAGGTGCAGGGGTAAATGTAGGGGAATGGGTCTGGGTGGGTTGCCCTTCAAAGGGTTGGTGTGGACTTGTTGGGCCAAGGGGCCTAATCTGGAAAAAAGACCATGAGAAATAGATACAGGAACAGGCCATTTGACTCCTTGAGCCTGCGCCCCCAACAATTGGATCATGCCTGATCCAACATTCCTCACATCCACTTTCCAGCCCTTTCCCTGTAATCCTGGATTCCCCGGCTGATCGATAATCTATCTCGGCCTTCAATATTCACAAGGACTCTACCCCCCCGACAGCTCTCTGTGGCAAGGAATTCCAAAGACTCCTAACTCTCTGAGGGTAGAATCTCCACCTCTTCGACTGCACTGTACAGTACAGAAACTATTCAGCCCATTGCGTCTGTACTAGCTCCTGGAAGAGCCCCCCAGCTCATTCCATTCTTCACCCTGATCTCTGTAGCTCCCCAATCCTGGGACCCCCTAATTCCGTGGAGAGTTACGCAGTTTGCCACTGGACACAGATGGACCCTCCACGGTCACATCACTGATCGGCCAATCAGTGTTTCAGACAGAGGGGTACAGGACAGTGCTCTGGGCCAGTTTGGGGTTTCTCAGGGAACTGGGACCTCTGAAAGGCTGACCTACCCGTTGGCCTGGGGGAGGCAGGCAGGGCTGTAGGTTCAGAATCACTTTACCCAGTAATGAGGAATCGTCACAGGATCAAGGTGGATCCCCACAATGCAGAGAGACGGAGACAGAGGGATAGGGAGACAGAGAGAGAGGGAGACAGAAGGACAGAGGGGGAGACACAGAAACAGAGAGGCAGGGAGAGACAGGAAGAGGGAGACAGAGAGAGAGAGGCAGACAGAGAGGGAGAGAGATCAAGAGACAGAGAGAGAGGGGGACACAAACAGGGAGAGAGAAACATGGGGAGATGGTGGGGGGGAAGAATGTGTGTGTGTGCATGTGCGCGCACATGTGCGTGTATCTGTATGTGTGAGTTATTGTGAGTGTATGTGTGAGCGTGGGTGTGTGCGTGTGTGTGTGTGGTGGGGGTGACTATAAGTGCATGTGTGTGTTGTGTCTGGGGGGGGGGGGGGGGGGGGGGAGGCTTTCAGTGATTTCTGTGGGCAGCCAGTAAGGAGGTGCTGGATCTCATGGTCTCTGTCTGTGCTGTAATCATAAAGAGGAGAGTAGGGAGAAGGGATAGCATCAGCACCAGAGCACCATGTTTGACTGGGAGAGTGAGCATACTGAGGGAACTGGCGATAGGTGTTTCAGAGGGACAGCTCCCGCCTGGCCATACAGAGACAGGCAGAGGCACACGGAGGAGGTGGAAAACCACTTCTTTCCACAGGAAAGGAAAGGACCAAGTCTGGAGAAAGTAACCCGCCAATAAACTCAAGCTCACAAGGAGATCAATGAGCGAGCAGTTTTGATTTAGCCGTGGAAAGGTTAGGATTTAGGGGGAACACACTACCCCAGGAGGATATGTCTGGGAAGCTTGGGAGAATGGAGGGCGAGAGATGCCTGATGTGAAGTTGGAACTCAACCAAACAACCTAATTAGCACAGTCTGTCAGAACATCCCCGATGCAGAGTTTAACAGTTGGCCAATTATCCAGCTTCATCAAGTCTACCCAATCCCCTCCTCACTGAGTCAGATGGCAGTAAAGTGTATCATCAGACAGTATGATAGGTGGCTGGATCAGCAAGGAGTCACAGGCTAAAACCAGCAGAGAATCTGGAAGCATTAAATATGGAGAGGGCTTGTCTTTAATGATCCTGCCTGGGTAGCTGTAACTAGCAGACAGCAACACCCCTGAAAGGAGCCTGGCATCTTAATGCAGGTTGGCATGGCTTCCTCACAAAGTGCCAAATTGCAGGACCCAAATCGGGTAACCGCATATATGCCCGGTGTGAACAACACTTGGGAGAAGAAATCACAAAGGAAGACTACATCAACGCCAGATAAAATTTATCACTTGATTAATAATCAAAAATTGTAAGTTGTAACTAATAACTGATAATACAAAGACTAAAGATTACTGTGTACCAGTCAGCTGGGCATACAAAATGGCCCTGTTTTCGTAGGGCTAAAGTATTTTTTTTGCAAAACTCCCAACTATAATTCATTTTCCATTTCCTGCCACGTTCTGGAGCGTGAGTAGTCATCCTGACTTTCTCACCCCACAAACACATGGTTTCCTCAGTGACATCATGTAGTTGGGCACAGGGACCGTGCTGACAATGCTGGCCGCGTGGTGAAGGTTACTGAGGCTTAACACGGGCCCAGGCTTTGCCAATGACATTTTAGATAATGTCCACGACCGAGAGGGATGGAAGATTATCAGGAAGGTAGAGTTGTGGTTAAAGTCTAATTGGCCAGGAGCTTATTGAATGGTGGATCAGGATTGAGGCCTAATCTCATGTCTTGTTCACATGCCTCCTGCTCTTGCAGGGAGCTTTCAGAAGGTCAGTTTATCATCCCATTTCCACAGTAGTTAGAAACCAAACAAGACAGTGTCACTCCAACAGGGGGTCCCACTGTCTGTACTGTTAAAAGATTAAATTGTACTCTCTCTCTGGACTCTCTCTGGGGCGGTACGGTGGCTCAGTGGTTAGCACTGTTGCCTCACACTGCCAGGACCCAAGTTCGATTCTAGTCTCAGGCGACTGTCTCCCCGTGTCTGCGTGGGTTTCCTCCAGGTGCTCCGGTTTCCTCCCACAACCCAAAGATGTGGAGGTTAGGGTGGATTGGCCATGGGAAATCGTCCCATAGTTTCCAGGGATGTGCAGGTTAGGGTGGATTGGCCATGGGAAATCGTCCCATAGTGCCCAGGGATGTGCAGGTTAGAGTGGATTGGCCATGGGAAATCGTCCCATAGTTTCCAGGGATGTGCAGGTTAGGGTGGATTGGCCATGGGAAATTGTCCCATAGTTTCCAGGGATGTGCAGGTTAGGGTGGATTGGCCATGGGAAATTGTCCCATAGTGTCCAGGGATGTGCAGGTTAGGGTGGATTGGCCATGGGAAATCGTCCCATAGTTTCCAGGGATGTGCAGGTTAGGGTGGATTGGCCATGGGAAATTGTCCCATAGTGTCCAGGGATGTGCAGGTTAGGGTGGACTGGCCATGGGAAATTGTCCCATAGTGCCCAGGGATGTGCAAGTTAGGGTGGACTGGCCATGGGAAATTGTCCCATAGTGTCCAAGGGTGAGCAGGCTAGGTGTATTAGTCACGGGAAATTTAGGGTACTGGTGGGTTACTCTTTGGAGGGTTGGTGGGCCAAAGGGCCTGTTTCCATACTATAGGGATCCTGTATTAATGTTATGTTAGAAGGTTAAACTGGACTGTCTTTCTCCAAGAAGCTGAACATTCTGGAAGTGGGTTGTGGGGGGGGACATTCAGTCTCACAGACAGTTTGCAGGAATGTGGATGTCTAGCCATTGTAATCCACCCTTCATCTGGGCAGTCACTTACTGCTACTCACCTGCTACTATCAAATTAAACTCTCCTTCAGTCCCTTCCATTCAGAAATAGCCATCCACTGGCCAATCAAATTTGTTTTCATGATCATCCCCTGAAGCTAGGACATATCACCTACATCACAGAGTTAGGAAATCGTCTGCATACCAATTCCCCAGGATTAGGGCATTTATATTTACATTACCCCCGAGGATGACCTCATCTTACCACTGTCCCTGGGGTAACATGTGGTTATGGCGGGTGGGGGGGTGGTGGGCAGAGTGGCAGCCGGAGTACCTATGAGCATTACCAACTGACCCATATAAAGGGGATGGGTTTCCTTTGTTCAGGCCTCTTTTGACTCGACTTTGCATATCTCTGAGGAGGGTCAAAGGGGGTCACCTAGGGTATACAGGTTTAATAAACTTTAACTGTTTGCAGAAGTTGGAATATGCAAATTGCATCCCGTGTGCAAGACCTCGGGAAAAGGACCTACCACTGACGAGTACATTGCCTGGACCAGTCACATAAATACTGGGCTGACAAGATCAGGACAGAGGCTGAGGATTCTATGGCAAACTACACCTAAGTTTGTCCCACCATCTACAAGGCACAAGTCAGGAGGGTGAGGGAATACTCCCCACTTGCCCCTGGATGGGGTCAGCCCCAACAACACTCAAGAAGCTCGACACCATCCAGGGACAAAGCAGCCCCCGCTTGATTGGCCCCACACCCACAAACACCCCTTCCCTCCCTTACCCACCGACGCTCAGTAACAGCAGTGTGTACCGGCTACAAGATGCACTGCAGAAACTCACCAAAGATCCTCAGGCAGCACCTTCCAAACCCACGGCCACTTCCATCTAGAAGGACAAGGGGCAGCAGATACATGGGAACCCCCTGCAAGTTCCCCTCCGAGCCCCTCACCATCCCGACCTGGAAATATATCACCGTTCCCTCAGTGTGGCTGGGTCAGAATCCTGGGATACCCTCCCTCAGGGACATTGTGGGTCTACCCTCCAGCACATGGACTGCAGTGGGTCAAGAAGGCAGCTCACCCCCACCTTCTCAAGGGGGGCAACTAGGGACGGGGCAATAAATGCTGCCCCAGCCAGAGGTATCCGTGTCCCATGGATAACAAAAATACGAAAATATTTTCTAAAAACCATATTTATTGTCCAGTGCAATAATCATGGATAATGAAGATATCAGTACACTCCCTAAAGGCATGTCATTTATAAGGAATGCAATTTAGCCACTTCAGCAGTTGAACAGTACACAGAAGCTGCCTCAAAACTGAGCAGCTAGGGAATACTCTGCCAGAATAAGGCTTTTACTTCATTTTGCTTATCATTGAGAATCTAACCATTTCCCTCTTAACGATATTCCCCTGTGGATCAGCCTTCGAGCTAATGAATTAATTTCTTTCCCCTGTATTTTGTACAAAGAGAGAGGCATCAAGAAAACTTTAACCTAATTAGTTGGAGTTCCAGTTGTTACAGTAATGATCCAAGTTACAAGATTTTAATTTTGTTTTTTAAAAATCTACAAGGAACAGGATGACCATCGATTGTGTCTATGAGTAGGAGAGAGGTGGGGCGTAAGGTAAGATTCACAATAAAATTTAAAGCAGATGGTGTATTTACTGACGAAAGTGAGTCTATCTGAAACATGATGTGAAGGAGCTGGTGTTGGGATGGACAAAGTTTAAAATCCCACAACACCAGGTTACCGTCCAACAGGTTTATTTGGAAGCACTAGCTTTCGGAGCGCTGCCCCTTCATCAAGTATACTCCACAACCACCTGATGAAGGAGCGTCGCTCCGAAAGCTAGTGCTTCCAAATAAACCTGTTGGACTATAACCTGGTGTTGTGGGATTTTTAACCATCTGAAACATGGACTACAGCCAAGAGAGTGTACACAAAGCATAGCAAACAGTCCACAGGATGCACTTAAACACTGTGAATGACCAATATAACTAGCGACACACAGGAAATCAGCCTGTGATGTCAGTTATTGTCAACAGATGTCCCTATACTAAAATACATCTGCACAGACATGTTTAACAACACACAGAGAAACACACATGGCCAGAGACACAGTTAATAGTAGGTCCTCCTGTGCCATACATGGGTTGGCAAGTGATTCCTACTCCATCAGAGCGCTGGTTCAAATGCAGATTGTGTGTAGATTAAAGTTTCTTCAAGGAAGGGAGCGGTGTCTCTACCTATGAAGCACATCCACCTAGCCACAGGCATTGTCACCCCAATGACATGCAAACAGCAGATCAGCTTTGCAACAGTCAGAGTGAGCAGTCTCCAAGATACAGTCACAATGCGGACTATCACACTGCAGGGGCTGGAATGAGAGCAGCCCCCACACCTACCCCTCACCGCTCCTCACCCCCCACCCCCTCCCCCACCATCGTTGTTCCTGTCTCACTGACCACAGTCGCCAGCCTGGCTCTACCAGGGAGGACTCTCATTACTGGTCCCAGGCAACACAAACCTACACTGAGACAACAGAAGTGCCATCCTTGTACTTGGCAGCTGCTAACCCGTGTGCCAGCACATGACAAACACAGCCCTACTTAGAACAGAACTGAATCTATTCATATGCACACAGACACACAAACACACACATACACACACATACTGCAGTACACAGTCTACAGAATCCATTTACACACACACTCTGCAGCACATAGTCTACAGAATCCATTTACACACACACACACACTCTGCAGCACATAGTCTACAGAATCCATTTACACACACACTCTGCAGCACATAGTCTACAGAATTCATTTACACACACAGACACACACACGCACACTGCTGCATACAGTCCACAGAAACCATTTACAAACACACACACACAGCAGCACAGTCGACAGAATCCATTTACACACACACACACATAGAGTCTCCTTACACATAAAGATTGCAGCACCTGGTTTGCAGAGTCTGTTTGAAGAAAGTATATGAATGACAGCCAATGAAATTCCGGACAGATATTGCCGCAATTCCCCTGAGAAAGGATTCCTTCATAGCCTTTCAAAGAAAACTGGACAAGTTCCTGAAGGAGAAACATCCTGCAGGATATGGGATATATTTTACTCTACAAGGAGAATCGCAGGTTATGGGGAAAGGCCAGGAAAATGGAGTTGAGGATGATCAGACCAGCCATGATCTCACTGGAGTAGAATGTGTGGTACTGCAAAAGCACAGCAGGTCAGGCAACATCCGAGGAGCAGGAAAATCAATGTTTCAGGCAAAAGCCCTTCATCAGGAATGGGCTTTTGCCCAAAACGTTGATTCTCCTGCCCTTGGATGCTGACTGACCTGCTGTACTTTTCCAGCACCACACTCTTGACTCTAATCTCCAGTATCTGCAGTCCTCACTTTTGGCTAGATGATCTCATCGGGCTGACTCAATGGGCTGAATGGCCAACTGCTTCTCCTACACCTTATGGGGAGCAGTGGACGAGTGGAACAGACTGGATAGTCTGTCCAAAGAGCTGTTAGTAATTCACTGGGATAACTGATCTCTTTCTGGGCTATGATTCTGTCTGTGGGACATTGCTCTGCACCAAGTGGTTTATTAATCTCAAGTGCACAAGAACAGGAGCTGCTCCTTAAAAGCCATCACCTGCCTGTGATGATAGGACACAGCTGCAAGTCCCTTGTTATGTGCATCTGCTTCTCCTGAGCCTGCAGAAACTGCTCGTGAGAAAGGACTTCAGGTGCTCAGATGTTGAGAATCTGCCTTTTATTTACACACAGCAATTGACATGAACACGTCACATTACAGCGACAATTCAGTCAGCAGTTATTATGACATCTTAAACATTCAGCTGTTTAAAAATTGACTGGTTTTGGGAAACTGCCTAATCAGCTGCTTCTCTGCAATCTTAGAATCCCCAAACAGCAGGCTGTTTGGCCTATAACATCCACACCGCCTCTCCAACAAGCATCCCATCCAGACCCACACACCGACCCCATCCCAATTAAATCTGCATTTCCCATGGCAAACCCACTTTGTCTGCAAATCCCTGGGCAATATGGGACAATTTCTCATGGCCAATCCAGCCTAACCTGTACATCCCTGGGCACGATGGGACAATTTCCCATGGCCAATCCACCCTAACCTGCACATCCCTGGACACTATGGGAGGAAACCGGAGCACCCGGAGCAAACCCATGTGGACACGGGGAGAATGTGCAAACTCCACACAGACAGTCGCCCAAGACTGGAATCAACTCTGGATCTCTTGTGCAGTCAGGCAGCAGTGCTAACCACTGAGCCACTGTGCCCTCCCTCAAAATGTTATTGTGATGGTGACAGTGACCATAAGCACCATTTGTGAAAACCCATCTGGCTCACTCATGCCTGTTAAGAAACGGAATTTGCAGTTCTGACTCAGTCTGACCCACATACAACTCAGCATTGACCTCCGACAGTATGGCGCTCCCTCCGCACTGACATTCTGACAGTGTGATGCTCTCTCAGTGCTGAATCTCCGACAGTGCAGCACTCCCTCAGCACTGACCCTCCGATAGTGCCCACTCTCTCAGCACTGACCCTCTGACAGTGCGATGTTCCCTCAGCACTGACCCTCCGACAGTGTGGCACTCCCTCAGCACTGACCCTCCGACAGTGTGGCACTCCCTCAGCACTGACCCTCCGAAAGTGCCCACTCTCTCAGCACTGACCCTCTGACAGTGCGATGTTCCCTCAGCACTGACCCTCCGACTGTGCGATGTTCCCTCAGCACTGACCGTCCGACAGTGCGGCTCTCCCTCAGCACTGACCCTCTGACAGTGCGATGTTCCCTCAGCAATGACCCTCCGACAGTGCGGCGCTCCCTCACCACTGACCCTCTGACAGTGCGATGTTCCCTCAGCACTGACCCTCCGACATTGCGGCGCTCCCTCACCACTGACCCTCCGCCAGTGCCTGCTCCCTCAGCACTGACCCTCCGACAGTGCGGCACTCCCTCAGCACTGACCCTCCGACAGTGCAGTGCTCCCTCAGCGCTGACCCTCCGACAGTGCCCACTCCCTCAGCACTGACCCTCCGACAGTGCCCACTCCCTCAGCACTGAGTGTCCTATTGAGCACTGGGTGAGTGTTTTTGTACTCAGCATCTGGAGATGAAGCTTGAATCTATGATGTTCTGACTCATGGATAAAAAGAGCTCCCTGCTGAGCTGGGACTGATGGGTTGAATAAGTGAAATTCTGTAAAACCTTAACAAACAAAAAAGGATGATCAATCGGATCTTAATCTGGATAAATGGTCTAATATTGTGTAGGAACAGTGAGATGTGCCAGTAATTGACGAATATTCATTGGCAGTGAGAAATAATTGGCTGTGAGTAATCAGCCATTCCCTGGACATATTCAATCATTGTCACCAGAGCTGATCAGACATTACGAGGCATCTCAAGGACATTTGGTTTTGAGCTGAATCAGCATGTTTGAATCCAGCCGAACTCAATGCTGGGATCGGATTTGGGATTGTGTACCGTGCAGACAGCTGCAATGCAATGAGGGAACGCAGCCCCCTGAGAACAGTCACATCATTGATCCCAGAAGTAAGGTAGCTCCCTGAAGAAACAGTCAAACAGTCTACGTTCCAACTACCTGCATTTATATTGTGCCTCTGACTATGTAAAACCTCCTAATGGATTTCAGGAGTAGTTAGAAAATAAAGCTTGAGAATGACTTTCAAAAAGAGATATCAGGGCAAAAGTTCAAACGCCTTGCTTATTGAGGTTGGTCTTAAGGAATGTCTTTAAGGAATACAGAGAAAGCTGTGGGGGGGGGGGGGGGGGGGGGAAAAGAGGGTTGAGGGAGGGAATTCTACAGGCAGGGCCTAGGCAGCCGAAGGCACAGTCACCAATGGTGAAGCGATGGCAATTGTTGGATGGTCAAGCGGCTGGAACTGCAGGAGCACAGAGACCTGAGAGTGTTGAGGCTGGAGGTATGGAGATGGGGACGGGTTAAACCTTCTGCAGTTTTGGACATGGATGAGAATTTCATTCAGTTTGGATTGACGCTCCAGCAATGTTAGAGGGCCAATGCTGAGGGAGTGGGTACTGTTGGAGGGTCATAGAGATGTACAGCACAGAAACAGACCCTTCGCCCTAATTGTCCATGCCGACCAGATATCCCAACCTAATCTAGTCCCATTTGCCAGCACTTCCCTCTAAACCCTTCCTATTCATATACCCATCCAGATGCCTTTTAAATGTTGCAATTGTACCAGCCTCCACCACTTCCTCTGGCAGCTCATTCCATACACATACCATTCTCTGTGTGCAACTGTTGCCCCTTAGGTCTCTTTTATATCTTTCCCCTTTCACCCTAAACCTATGCCCTCTAGTTCTGGACTCCCCCACCCCAGTGAAGAGACTTTGTCTATTTATCCTATCCATGCCCCTCATGATTTTGTAAACCTCTATGAGGTCACCCCTCAGCCTCCGATGCTCCAGGGAAAACAGCCCCAGCCTGTTCAGCCTCTCCCTGTAGCTCAAACCCTCCAACCCTGGCAACATCCTTGTAAATCTTTTCTGAACCCTTTCAAGTTTCACAACATCTTTCCGATAGGAAGGAGACCAGAATTGCACACAATATTCCAACAGTGGCCTAACCAACATCCTGTACAGCCGCAACATGACCTCCCAACTCAATTATTGGTCCTCTGACCAATAAAGGAAAGCATACCAAACACCTTCTTCACTATCCTATCTACCTGAGACTCCACTTTCAAAGAATTATAAACTTGCATTGCAAGGTCTCTTTGTTCAGCATCACTCCCCAGGCCCTTACCATTAAGCATATACATCATTTGCCTTTCCAAAATGCAGCTCCTCACATTTATCTAAGTTAAGCTCCATCTGCCACTTCTCAGCCCTTTGGCCCATCTGGTCCAGATCCCGTTGTAATCTGAAGTAACCCTCTTCGCTGTCCACGTCACCTCCAATTTTGGTGTCATCTGCAAACTTACTAACTACACCTCTTATGTTCACATTCAAATCATTTATATAAATGATAAAAAGTAGAGGATCCAGCACCGACCTTTGTGGCACTCTTTGTGGTCACAGGCCTCCAGTTTGAAAAACAACCCTCCACCACCACTACCTTTGAGCCAGTTCTGTATCCAAATGGTTAGTTCTCCCTGTATTCCATGAGATATAACCTTGCTATCCAGTCTCCCATGGGGAACCTTGTCGAACGCCTTACTGAAGTCCATATAGATCACATCTACGGCTCTGCCCTCATCAATCTTCTTTGTTACCTCTTCAAAAAAGTTAAGTTTGTCAGCGCCAAGGGAGCACCGCACTGTTGGAGGGTCAGTGCTGAGGGAGTGCCGCACTGTCGGAGGGTCAGTGCTGAGGGAGCACCGCACTGTCGGAGGGTCAGTGCTGAGGGAGCACCGCACTGTCGGAGGGTCAGCGCTGAGGGAGCACCGCACTGTCGGAGGGTCAGCGCTGAGGGAGCACCGCACTGTCGGAGGGTCAGCGCTGAGGGAGCACCGCACTGTCGGAGGGTCAGCGCTGAGGGAGCACCGCACTATTGGAGGGTCAATGCCGAGGAAGCACCACACTGTTGGAAGGTCAGTGCCTAGGGAGCACCACACTGTCGGAGGGTCAGTGCCGAGGAAGCACTGCACTGGTGGAGGGTCAGTGCCAAGGGAGCGCCGCACTGTCGGAGGGTCAGTGTAGAGGGAGCACCGCACTGTCGGAGGGTCGGTGCCAAGGGAGCACTGCACTGTCGGATGGTTAGCGCTGAGGGAGCGCCACATTGTTGGAGGGTCAGCGCTGAGGGAGCACTGCACTGCTGGAAGTTGAGAAGAATCAGACCGCCTGACACCTTCCCAGTGAGATTTGAACTTCGGAGCCTGTTACCACTGCTAATGCCCCTGTCTCCCAGCACTGAGCATTCACTTCCTCAGCTGAGGATCAGGATGTGTGCACACGATTAATCAGAGCAGTCTCTTCACAAATTGTATTTTCAAGAGTTTGCAGTCTTAAGTGTTTCTGGAAGCAAAATTGACAAGGCCACAAAAATTGATTTGGAGATCCTTAACTAGTTCCAAATAAAATGAAATGGGTGCACAAGGTTGAAATGGAAAGCTCCCATCGATCATCAGTACATGGCTTGCAATGCTGCTGTTTGAATCTCCTAGCCTCCCACTAATCAGTTTCTCTGCAACCTTCTCAGATCTGATGCCCCAACTCCCGGCCAGTGTTAGCGAATCGGACCTGTCCTCCTTTTGTGCTCTCCTGTGTAACAGGCAGTGCTGTTGGGCCACCATTTCAGTGGAACCAGCTTTAGCCAACCCCCTCATTATCATCGACTCATACAGCATGGAAACAGGTCCTCTGCTCCAACGTGTCCGTGCCCACCAGGTTTCCCAAACTCAACTAGTCACATGTGCCTCTGTTTGACCCATATCCCTGTAATCTTTCCCTATTCATCTACCTGTCCAAAAGTCATTTAAATGTTGTAATTGTACCACCTCCTCCAGTTCCTCTGGTGGTTCATTCCACGTTCACACCACTCTGTGTGAAAAAGTAGTGCCTTGGGTCCCTTTTAAATCTTGAAAATATCCACCCTTGCCTTGAAACCTCTCACTTGAGGGAAAATACCTTGGCCATTCACCTTAGCCGTGCCCCTCATGGGTTTTGTAAACCTCTATAGCGTCACCTTTCAACCTCTGACGCTCAAGTGAAAAAAAATCCAGCCTATTCTAGCTTCTCCTGATAACTTAAACCCTCCAAATCCTCAGCCTGCAATCCCCTGTAAATTTGGTGACGAGGGAGGGAGAGGACGGGTGACTGGGAATTCACACATCACAGGAGATGAGTCAGAAAAGCAGGTCAGGCAGTTGCAGGGATTGGATTGACAATGGGGCACACAGGATGCACAATGAGTTGCTGTTGACCAAAGTGGCCCTTGACATGGCCTTTCCTCTTGCCTAGCAGGACCACTTTGAGAGATGTTCTTCTGCATACCTTTCACCTGGAGGCTCCCGATCACATCTGTGTTTTTTTTATGCAGAACCTTCTCTTGTAAAAAGCAGAGAAGCTGGAAACGTCAAGCTTAATGATCGCAGCAAACGACAAACAAGCTGTTCCCAGAAACCACCATTCCTCCTGAGATCATCTTATACTGCATTGGTGCGGCAGAATCACCCCATTTTTCTTTTTTAAAACCCATCCACAAACCGTAGGTGTGCTTGCCTGGTCCAGCATTCATTGCCCGTCCCGAGCTGACCTTTCAGAAAGTGGTGGTGGGGGTCAGCTGCCTTCTTGAACTGCCGCAGGGTATGTGCTGTAGGTTACCTCTTGGGCTTGCTCCAAACCCCTTTCCATCACACCCTATCAGCATATTCCTTTGTACTGTTCCCCTCATATGTTTATCCAGCTTCCTCCTTCAATGTCTCAATATGAATCCCCTTGTGCACTTCCTGTCAGAGCAAGCCCCGCATTCTTCAGCCAATCAAGTGGGGCTGCTTTGTCCCTGGATGGTGTCGAGCTTCTAGAGTGTTATTGGAGCTGCCCTCATCCAGGGCAACTGGGGAGGATTCCAACACACTCCCGACTTGTGCCTTGTAGATGGTGGGACAGGCTTTGGGGGTAGACAGGAGGAGAGTTACTTGCTGCAGCCTCTGCCCTGCTCTTGTAGCCACTGTGCTTACATGGCGAGTCCAGTTGAGTTTCTGGTCAATGGTAACCCCTGGATGTTGATTCAATGAAAGCAACACCATTGAATGCCAAGGAGCAGTGGTTAGATTTGATCTTATTTGAGATGGTCATTGTCTGGTATTTGTGTCACATGTATGTTCCTCGTCTCCACCCAGCTCAAGCCTGAATATTATCCAGGAAAGATTCCTCAACACTCCCAGGGCAGGTACAGCACAGGGTTAGAGACAGAGTAAAGCTCCCTCTACTTTGTCCCTCATTAACACTCCTAGAACTGGTACAGCATGGAGTTAGGTACAGAGTAAAGTTCCCTCCACACTGTCCCCTTAAACATTCCCAGACAGGGACAGCACATGGTTAGAGACAGAGTAAAGCTCTTTCTACACTATCTAAACCAAACACTCCCAGGACAGGGACAGCATGGGGTTTATTATAGAGTAAAACTCTCTCTACTCTTTTAAACTGAAGATAAAGTTCCCTCAATGCTGTCCCCTTCAATGCTCCCCAGGACAGGTACAGCATGGGGTTAGACACGGAGTAAAGATCCCTCTACACTATTCCCAAGTACTCCTAGGGCAGGGACAATACAGAGTGAGATGCAGAGTAAAGCTCTCTCTACACCCATCCCCTGTCAAACACTCCCAGGACTGGGACAGCACAGGGTTAGATACAGAGTAAAGGTCTCTCTACACTGTCTCTATCAAACATTCCCGAACAGAGACAGCACGGAGTGAGGTACAGAAGAAAGCTGCATCTACACTATCTGCTGTAGCTTTATAAAACCCTGGTCATAGAGTCATAGAGATGTACAGCATGGAAACATGTCGGTCCAACCTGTCCATGCTGACCCAGATATCCCAACCCAATCTAGCCCCACCTGCCAGCACCTGGCCCATATCCCTCCAAACTCTTCCTATTCATATATCCATCCAAATTAGATTAGATTAGATTAGATTAGATTACTTACAGTGTGGAAACAGGCCCTTCGGCCCAACAAGTCCACACCGCCCCGCCGAAGCGTAACCCACCCATACCCCTACATCTACCCCTTACCTAACGCTACGGACAATTTAGCATGGCCAATTCACCTGACCTGCACATCTTTTGGACTGTAGGAGGAAACCGGAGCACCCGGAGGAAACCCACGCAGACACGGGGAGAATGTGCAAACTCCACACAGTCAGTCGCCTGAGGAGGGAATTGAACCCGGGTCTCTGGCGCTGTGAGGCAGCAGTGCTAACCACTGTGCCACCGTGCCACCCACCGTGCCTCTTAAAATATTGTAACTGTACCAGCCTCCACCACATCCTCTGGCAGCTCATTCCATACACGTACCATCCTCTGCCTGAAAACGTTGCCCCTTAGGTCTCTTTTATATCTTTTCTCTCTCACCCTAAACCTATGCCCCTCTAGTTCTGGACTCCCCCACCCCAGGGAAAAGACTTTGTCTATTTACCCTATTCATGCACCTCATAATTTTGTAAACCTCTGTAAGGTCACCCCTCAGCCTCAGACGCTCCAGGGAAAACAGCCCCAGCCTGTTCAGCTTCTCCCTGTAGCTCAAATCCTCCAACCCTGGCAACATCCTTGTAAATCTTTCCTGAACCCTTTCAAGCTTCAAAACATCTTTCCGATAGGAAGGAGACCTGAATTGTACGCAATATTCCAACAGTGGCCTAACCAATGTCCTGTACAGCCACAACATGACCTCCCAACTCCTGTACTCAATACTCTGACCAATAAAGGAAACCATACCAAATGCCTTCTTCACTATCCTACCTACCTGTGACTCCACTTTCAAGGAGCTATGAACCTGCACTCCAAGGTCTCTTTGTTCAGCAACACTCCCTAGGACCTTACCATTAAATGTATAAGTCCTGCTAGGATTTACTTTCCCAAAATGCAGCACCTCTCAATTATCTGAATTAAACTCCATCTGCCACTTATCAGCCCATTGGCCCATCTGGTCCAGATCCTGTTGTAATCTGAGGTAACCCTCTTCGCTGTCCACTACACCTCCAATTTTGGGGTCATCTGCAAACTTACTAACTGTACCTCTTATGCTTGCATCCAAATCATTTATGTAAATGACAAAAAGTAGAGGAACCAGCACTGATCCTTGTGGCACTCCACTGGTCACAGGCCTCCAGTCTGAAAAACAACCCTCCACCACCACCCTCTGTCTTCTACCTTTGAGCCAGTTCTATATCCAAATGGCTAGTTCTCCCTGTATTCCATGAGATCTAACCTTGCTAATCAGTCTCCCATGGGGAACCTTGTCGAACGCCTTACTGAAGTCCATATAGATCACATCTACTGCTCTGCCCTCATCAATCTTCTTTGTTACTTCTTCAAAAAACTCAATCAAGTTTGTGAGACATGATTTCCCATGTACAAAGCCATGTTGACTATCCCTAATCAGTCCTTGCCTTTCCAAATATATGCACGTCCTGTCCCTCAGGATTCCAATAACTTGCCCACCACCGAGGTCAGGCTCACTGGTCTATAGTTCCCTGGCTTGTCTTTACCATCCTTCTTAAACAGTGGCATCACATTTGCCAACCTCCAGTCTCCCGGCACCTCACCTGTGACTATCAATGATACAAATATCTCAGCAAGAGGCCCAGCAATCACTTCTCCAGCTTCCCAGAGTTCTCGGGTACACCTGATCAGGTCCTGGGGATTTATCCACCTTTAACTGTTTCAAGACATCCAGCACTTCCTCCTCTGTAATCTGGACATTTTGTAAGATGTCACCATCTAATTCCCTACAGTCTATATCTTCCATATCCTTTTCCACAGTAAATATTGATGCAAAATATTCATTTAGTATCTCCCCTATTTTCTGTGGCTCCACACAAAGGCCGCCTTGTTAATCTTTGAGGGGCCCTATTCTCTCCCTAGTTACCCTTTTGTCCTTAATATACTTGTAAAACCCTTTGGATTCTCCTTAATTCTATTTGCCAAAGCTATCTCATGTCCCCTTTTGGCCTCCTGATTTCCCTCTTAAGTATACTCCTACTGCCTTTATACTCTTCTAAGGATTCACTCGATCTATCCTGTCTATACCTGACAAATGCTTTCTTCTTTTGCTTAACCAAACCCTCAATTTCTTTAGTCATCCAACATTCCCTATACCTACCAGCCTTCCCTTTCACCCTGACAGGAATATACTTTCTCTGGATTCTTGTTATCTCATTTCTGAAGGCTTCCCATTTTCCAGCCGTCCCTTTACCTGCAAACATCTGCCTCCAATCAGCTTTTGAAAGTTCTTGCCTAATACCATCAAAATTGGCCTTTCTCCAATTTAGAACTTCAACTTTTAGATCTGGTCTATCCTTTTCCATCACTATTTTAAAACTGATAGAATTATGGTCGCTGGCCCCAATGTGCTCCCCCTCTGACACCTCAGTCACCTGCCTTGCCTTATTTCCCAAAAGTAGGTCAGGTTTTGCACCTTCTCTAGTAGGTACATCCACACACTGAATCAGAAAATTGTCTTGTACACACTTAAGAAATTCCTCTCCATCTAAACCTTTAACACTATGGCAATCCCAGTCGATGTTTGGAAAGTTAAAATCCCCTACCATAACCACCCTATTATTCTTACAGTTAGCTGAGATCTCCTTACAAGTTTGTTTCTCAATTTCCCTCTGACTATTAGGGATCTATAATACAATCCTAATCAGGTAATCATCCCTTTCTTATTTCTCAGTTCCACCCAAATAACTTCCCTGGATGTATTTCCGGGAATATCCTCCCTTAGCACAGCTGTAATACTATCCCTTATCAAAAATGCCGCTCCCCCTCCTCTCTTGCCTCCCTTTCTACCCTTCCTGTAGCATTTGTATCTTGGAACATTAAGCTGCCAGTCCTGCCCATCCCTGAGCCATGTTTCTGTAATTGCTATGATATCCCAGTCCCATGTTCCTAACCATGCCCTGAGTTCATCTGCCTTCCCTGTTAGGCCCCTTGTACTGAAATAAATGCAGTTTAATTTATTAGTCCTACCCCTTGTCCCTGCCTGCCCTGACTGTTTGACTCACTTCTATTCTCAGCTGTACCTGTCTCAGATCGATCTCTTTCCTCACTATCTCCCTGGGTCCCATACCCCCACCTTACTAGTTTAAATCCTCCCAAGCTGTTCTAGCAAATTTCCCTGCCAGTATATTAGTCCCCTTCCAATTTGGGTGCAATCCGTCCTTCTTGTGCAGGTCATTTCTACCCCAAAAGAGATTCCAATGATCCAAAAATGTGAGTCCTTCTCCCATACACCAGCTCCTCAGCCATGCATTCATCTGCTCTATCCTCCTATTCCTGCCCTCACTAGCTCGTAGCACTGGGAGTAATCCAGATATTACTACCCTTGAGGACCTCCTTTTTAAATTTCTACCTAACTCTCTGTAATCTCCCTTCAGAGTCTCAACCTTTTCCCTTCCTACGTCGTTGGTTCCAACGTGGACAATAACCTCTTGTTGGCCCCTCTCCCCCGTGAGAACATTCTGCACCCTCTGAGACATCCTTGATCCTGGCACCTGGGAAACAACACACCATTCTGCTTTTTCTCTGCTGGCCACAGAAATGTCTGTCTGTACCTCGGACTACAGAATCCCCTAACACAATTGATCTCTTGGAAGCCGACGTACCCTTTGTTGCATTAGAGCCAGTCTCAATACCAGAAATTTGGCTGTTCGTGGTACGTTCCCCTGAGAATCCATCACCCCCTACATTTTCCAAAACAGCATACCTGTTTGAAATGGGTATATCCACAAAAGACTCCTGCCCTAGGTGCCTACCTCTCTTACCCTTCCTGGAGTTAACCCATCTATGTGACTGTATCTGAGACTTTCCATCCTTCCTATAACTGCCATCCATCACATACTCTTGCTGTTGCACATTCCTATTGCTTCTATCTGTCTCTCCAACCGATCCACTTGATCTGATAAGATTCGCATCCAACAGCATTTATGGCAGATATAATCCGCAGTAACCCTTAAACTCTCTTTAAACTCCCACATCTGACAAGAAGTATATATCACTGCAAAGGCTATTTTTGCTCCTTCACAATCTACAGACCCAGAAAATAACACCGTCTTATTCCTCTACAAACACTGCCCCAGGTTAAATTAATAGCTATGGTTTATATTTTAAGTTTATTCAAGAAACTTATCTCTAAAAACATATAATCAAGAAAGAACCCACTGTACTCACTAATACAGCCTTTCTCTTGGACAGACTTAAAACAACTTTAAAGTGTGTTTAGACCACACTTGGAATTAGATTAGATTACTTACAGTGTGGAAACAGGCCCTTCGGCCCAACAAGTCCACACCGCCCCGCCGAAGCGTAACCCACCCATACCCCTACATTTACCCCTTACCTAACACTACGGGCAATTTAGCACAGCCAATTCACCTAACCTGCACATCTTTGGAATGTGGGAGGAAACCGGAGCACCCGGAGGAAACCCACGCAGACACAGGGAGAATGTGCAAACTCCACACAGAGAGTCGCCTGAGGCAGGAATTGAACCCGGATCTCTGGCGCTGTGAGGCAGCAGTGCTAACCACTGTGCCACCGTGCCACCTGGTCACCTCATTATAGGAAGGATGTTGATCTTTAGAGAGGGTGCAGAGGAGATTTATCAGGATGCTGCCTGGTTTAGAGGGCCTGTCTTATGAAGAGAGGTTGAGTGAGTTCGGGCTTTTCACACTGGAGAGAAGGAGGAAGAGAGGTGACTTGATAGAGATGTACAAGGTAATGAGAGGCATTGATAGAGTAGATAGCCAGAGACTTTTCCCCAAAACAGAAATGGCTGTCTCGAGGGGGCGTCATTTTAAGGTGATTGGAGGAGGGTTTAGGGGAGATGTCAGAGGGAGGTTCTTTATGCAGAGAGCGGTGAGATTAGAGTCAGAGACATTAGGAACATTCCAGCGACTGCTGGACAAGCACCTGGACTTTAGTAAATTGAAGGGATGTGTAGGTGAGGGTGGACAGTAAATTGAGGGGTGTGTAGGTGAGGGTGGTCAGTAAATTGAGGGGTGTGTAGGTGAGGGTGGACAGTAAATTGAGGAGTGTGTAGGTGAGGGAGGTCAGTAAATTGAGGGGTGTGTAGGTGAGGGTGGTCAGTAAATTGAGGAGTGTGTAGGTGAGGGTGGTCAGTAAATTGAGGGGTGTGTAGGTGAGGGTGGTCAGTAAATTGAGGGGTGTGTAGGTGAGGGTGGACAGTAAATTGAGGGGTGTGTAGGTGAGGGTGGACAGTAAATTGAGGAGTGTGTAGGTGAGGGAGGTCAGTAAATTGAGGGGTGTGTAGGTGAGGGTGGTCAGTAAATTGAGGAGTGTGTAGGTGAGGGTGGTCAGTAAATTGAGGGGTGTGTAGGTGAGGGTGGTCAGTAAATTGAGGGGTGTGTAGGTGAGGGTGGACAGTAAATTGAGGGGTGTGTAGGTGAGGGTGGACAGTAAATTGAGGAGTGTGTAGGTGAGGTTGATCTTAGATTAAGGGAAATTCTCAGCACAACATTGTGGGTCAAAGGGCCTGGAGTGTCATTGTACTGTTCTTTGCTCTATCCCCAAATACTCCCAATGTGGTCTAGCCACAGGATTATGTACACGCTCAGTCAGTCGGTACCCTCCAATTGAATTCCTCTCTCTTTCCAACGTGCCTTCCAGTTTCGCCTTTCCAGCCAACTTTCTAAATCCCTTTAATGCAGGGCTCCCGCTGCCAGAACATGGAAGGAGATGTTTCAGGTCAGCCTGATTCAGATGTAGATGTGAGAAACCAGAGTACTCATTTCCACACCTGCTATTTAATTTTCCAAAATTTCCTCGAAGCCAAATAATATTAACTCTCTCTCTTGTAAAGACACCCTGGTGCGTTGCCTGTTGTGAGAGAAGACTGGCCTAATATTTATACCTTTTACAGAGAGTGCATTTGATAGCTGTGGTGCCACATAGCAAATTATTTTAAATAGTTCATTTAATTTCATGAGCTTGTCCAGCTTCCCTCCTAACCACTGTGATTCACAGTCATTGAATGGTAGGCCACCGACTGACATTCATGTATCGGGTCTGTGCCAACCTTTTGAACAGCAATCCATTCCCCACTCCCCACCCTAACTCCTTCCCCAGACTGGAGGGTGACCAGAGTATCTCTGATCTGGAAATGTGCTGCCTCCAATGGTTCATTCAACAGGAATTTTCAGAAGAGAAATTGGAAAAAGATTTGAAATGTTAAACAAACGTTGCAGGGCTCTGATGAAGAGGGGAAGCGATTGGATTGGGGGTTGAATTGGCTCAGATTACATTCACTTGAGTTAGAGTCAGAGTCACCCAGCAAGGAAACAGACCCTTCGGTTCAACTAGTCCCTGCCAACATAATCCCAAACTAAATTAGTCCCACCTTCCTACACTTGGCCTATATCCCTCCAAACCTTTCCTATTCATGAATGTATCCAAATGGCTTTCAAACGTTCTAACTCTATTCATGTCCACCACTTCCCCATTCCACACACAAATCATTCTCTGGGCAAAAAAAAATTGCCCCTCATGTCTTTCTAAAATCTTTTTCCTCTCATCTTAAAATGTTCCCCCTTGTCTTGAAAACCCCCACCCTGGGGAAAAGACACCTGCCCATTCATCTTTATGTATGCACCTCGTTATTTTATAAACCTCTTTAAGGTCACTCCTCAACCTCCTACGCTCCAGTGAAAAATGTCCCAGCCTCTCCAGCCTCTCTTTATAACTTGAACTCTCCATTCCTGGCAACATCCTGGTAAATCCCTTCTCAACCTTCTCCTGTTTAATAATGTGCTTCCTATAACAGGGAAACCAGAATTGGACACGGTACTCCAGAACAGGCCTTACCAATGTCCTGTACAACCTCAACATGACGTCCCCAACTCCGAGACTCAAAGGGCTGAGCAATGAAGGCAAAATGCCATCATAACCAAAACATTTATTCAGAAGAATAAGCATCTCATAGAAACCGATAAAATTCTAACAACCTGGGGTGGGGGAGTCCAGAACTTGAAGGCATAGGTTTAGGATGAGAGGGGAAAAATATAAAAGCAACCTGAGGGACAATATTTTCACCCAGAGGGTGGTGCGTGTATGACATGAGCTGTCAGAGGATGTGGTGGAGGCTGGTACAATTGCAACATTTAAAAGGCATCTGGATGGGTATATGGATAGGAAGAGTTTGGAGGGATATGGGCCGGGTGCTGGCAGGTGGGACTAGATTGGGTTGGGATATCTGGTCAGCATGGACGGGTTGGACCAAAGGGTCTGTTTCCGTGCTGTACATCCCTATGACTCAAAGAGTAGAAAGGGTAAACACAGGAAGGATGCTTCCGATAACTGGGGTGGGGGGCTCCAGAACGAGAGGATCACAGTCTAAGGATGCAGGGTCAGCCATTTGAACTGAGAAGGGGGAAAATGTCTTCACCAATAGAGTAGGGATCCTGTAGAATCCTGTTGGGTATAGCACTTGTGTTGAAAGGGTTCAAAGGAAAATGTAAGAACAGGATATTGAACTCAATGACCAGCCATGATATCATAATGAATAGCACAGCAGGCTCAAAGGGCTGAATGGCCTATTCCTGTGCTGTAGGCAATATGTGTTGGAAGTGACAGGACATGGAGATTGTGGGGAGGGGCAGTATGGGAGTAGCAATTGCAGCCAATGAGTGAAGGGAGACGGAGGAGGGTATGGAGTATAGGAATTGATCCATCTGCATGGACATAGACCAGGTGTAAAATCCACTGTGTGGTTCACATTGAGCCGAGCATGTCCACGGGGCAGGGGCTCTCTTGGTTACCTGTTGCGTGTCCCATTCAGACTGGCAGAGGTTGGGGGTAGGTCAGGCAAGCCAGTGTCTCTCAAATATGGGGCAGAGAGTGTGGGTGCCTGTCACCGACAGAGAGCATGCCCACATTGCACTACACGGGCAACAATCATGTTATATCGTTGTACAGCAGTGTCCACACCTTCAGGTTCAATGTCACAGTTCAGCCACCAGCTCCCCCCCAATAACTTTTCACCTGACATACGGTTAGATTCCCCATGGCTCACTGAACAATAGACTTCTCTCAGTGGTCTTTAGCAGATCTTCACTGGATTAATCGTAAAATGACACAGGGCAGAAGGAGTCCCAAGCTCCACTCCTGCACCCTCAATCGCCCCTGCAAATGCTTTTCCTTGACGTGTCCTTCAATCTGTTTCATCCACTTCATATCCACCCTCCCAGTGGGTGGTCAATTCCAGGACATCCTTACTCGCTGAGAGGGTGCTTCCTTCTCACAATTCCGCTTCCCTGTGTCCCACAATCCTTGCGCCATCAGCCAATGGGAACAAGCTTTCCCTGTCCAGCTTGATGAGCCAATCACAATCTTGCACACTTCAATCAAACCTCCCCTCAATCTCCAGCCTCAGCGTCTCCAACCAATAGCATCCCTGAAAATCCCTCCAGCTTTGTTCGAACCAAGCTCTGCAGCATTGCCAGGACCCTCTCACACTTCCACATGTGCACTCTCCAGCCCTGTGATGTGATGAGGAGAACGTGCAAACATTTTGGAAGCCAGCACATTGAGGGTTTAAGATAACTCTGCATTTTCCAGCCCTCTGTCCCTCCAGTTATGATGCCAAGATTCCACACACTCTTCCTGACCACCTTCTCAATGTGCCTTGTGATGTTCAGAGAGTCCTCCCCCCCCATATTCTCCATGCCACCAGCCTGTTTGAAAATGGTTTCAGTTATGATGAGATTGAGAAATAGGCTGGGAGCTGTCTCCATGTGACAAAAGGATTCTTCTTTAAACAGACAGGGATTCCACGTAGACAGACAGGGATCCCATGTAGACAGACAGGGATCCCACGTAAACAGACAGGGATCCCACGTAAACAGACAGGGATCCCACGTAAACAGACAGGGATCCCACGTAAACAGACAGGGACCAAAAGAGAAAATGCTGGAAAATCTCAGCAAGTCTGGTAGCATCTGTAAGGAGAGAAAGGAGCTGATGTTTCGATTCTAACTGTCCCTTTGTCAAAGCAGGTAGCCAGGAATGCAATAGGTGAATGGAGGTGGGGGTGATGGTGATAGGTCAGAGAGGAGGCTGGAACAGATAGGTGGAAAGGAAGATGGACAAGTAGGACAGGTCATGAGGGTGGTGCTGATTTGGAAGGTTGGATCTGGGATAAGGCGGGGGCTGGGGAAATGAGGAAACTGGTGAAATCCACATTGATGCCCTGGGGTTGGAGGGTCCCAAGGCAGAAGATGAAGCGTCCTTCCTCCAGGCATTGGGTGGTAAGGGAGCAGCGATGGAGGAGGCCCAGGACCTGCATGTCCTCGGCAGAGTGGGAGGGGGAGTTGAAGTGTTCAGCCATGGGACTGTGGGGTTGGTTGGCGCGAGTGTCCCAGAGATGTTCTCTCAAATGATCTGCAAGTAGACTTCCTGTCTCCCCGATGTAGAAGAGACTGCATCGGGAGCAACAGATACAGTATTTAAGACAGTCAGTCCTTGATTAATAAGGGATCAAGAGTTATGCGAAGGAGGCAGGAGAATGGGGTTGAGAAACCTATCAGCCACGATCGAATGGTGGAGTGGGCTCAATGGGCTGAATAGCCTCATTTCTGCTCCTTTATCTTATGATCTATTTATGGACGTACTTGTTTATGGCACTGGAAGCAATCTAGAGGTTGCTACTTTAGGATCCTGCTCACTAATTTTCTGCCTACATCCCAAGCTTCTATTTGCAGGGCCACATCTCTCTTCAGCAACGTTGTGAGTCAAAGTAGTCCCTGACCTCTGGCTGTTAATTCTACCGCAGAAGATTGTCCTGCCGTGAAGTCTCTGAACCTGGTACCAGGAAAGCTACAAACTATCCTGGAGTCACAGAAATAAAATAAGCAACTGCGGATGAAACAAAAGCAGAAATCGTTGGAGAAACTCAGCAGATCTGGCAGTATTTATCAGAAGAAAGAGTTAACAATTCAAGTCTGCCATTTGTTTGTCAGTGATTGCAGCTGCTGAGCAAGCTCCAAGACACAAATTGGTTGATGACGTTTCCCACTTGTGGGTCTGTCTGGTCAACAAATCCCCTCAGGCCAACGTTTGACCCCCTGCACACCCTTCCCTTCCATGAGAGACTTTCCATGTACAGAGACCAAAACAGCAGACAAGAACACAGCTGGGGCATCAGAGGCACCGAGATAATGGTTAAGAGCCAATAGGAAGCTACACAATGGTAAGTCACTCTTGCAGTTACGAACCCACCAGGTATGGATTGGATCAGCAAGAATCAAAACATGAGCAATTGTGACACACAGAGTACTGCACCAACCTCTCAGCCCTCAGCCTGGCCTACCATGGCAGAGTAATGTCATCACAGTAAGCAGGGTCTGGGCACATCAGAAACCATCAAGCTGGACCAAGCAAGACGAACAATACTCTAGGCTGCTTTCCTTTGATAGCCAATGAAATGTATCTCAAGGAAATGGTCAGCTAGAGGCCAGCACATTCTCCACTCTGGATATTTGGGATATCGACTCTTATTGTGAAGTGACTCAGACTCAATAACTCAATCAAAACATTGGTATTATGTCCCATGAAAGCAGACAGTAAATTAGCAGGATTGCTTTACAATCACTCCACCTCAGCAAACAAGGAGTTCAGATACAGAGTAAAGGTCTCGTTATACCCCCCATCAAACACTCCCAGGGACAGGGACAGCACGGTGTTAGATACAGAGTAAAGGTCTCGTTATACCCCCCATCAAACACTCCCAGGACAGGGACAGCACAGTGTTAGATACAGAGTAAAGGTCTCGTTATACCCCCCATCAAACACTCCCAGGACAGGGACAGCACATAGTTAGATACAGAGTAAAGGTCTCGTTATACCCCCCATCAAACACTCCCAGGACAGGGACAGCACATAGTTAGATACAGAGTAAAGGTCTCGTTATACCCCCCATCAAACACTCCCAGGACAGGGACAGCACATAGTTAGATACAGAGTAAAGGTCTCGTTATACCCCCCATCAAACACTCCCAGGACAGGGACAGCACGGTGTTAGATACAGAGTAAAGGTCTCGTTATACCCCCCATCAAACACTCCCAGGACAGGGACAGCACATAGTTAGATACAGAGTAAAGGTCTCGTTATACCCCCCATCAAACACTCCCAGGACAGGGACAGCACAGTGTTAGATACAGAGTAAAGGTCTCGTTATACCCCCCCATCAAACACTCCCAGGACAGGGACAGCACGGTGTTAGATACAGAGTAAAGGTCTCGTTATACCCCCCATCAAACACTCCCAGGACAGGGACAGCACATAGTTAGATACAGAGTAAAGGTCTCGTTATACCCCCCATCAAACACTCCCAGGACAGGGACAGCACGGTGTTAGATACAGAGTAAAGGTCTCGTTATACCCCCCATCAAACACTCCCAGGACAGGGACAGCACGGTGTTAGATACAGAGTAAAGGTCTCGTTATACCCCCCCATCAAACACTCCCAGGACAGGGACAGCACGGTGTTAGATACAGAGTAAAGGTCTCGTTATACCCCCCCCCATCAAACACTCCCAGGACAGGGACAGCACATAGTTAGATACAGAGTAAAGGTCTCGTTATACCCCCCATCAAACACTCCCAGGACAGGGACAGCACAGTGTTAGATACAGAGTAAAGGTCTCGTTATACCCCCCATCAAACACTCCCAGGACAGGGACAGCACATAGTTAGATACAGAGTAAAGGTCTCGTTATACCCCCCATCAAACACTCCCAGGACAGGGACAGCACGGTGTTAGATACAGAGTAAAGGTCTCGTTATACCCCCCCCCCCAAACACTCCCAGGACAGGGACAGCACATAGTTAGATACAGAGTAAAGGTCTCGTTATACCCCCCATCAAACACTCCCAGGACAGGGACAGCACATAGTTAGATACAGAGTAAAGGTCTCGTTATACCCCCCATCAAACACTCCCAGGACAGGGACAGCACGGTGTTAGATACAGAGTAAAGGTCTCGTTATACCCCCCATCAAACACTCCCAGGACAGGGACAGCACATAGTTAGATACAGAGTAAAGGTCTCGTTATACCCCCCATCAAACACTCCCAGGACAGGGACAGCACATAGTTAGATACAGAGTAAAGGTCTCGTTATACCCCCCATCAAACACTCCCAGGACAGGGACAGCACGGTGTTAGATACAGAGTAAAGGTCTCGTTATACCCCCCCCATCAAACACTCCCAGGACAGGGACAGCACATAGTTAGATACAGAGTAAAGGTCTCGTTATACCCCCCATCAAACACTCCCAGGACAGGGACAGCACGGGGTTAGATACAGAGTAAACGTCTCGTTATACCCCCCATCAAACACTCCCAGGACAGGGACAGCACAGTGTTAGATACAGAGTAAAGCTGCCTCTACACTGTCCCCCATCAAACACTCCCAGGACAGGGACAGCACGGGGTTAGATACAGAGTAAAGCTCCCTCTACACTGTCCCCCCATCAAACACTCCCAGGACAGGGACAGCACGGGGTTAGATACAGAGTAAAGCTCCCTCTACACTGTCCCCCCATCAAACACTCCCAGGACAGGGACAGCACGGGGTTAGATACAGTGTAAAGCTTCCTCTACACTGTCCCCCCATCAAACACTCCCAGGGACAGGGACAGCACGGGGTTAGATATGAGTAAAGCTTCCTCTATACTGTCCCCCATCAAACACTCCCAGGACAGGGACAGCACGGTGTTAGATATGAGTAAAGCTCCCTCTACACTGTCCCCCCATCAAACACTCCCAGGGACAGGGACAGCATGGGGTTAGATATGAGTAAAGCTTCCTCTATACTGTCCCCCATCAAACACTCCCAGGACAGGGACAGCACGGGGTTAGATACAGAGTAAAGCTCCCTCTACACTGTCCCCCCATCAAACACTCCCAGGACAGGGACAGCACGTGGTTAGATACAGAGTAAAGCTCCCTCTACACTGTCCCCCCATCAAACACTCCCAGGGACAGGGACAGCACGGGGTTAGATATGAGTAAAGCTCCCTCTACACTGTCCCCCCATCAAACACTCCCAGGACAGGGACAGCACGGGGTTAGATATGAGTAAAGCTTCCTCTATACTGTCCCCCCATCAAACACTCCCAGGACAGGGACAGCACAGGGTTAGATACAGAATAAAGCTCCCTCCACACAGTCCCCCCCATCAAACACTCCCAGGACACATCACCAGGTAGGTAAATTGCCTTTGTCCTTTTAAATCGAAAGTAAAGCTTCCTATAAACTGTTCCCAAAGTTCTTCAAATCCAACCAAGTAAGTAAACTCTGATTGCTGGGTGTTCCCCAATCAAAATGTGGATATTCCTGATCTGATTTGAAGAAAGACCCTCAATCACCAGAAGGTTGGAATTTAACTTGATCAGAAAGTCTGACCTTACAAATATTAAACCAACAGAACCTCAGCACTGACAGGATGGGTCAGTGCTGAGGGGACCCTGCACTGTCGGAGGGTCAGCACAGAGGGAGCGTCGCATTGTCAGAGGGTCAGCACCGCACTGTCAGAGGGTCAGTGCTGAGGGAGCGCCGCACTGTCGGAGGGTCAGTGCTGAGGGAGTGCCGCACTGTCGGAGGGTCAGTGCTGAGGGAGTGCCGCACTGTTGGAGGGTCAGCACTGAGGGAGCACCGCACTGTCAGAGGGTCAGTGCTGAGGGAGCGCCGCACTGTTGGAGGGTCAGTGCTGAGGGAGCGCCGCACTGTCGGAGGGTCAGTGCTGAGGGAGTGCCGCACTGTTGGAGGGTCAGTGCTGAGGGAGTGCCGCACTGTCAGAGGGTCAGTGCTGAGGGAGAACCGCATTGACAGAGGGTCAGTGCTGAGGGAGCATCACATTATTGGAGGGTCAGTGCTGAGGGAGTGTTGGAGGGTCAGTGCTGAGGGAGTGCCACACTGTTGGATGGTCAGCGTTGAGGGAGTGCCGCATTATTGGAGGGTCAGTGCTGAGGGAGTGCCGCACTGTGGGAGGGTCAGCACTGCGTTGTCAGACGGTCAGTGCTGAGGGAGTGCCACACTATCAGAGGGTCAGCGTTGAGGGAGTGCCGCATTATTGGAGGGTCAGTGCTGAGGGAGTGCCGCACTGTCGGAGGGTCGGTGCTGAGGGAGGGCCGCATTGTCGGAGGGTCAGTGCTGAGGGAGTGCCGCATTGTCGGAGGGTCAGTGCTGAGGGAGGGCCGCATTGTCGGAGGGTCAGTGCTGAGGGAGTGCCGCATTGTCGGAGGGTCAGTGCTGAGGGAGTGCCGCATTGTCGGAGGGTCAGTGCTGAGGGAGTGCCGCATTGTCGGAGGGTCAGAGCTGAGGGAGTGGGCACTGTCGGAGGGTCAGTGCTGAGGGAACGCTGCACCATCAGAGAGTCAGTGCTGAGGTAACGGATACTGTCGGAGGGTCACTGCTGAGGGAGCGCCACACTGTTGGAGTATCAGTGCTGAGGATGCGCCGCACTATGGGAGGGACAGTGCTGAGGGAGTGGGCACTGTCGGAGGGTCAGTGCTGAGGGAGTGGGCACTGTCGGAGGGTCAGCACTGAGGGAGCACCGCACTGTCGGAGGGTCAATGCTGAGGGATTGGACACTGTCGGAGGGTCAGTGCTGAGGGAGTGGGCACTGTCGGAGGGTCAGTGCTGAGGGAGTGGGCACTGTCGGAGGGTCAGCACTGAGGGAGCACCGCACTGTCGGAGGGTCAATGCTGAGGGATTGGACACTGTCGGAGGGTCAGTGCTGAGGGAGTGTTGTGGGAACAGTAGTATTATGAAGGCCTCTCCTTCTCAATTGCTCCCTTCTCCTTCGGTGTGGTGACCCTCAAGTTAATCCACTGCCAGTCATTTCTCTCTTGATGAAGTCCTCTGGTCATAGAGTCAGAATTCTAGAGTAGTACAGCACGGAAACATACCCTTTGGTCCAACATGTCCATGCTGACCCAATATCCTAACCTAATCTAATCCCATGTGCCAGCACTTGGCCCATATCCCTCCAAACCCTTCCTATTCATATACCCATCCAGATGCCTTTTAAATGTTGTAACTGTACCAGCCTCCACCACTTCCTCTGGCAGCTCATTCCATACACGTACCACCCTCTGTGTGAAAAAGTTGCCCCTTAGGTCTCTTTTAAATCCTTTGCCCTCTCACCCTAAACCTAGGTCCTCTAGTTCTGGACTCCCTCAGCCCAGGGAAAGTACCTTGTCTATTTATCGTATCCATGTCCCTCATGATTTTATAAACCTCTATATTAATTGGCCCAGCCTATTCAGACCAGAATTGAACACAGTTTTCCAAAAGTGGCCTAACAAATGTCATGTACAGCTGCAACATGACCTCACAACTCCTGTACCCAATACTCTGACCAATAATGGGTGGGGGAGTGAGAAAGGGTGTTATATACAAACACACACACACACAGTAACACACATACTCACAGTCTCACACAAACACACACACACACACTTCTCTCACACACATACACATGCACAAACACACACACACAATCTCTCTCACACATACAATAGACAATAGACAATAGACAATAGATGCAGGAGTAGGCCATTCTGCCCTTCGAGCCTGCACCGCCATTCAATATGATCATGGCTGATCATTCCTAATTAGTATCCTGTTCCAGCCTTATCTCCATACCCCTTGACTCCACTATCTTTAAGAGCTCTATCCAATTCTTTCTTAAATGAATCCAGAGACTGGGCCTCCACTGCCCTCTGGGGCAGAGCATTCCACACAGCCACCACTCTCTGGGTGAAGTAGTTTCTCCTCATCTCTGTCCTAAATGGTCTACCCCGTATTTTTAAGTTGTGTCCTCTGGTTCGGCACTCCCCCATCAACGGAAATATGTTCCCTCCTGCCAGAGTGTCCAAACATACTCACACACTCACACACACACACACTCTCTCACACGTACACACACTCTCTGAGACACCCACATGCACAAACAGACTCTGTCTCTCTCACACACACACACATACAGACACACACAGATTCTCTCTCACACACACACACACTCACATACATTCTCTTCTCTCTCTACACATACACTCTCCTCTCTCTCACACACACACACACTCCTCTCTCACACATCCACACACTCTCTCTCTGAGACACCCACATGCACACACAGAGTCTGTCTCTCTCTCACACACACACACACACACATACAGACACACACAGACTCTCTCTCTCTCTCACACACACACAAACACACACTCTCTTCACACACACACACACAAAACAACAGCTGCAGTGACAGTGTAGAGTAGAGTAGCCCCTTGGTCCCCACATATCTGGAACACATTCTCTGTCATGCTTGAGATGGATATGTTCCCCACCCCGCTCTGAAGGCGCACTTTTCCCTGGAAGGTTAAGAATCTCCAATTGGGAAGAACTTGCTGGAAGATTCTACCCACCCCCCGCCCAGCCCCAAACCTCGCTCTCTCCACCAGGTCTCTTCAGCAGTTCACACTTGTACAGATCTTCAATCTGACCCTGATTAATAACATTACTACAGGGGCCTATGGAGGCTGAATGTGTAACATCACCACAGTTGGAATGGAAAAGAAAGCAAGGCCAGGGGATTGTGGGGACAGGACAATCTCGCTGCTGTCGAAGTGGTCAGGCAGTCACATGCAAGTCAGGATGAGGGCCACCTCTACGTTGATAAATATCTCATGGATGCTCGGGCCATTTCATGATTTGAACTGACAGAATGCGTTTTGGTGAAATTGACCGTTTCTGCCCAAGTGAAACAGCTCACACTGAAGATACAGACAAGCCTCGAGACTGAAGATACAGTGAATCCCCTAGACTGGAGATACACTCCAATTCCTAGACTGAAGATGCAGACAATCCTCTAGACTGGAGGTACAGTCAATCCCCAAGACTGAACATACAGACAATTCCCGAGACTGAACATACAGTCAATCCCCTAGACAGAAGATACAGACTATACCCTAGACTGAAGATATAGACAATCCTGTAGACTGAAGATATAGACAATCCTGTAGACTGAAGATATAGACAATCCTGTAGACTGAAGATATACACCATCCACTAGATGGAAGATACGGACAAGATACTATCAACAGACTATCAACAAACACATCGACCTGGACCCAATATACCGACCACTACAGCGGACAGCTCGAACTGACAACCGGAAGTGGCAGAGACAGGCCACTATAAATGCCGGAGGAAACAGCACAGAAGCGCTTCACAGGAGGCTCCCAAGCACTGAGGATGTCACCTAGACAGGGGACAAAACGTTTGCAAGACAAATTCCCAGCTCGGCGAACAGAACCACAACAACGAGCACCCGAGCTACAAATCTTCTCCCAAACTTTGAACAAGATACTACAGTGAAGATATAGATAACCCCCTAGACTGAAGTTACAGGCAAACCCCTACAATGAAGATACAGACAATCACCAAGAGTGAATCCAAAGTCAATCTCCTAGACTGAAAATACAGTCAATCCCTGAGACTGAAAATACAGTCAATACCCTGAACTGAAGGCGTAGTGAATCCCCTACACTGAAGATGCAGACATTCTCCTAGATTGAAAACACAGAACGATCCCCTGGACTGAAAATACAGACAAGCCCTTAGACTGTAGGTGCAGACCGGTCCCTAGACTGAGGACACAGACAATCCCCGAGACTAAAGATACAGACTATCCCAGAGACTGAAGATGCACTCAATCCCCGAGACTGAAGACAGACAAGCCCATAGACTGAAGATACAGACAATCACCCAGATGGAAGATACAGACAAACCCCTAGACTGAAGATAGAGACAATCCCCGAGACTGGAGACAAAGAGAAGCCCCTGGAATGAAGACACAGACAATTCCAGAGACTGAAGGTAAAATAATCCCTAAACCGAAGCTACAGACAAACCCCTAGGCTGAAAATACAGACAAACCCCTAGACTGAAGACATAATCAATCCCTGAGATTGAAGACCCAGACAAGCCCCTAGACCGAAGACATAGTAAATCTACTACACTGAAGACACAGACAATCCCCTGCACTAAAAAGATACAAACAATCCCCTAGACTGAAGATACAAGCAATCTTCAAGGCTGAAGACACAGTCAATGCCCTAAACTGAAGATAAAGGCAATCCCCAATACTGAAGGTACACACAAGCCCATAGACTGAAGATACAGACATTCCCCGAGACTGAAGATACAGTCAATTACCGAGACTGAAGATAAGATAACTCCTAGACTGAAGATACGGACAACCCCCGGGACTGAAGATACAGACAAACCCCTAGACAGAAGATGCAATCTATCCCAGAGACCGAAGATACAGACAAACCCGTAGACGGAAGACAAAGAGAAGCCATGAGAAGGAAGATACAGACAATCCCCGAGAGTGAATATACAGTCAACCCCTAGACTAAAGATATAATCGATCCCCCAACTGAAGACACAGACAAACCCCTAGACTGAAGATACAGTCAATTCCCAAGACTGAAGATAAGATAACCCCTAGACTGAAGACACAGACAAGCCCCTAGGCTGAAGATATAGTTAATCCCCGAGACTGAAGACACAGACAATCTGTGGACTGAAGACACAAAGAAGCCACGAGAAGGAATATACAGACAATTCCTAAGACTGAAGACAGTCAATCCACTAGATTGAAGACACAATCAATCCCCTGGACTGAAGATACAGACAATCCTGTGGACTGAAGATACAGACAAGCGGATAGAGTGAAGATACAAACAATTCCCTGAAGATACAGTCAATCCCCCAGACTAAAGACACAGTCAACCCCTAGACTGAAGATACAGACAATCCCTGAGACTGAAGACACAGTTAATCCCCGACACTGAAGATACAGTCAATCACCTTGACTTAAAATACAGACAAGCCCCTAGACTGACGCTACAGAGATGCATCTAGACTGAAGATACAGTCAATCCCCTGGAGTGAAGATACAGACAAGCCCCAAGACTGAAGACACAGTCGAGCTCCTAGACAGAAATACAGACATTCCCCTAGACTGAAGACACAGTCAATCCCCAAGAGTGAAGGCACAGCTGAGCCCCAAGATTGAAGATACAGACAATCCCCAAGACTATAGATATTGACAAATCCCTAGACTGAAGGTTGAGACAATCTCCTAGATTGAAGATACAATAATTCCCCTAGGCCGAAGATACAGAGAAATCACTAGAAGGAAGATACAAACAAATCCCGAGACTGAAGATACAGTCAATCCAAGAGACCGAAGATACAGTCAATTCTGCAGACTGAAGCCACAGTCACTCCCCTAGACTGAAGGTACAGACAATCTCTGAGACTGAGGACACAGTTAATCCCGGAGACTGAAGATACAGGCAAAAACACTAGACTGAAGATAGATAGTCTATCCCATGTACTGAAGACACAGAAAAGCCATGAGAAGGGATATACAGACAATCCCCTAGACTTGAAGACACAGACAAGCTCCGAGACTGAAGATACAGTCAATCCCCTAGACTGAATATACATGCAATTCCCGAGGCTGAAGATAAGATAATTCCTAGACTGAAGATACAGACAATCTCCTAGACTTGAATACATAGACAAGCCCCGAGACGGAAGATACAATCAATCCCCTAGACTGAAGATACAGTCAATCCCTAAGACTGAAGATACAGTCAGTTCCTAAGACTGAAGATATGATAACCCCTAGACTGAAGATACAGACAAGCCCCTAGACTTGAAGATACAGACAAACCCCAGACTAAAGATACAGTCAATCCCCTGGACTGAAGATAAAGACAAGCCCCTAGACTGAATATACAGTCAATTCCTGAGGCTGAAGATAAGATAATTTGTGGCCGGCACGGTGGTACAGTGGTTAGCACTGCTGCCTCACAGCGCCAGAGACCCGGGTTCAATTCCTGCCTCAGGCGACTGACTGTGTGGAGTTTGCACTTTCTCCCCGTGTCTGCGTGGGTTTCCTCCGGGTGCTCCGGTTTCCTCCCACAGTCCAAAGATGTGCAGATTAGGTGAATTGGCTGTGCTAAAAATTGTCTGTAGTGTTAGGTAACGGGTAAATGTAGGGGTATGGGTGGTTTGCGCTTCAGAGGGTCGGTGTGGACTTGTTGGGCCAAAGGGCCTGTTTCCACACTGTAAAGTAATCTAATCGAATCTAATCCTCTCACAATAGACAGAAGATACAGACCAGACCCTAGACTGAAGAAATGGTCAATCCCCAAGACTGAAGATACAGTCAATCCCCTGGACAGAAGACACAGATAGCCACTAGAAGGAAGTTACAGACAATTCCTGAGACTAAAGATACAGTCAATCCAAGAGACGGAAGATACAGTCAATCCCACAAACAAGCACCAAGACTGAATGTACAGACAAGCATCTAGACTGAAGACACATTCAATACCCAAGACTGAAGATACAGACAAGTCTTGAGACTGGAGATACAGTCAATCCCCTAGACTGAAGACACAGTCGCTCCCCTAGGCTGAAGATACAGACAATCCCCGAGACTGAAGATAACCCCTTGACTGAAGATACAGATACAAAATAAGCCTTGAGATACAGATAAGCCTTGAGATTGAAGACACAGTCAATCCCCTAGATTGAAGATACAATCACTCCCCTAGGCTGAAGATACAGACAATCCCCGAGACTGAAGATATAGACAAGCCCCTAGACTGAAGAAACAGTCAATTCCTGAGACTGAAGATAAGATAACGTTGAGACTGAAGACACAGACAAACCCCTAGACTGAACATACAGTCACTTCCCAAGACTGAAGATATGATAACCCCTAGACTGAATATACAGACAATCCCTGAGACTGAGGACACAGTTAATCCCCGAGACTGAAGATACAGGCAAAAATCCTGGACTGAAGATACAGTCTATCCCCGGGACTGAAGACACAGACAATCCCATGTACCGAAGACACAGAAAAGCCATGGGAAGGAATATACAGACAATTCCCGAGACAATCCCCTAGAATGAAGATACAGCCAATCCCCTAGACTGAAGACATAGACAAACTCCTGGACTGAAGATACAGGCAATCTTATGGACCGAAGGTACAGACAAGCCCTAGACTGATGACGCAGTCAATCCCCAAGACTGAAGACACAGACAATCCCCTGGACAGAAGACACAGAGAAGCCACTAGAAGGAAGATACAGACAATTCCTGAGACTGAAGATAGAGTCAATCCCGCAGACTGAAGATACAAACAAGCACCAAGACTGAACGTACAGACAAGCATCTAGACTGAAGACACATTCAATACCCAAGACTGAAGATACTGTCACTCCCCTAGGCTGAAGATACAGACAATCCCCAAGACTGAAGATAAAGACAAGCCCACAGACTAAAGATACAGTCAACCCTAGACAGAAGCAACAGACAATCCTGTAGACTGAAGATACAGTCAATCCCCGAGACTGAAGATACAGAGAAGCGCCTAAACTGATGATGCAGACAATCCCCTGGACTAAAGATATAGACTATCCCCTCGACCAAAGACACAGTCAATCCCCAAGACTGAAGACACAGGCAAGCCCCTAGACTGAAGATACAGCCAAACCCCAAGTTTGAAGAAACAGACAAACCCCAAGACCAAACAGACAGTCAATTCCCTTGGACTGAAGATACAGTCAATCCCCCAGACTGAATATACAGATAGGCTGATAGACTGAAGGTACGAACAAAGCTCTAGACCAAAGATATAGACTAGCCACTTAGATCGAAGATACACACAATCCGCGTGATTGAAGACACAGTCAATTGTCGAGACTGAAGATACAATTAATGCCTAAGAATGAAGACACAGACAAGCCCCTAAGCTGAAGATACAGTCAGTCCCCAAGACTGGAGATACAGGCAAGCCCATAGACTGAAGATACAGACAAGCCCCGAGACTGAAGATATAGTCAACCCCTTGGATTGAAGATACAGATAAGCTCCTGGGGGAGGGGTGTCTCTGGAAATCCCCTTCTATCTCAGAATACAGACTGAGATGAGGAAAAATTTGTACCCTCAGAGGGGTTGAATGCCTCTAATTCTCCTCTTCAGAATATCCAAGACAGGAATGGACAGATTTCTCAGTGTTAAAGGAAGCAAGGGATGGAAGGAGAAGAGTTGGGGATGCAATAGTCTCTGGGAGGAGACTGGCCACTATTGAGTCAGGCTCGCTGGGGGCTGAATGGTCTGTCTGTCCTGAGCAAAATTGCTTCTAAACAGAACAAGCTGGCAGTGATGGATGGGCTTGAAGTGGCGGAGATTCCATGGGGTGAGGCTGAGGAGTGGGTGCGCAGGAAGTGTGGCCAGGGAAGGGGGTGAGTCATTAGGCTGGTGACTGAGTGAGCAGGCAGGAGGGGGCTGGGATGCTGGGAATAATGAGGACCATCTGGGTCAGTGGCCACTGAGAAACGCCCCTTGCCAGTGGAAGCCCGATAGCCAATGTTAGGTGCCACCAATGGCCTGCAGTCAGGCTGCAGTCCCTTACCATCTCAGTATGGACTAAAACACAAAGACAATGAGGTGACCAGGCGTTGGCAACTGCCTTTTAAGGCCCCAGTTTTCTCCCGATGACGCTTTGAACACCCTTCCCTCCCCAACAGCAAGCAACTTAATCACAACCTCTGACAAATTTGATCAGCTGCAAGGCCAGATGAAATTACAAAGAGGGGTTTGAACTTTTTAATGTTTAAATAACCATGGTCGGGGGTTTCAACACATGGAATGCAGGAATAAGCAAACAGAAATGAATTTAAAACAGAATGAAAGGAAGGGGTTTCCTTAAATTCTCAATGAAAATGATTCACTAACCTTGCATCCAAACATCAGGGACAAAGTCTTGTTGGTACATATTACCTTGCACTGACACAGCACGGGAGAGAAACAGGCCAGATCTTTAATTGGTGGTGACATGATACGCAGACCCATGAAAGAAAATTAAACAATATTCCGACAGCAGGGTCCGAGATGCTGATTATCCAGGCTCCTGTTGTACAGTCTCGGATGTGCCCTATTCCCAAATTCTGCGTAACTCTCAATTCATCATATCTTCCCGGTGAGGTGCATTCCCCCTCTCTGCCTCTGTCTCTCTCTCACACACACACACACAATCACACAGACTCCTTCTTTCCTGTTTCCTCGTTCTGCCCTTTTTTCCCCGGCTCAGCATCACAGTGTGTGCTCTGCAAGCCCAGGGAATTCCCAGCCAATCACAGCACCGATCCTACAGCCTCATCAGTGTAAGAGGAGAATTCACCGAACGGAGAAGGGTAAACTGTGCGGTGGAGAGCTGGGGGTGGGGAGGGGGACAGAGAGAGAGAGAGAGAGAGAGAGGGAGAGAGAGAGGGAGAGAGAGACAGACAGACAGAGAGAGGACAAGAGAAGGGACTAGGCTGGAGATGGATGGCACAGAGCAATGGTTGCTGACAATCTGGAGAGAGAGCTCCTTCAATAATGTCACTGTCTCTCATAACGCGACTGCAAACAAAGAGAAGCAGGGCAGAACCACCCTGTCAGAGGACTGAAGTGCAATTTAGACCAGCTGCAAGCAGCGTCAGGCGAAGGCACTGAAACCTGAGAGGTCCATCAGGATGACACTCAGTATTTGCAATATGTACCATCCGCAGCAGTGACCAGCCCCCACCACATCCTGCACCCCTGATTCATACTGAGCAACAACACAGAGGAAACCGTCTGCTTCCCTCACTTCCAATCAGTCTCCCTTTCCCTCGTCTGGATGCAAATCCTGGAATTCCCTCCTTAAGGGCACTGCGGGTCAACCCGGACATGGACTACAGTGGTGCAAGGGGGTAGCTCACCACCACCTTCAGGTGCTCCCTCAGCACTGACCCTCCGACATTGCCCACTCCCTCAGCGCTGACCAACCGACAGTGCGGCTCTCCCTCAGCGCTGACCCTCCGACAGTGCGGCACTCCCTCAGCGCTGACCCTCCGACAGTGCGGCACTCCCTCAGCGCTGACCCTCCGACAGTGCGGCACTCCCTCAGCGCTGACCCTCCCGACAGTGCGGCACTCCCTCAGCGCTGACCCTCCGACAGTGCGGCACTCCCTCAGCGCTGACCCTCCGACAGTGCGGCACTCCCTCAGCGCTGACCCTCCGACAGTGCGGCACTCCCTCAGCGCTGACCCTCCGACAGTGCGGCACTCCCTCAGCGCTGACCCTCCGACAGTGCGGCACTCCCTCAGCGCTGACCCTCCGACAGTGCGGCACTCCCTCAGCGCTGACCCTCCGACAGTGCGGCACTCCCTCAGCGCTGACCCTCCGACAGTGCGGCACTCCCTCAGCGCTGACCCTCCGACAGTGCGGCACTCCCTCAGCACTGACCCTCCGACAGTGCGGCGCTCCCTCAGCGCTGACCCTCCGACAGTGCGGCACTCCCTCAGCGCTGACCCTCCGACAGTGCGGCACTCCCTCAGCGCTGACCCTCCGACAGTGCGGCGCTCCCTCAGCGCTGACCCTCCGACAGTGCGGCGCTCCCTCAGCACTGACCCTCCGACAGTGCGGCGCTCCCTCAGCACTGACCCTCCTATAGTGTGGCACTCCCTCAGCACTGACCCTCCGACAATTCGGTGCTCCCTCAGCTCTGACCCTCCAATAGTGCGGCGCTCCCTCAGCACTGACCCTCCGACAGTGCGGCGCTCCCTCAGCACTGACCCTCCGACAGTGCCCACTCCCTCAACGCTGACCCTCCAACAATGCAGCCCTCCCTCAGCACTGACCCTCCGATAGTGTAGCACTCTCTCAGCACTGACCCTCCAACAGTGCGGCGCTCCCTAAGCTCTGACCGTCCGACAGTGTGACGCTCCCTCAGTGCTCACCCTCCGACAGTGCCCTCTCCCTCAGCACTGACCCTCTGACAGTGCAGCACTCCCACAGCGCTGACCCTTCAACAATGCAGCGCTCCCTCAGTACTGCCCCCCCAACAGAGCCCGCTCCCTCAGTGCTGACCCTCCAACAATGCAGCCCGCCCTCAGCACTGACTCTCCGATAGTGTAGCACTCTCTCAGCCCTGACCCTCCAACAGTGTGGCGCTCCCTCAGCACTGAACCTCCGACAGAGCCCGCTCTCTCAGCACTGACCTTTCGACAGTGCGGTGCTCCAACAGTGCCCGCTCGCTCAGTGCAGACCCTCTGACAGTGCCCGTTCCCTCAGCACTGACCCTCCGACAGTGCAGCGCTCCCTCAGCACTGACCCTATGACAGAGTGGCCCTCCCTCAGCACTGACCCTCCGATAGTGCCTGCTCGCTCAGCACTGACCCTCCAACAGTGCGGTGCTCCCTTAGCGCTGACCCTCTGACAACTCGGCGCTCCCTCAGTGCTGACCCTGCAATAGTGCGGCGCTTCCTCAGCACTGACCCTCCGACAGTGCCCACTCCCTCAGCACTGACCCTCCGACAGTGCCCACTCCCTCAGCACTGACCCTCCGACAGTGCCCACTCCCTCAGCACTGACCCTCCGACAGTGCCCACTCCCTCAGCACTGACCCTCCGACAGTGCCCACTCCCTCAGCACTGACCCTCCGACAGTGCCCACTCCCTCAGCACTGACCCTCCGACAGTGCCCACTCCCTCAGCACTGACCCTCCGACAGTGCGGCGCTTCCTCAGCATTGACCCTCCGACAGTGCCCACTCCCTCAGCACTGACCCTCCAACAATGCAGCGCTCCCTCAGCACTGACCCTCCGACAGTGCGGCACTCCCTCAGCACTGACTCTCTGACAGTGCCCGCTGCCTCAACACTGACCCACCGACAGTACGGCACTCCCTCAGTACTGACCCTCCGACAGTGCCCACTCCCTCAGCACTGACTCTCCGACAGTGCCCGCTCCCTCAGCGCTGACCCTCCATCAGTGCCCACTCCCTCAGCGCTGACCCTCCGACAGTGCGGCACTCCCTCAGCACTGACCCTCCGACAGTGCGGCACTCCCTCAGCACTGACCCTCCGACAGTGCGGCACTCCCTCAGCACTGACCCTCCGACAGTGCCCACTCCCTCAGCACTGACCCTCCGACAGTGCCCACTCCCTCAGCGCTGACCCCCCGACAGCCCGCTCGCTCAGCACTGACCCTCCAACAGTGCCCGCTCCCTCAGCAATGAACCTCCTACAGAGCCCGCTCTCTCAGCACTGACCCTCCAATAGTGTGGCACTCCCTCAGCACTGACTCTCCGATAGTGTAGCACTCTCTCAGCCCTGACCCTCCAACAGTGTGGCGCTCCCTCAGCACTGAACCTCCGACAGAGCCCGCTCTCTCAGCACTGACCTTTCGACAGTGCGGTGCTCCAACAGTGCCCGCTCGCTCAGTGCAGACCCTCTGACAGTGCCCGTTCCCTCAGCACTGACCCTCCGACAGTGCAGCGCTCCCTCAGCACTGACCCTATGACAGAGTGGCCCTCCCTCAGCACTGACCCTCCGATAGTGCCTGCTCGCTCAGCACTGACCCTCCAACAGTGCGGTGCTCCCTTAGCGCTGACCCTCTGACAACTCGGCGCTCCCTCAGTGCTGACCCTGCAATAGTGCGGCGCTTCCTCAGCACTGACCCTCCGACAGTGCCCACTCCCTCAGCACTGACCCTCCGACAGTGCCCACTCCCTCAGCACTGACCCTCCAACAATGCAGCGCTCCCTTAGCGCTGACCCTCTGACAACTCGGCGCTCCCTCAGTGCTGACCCTGCAATAGTGCAGCGCTTCCTCAGCACTGACCCTCCGACAGTGCCCACTCCCTCAGCACTGACCCTCCGACAGTGCCCACTCCCTCAGCACTGACCCTCCGACAGTGCCCACTCCCTCAGCACTGACCCTCCGACAGTGCCCACTTCCTCAGCACTGACCCTCCGACAGTGCCCACTCCCTCAGCACTGACCCTCCGACAGTGCCCACTCCCTCAGCACTGACCCTCCGACAGTGCCCACTCCCTCAGCACTGACCCTCCGACAGTGCGGCGCTTCCTCAGCATTGACCCTCCGACAGTGCCCACTCCCTCAGCACTGACCCTCCAACAATGCAGCGCTCCCTCAGCACTGACCCTCCGACAGTGCGGCACTCCCTCAGCACTGACTCTCTGACAGTGCCCGCTGCCTCAACACTGACCCACCGACAGTACGGCACTCCCTCAGTACTGACCCTCCGACAGTGCCCACTCCCTCAGCACTGACTCTCCGACAGTGCCCGCTCCCTCAGCGCTGACCCTCCATCAGTGCCCACTCCCTCAGCGCTGACCCCCCCCACAGTGCCCACTCCCTCAGCACTGACCCTCCGACAGTGCCCACTCCCTCAGCACTGACCCTCCGACAGTGCCCACTCCCTCAGCGCTGACCCTCCGACAGTGCCCACTCCCTCAGCGCTGACCCCCCGACAGCCCGCTCGCTCAGCACTGACCCTCCAACAGTGCGGCGCTCCCTCAGCACTGACCCTCCAATAGTGTGGCACTCCCTCAGCACTGACCCTCCGACAATTCGGCGCTCCCTCAGCACTGACCCTCCAATAGTGCGGCACTCCCTCAGCACTGACCCTCCGACAATTCGGCGCTCCCTCATCTCTGACCCTCCAATAGTGCGGCGCTCCCTCAGCACTGACCCTCTGATAGTGTGGCGCTCCCTCAGCACTGACCTTCCGATAGTGCCCACTCGCTCAGCACTGACCCTCCAACAGTGCCCACTCCCTCAGCACCGACCCTCCAACAATGCAGCGCTCCCTCAGCACTGACCCTCCGACAGTACGGCACTCCCTCAGCACTGACCCTCCGACAGTGCCCACTCCCTCAGCACTGACCCCCTGACATGGCCCGTTCTCTCAGCACTGACCCTCCAACAGTGCGGCACTCCCTCAGCTCTGACCCTCCGACAGTGCGGCACTCCCTCAGCAATGACCCTCTGACAGTGCTGTTCCCTCAGCACTGACCCTCCAACAGTGCCCACTCCCTCAGCACTGACCCTCCGACAGTACGGCACTCCCTCAGCACTGACCCTCCGACAGTGCCCACTCCCTCAGCACTGACCCTCTGATAGTGCCCACTCCCTCAGCACTGACCCTCCGACAGTACGGCACTCCCTCAGCACTGACCCTCCGACAGTGCCCACTCCCTCAGCACTGACCCTCTGACAGTGCCCACTCCCTCAGCACTGACCCCCTGACATGGCCCGTTCTCTCAGCACTGACCCTCCAACAGTGCGGCACTTCCTCAGCACTGACCCTCCGACAGTGCGGCACTCCCTCAGCACTGACCCTCCGACAGTGCGGCACTCCCTCAGCACTGACCCTCCAACAGTGCCCGCTCCCTCAGCGTTGATCCTCCAACAGTGCCCGCTCCCTCAGCGTTGATCCTCCAACAGTGCCCACTCCCTCAATGCTGACACTCTGACAGTGTGGCGCTCTCTCAGCACTGACCCTCCGACAATTCGGCACTCTCTCAGCTCTGACCATCTAATAGTGTGGCGCTCCCTCAGCCCTGACCCTCCGATAGTGCAGCACTTCCTCAGCACTGACCCTCTGACAGTGCAGCACTCCCTCAGCACTGACCCTCCGACAGTGCAGCACTCCCTCAGCACTGACCCTCCGACAGTGCAGCACTCCCTCAGCACTGACCCTCCGACAGTGCAGCACTCCCTCAGCACTGACCCTCCGACAGTGCAGCACTCCCTCAGCACTGACCCTCCGACAGTGCAGCACTCCCTCAGCACTGACCCTCCGACAGTGCAGCACTCCCTCAGCACTGACCCTCCGACAGTGCAGCACTCCCTCAGCACTGACCCTCCGACAGTGCAGCACTCCCTCAGCACTGACCCTCCGACAGTGCAGCACTCCCTCAGCACTGACCCTCCGACAGTGCAGCACTCCCTCAGCACTGACCCTCCGACAGTGCAGCACTCCCTCAGCACTGACCCTCCGACAGTGCAGCACTCCCTCAGCACTGACCCTCCGACAGTGCAGCACTCCCTCAGCACTGACCCTCCGACAGTGCAGCACTCCCTCCGCACTGAGGGAAATGCTGGGCTCACCAGCGATGATCCAAACAGTGAGGGAGTTGGGGGACATTGACTGGCTCATTGACCATGACAGGGAAGGGTTGTGAGACAGACAGCATCCCATCTCTCACAAACGTGGCCAAGGCCCAGAGGGCAGTACATTTCCCCAGGCCTCGTTCATTTATCCCTCCAGATGTCAAACCGCCTTCACCACCAACAGAGAATTACTGGGTACAAACAACAACCAACAATCATACATCTAATGGGGAAGAAAGAAACACTGCCAGTCTCAGCAACACATCTCAATTCCGGGATAATTATCATTAATAACTAGTCATGGTGGGTAAACGCAATACAGAGGGAGCACTGCACTGTTGGAGGGTCAGTGCTGAGGAAGAAGGCACTGTCAGAGGGTTAGCGCTGAGGGAGTGCCTCACTGTCGGAGGGTCAGTGCTGAGGGAGTGCCTCACTGTCGGAGGGTCAGTGCTGAGGAAGAAGGCACTGTCAGAGGGTTAGCGCTGAGGGAGTGCTGCACTGTTAGAGGGTCAGTGCTGAGGGAGCGCCACACTATCGGAGGGTCAATGCCGAGGGAGTGCCGTACTATTGGAGGGTCAGTGCCGAGGGAGCACTGCACTGTCAGAGGGTCAGTAAAGAGGAAGGTGCAGTTTACATTTTGAAAGTTATTGTGAATTCAGCTGCCTTTCAGACAGAGCATTCCAGATGACAACAACTTGCTTTGTCAATACAAAAGCTTTTTCCTCATCTCTCCCTTCGGTTCTTTCACTAATTCTCTTCAATCTATTTGTGTTGACCAACCTTCTGCCAATGTCTCCTCATTTACCTAAACAAAATCCCTCATGCTTTTGAAAACCTCGATCAAATCTCAGCATTTGCGTCCTGGGCTGTTTTTACTAATCTTTTCTTTTCTTGGAATCGGAGTGAATTGGAATCAATTGGAATCAACCACCTGAAAGTTAGCTGGGGCCTTGGAAACTCCACTGATGTGAACAGGGAGAAAGGCAGCCAGTTACTGTGGTAATATTACAAGGGCCTAATCCGGCCTTTATGTGTTGTCAAAGGCCTGACCACCAATCCAGGCTCATCCAAACAAGGCCAGAATTTTTCCCAGGTCTTGCTTTGGTAACATTCACAGTCCTGAGAGGTCTCAAGTTGGACATTGAGGTTACCAGACTTCCTGGTCCCGGCCTCCACTCCCCACCCGTCTCGAGAATCCTGGGCGCCCCTTGCTGAGACTAAATTAGGCCTTTGTCCTCAACCTCAGTCCCTCCTCATGGCTGTCAGAACCTGGGACTTTGTCCAACCTACTTCCAATACATCTGGAACACTGCCTTATCTCTGCAAACTCCTGCTCCATGCAATACACCTCAGTCAGGCAGCGAATTCCGATCCTTGCATCACCAGAAAATCCGAGATGAGGAAAGTCAACAAGACAGGTGCAGGTGGACACAATAGGTGAAAGGTTTCCCACACCACCCTCCCCCCTTCCCATGCTGAGTATAAACATGAAAAGGTGCATTCCATTTGGAGTCATAACCTGTCCATGCTGACCAGATATCCCAACCCAACCTAGTCCCACCTGCCAGCACCCGGGCCATATCCCTCCAAACCCTTCCTATTCATATACCCACCCAGGTACCTTTTAAATGTTGTAATTGTACCAGCCTCCACCACATCCTCTGGCAGCTCATTCCATACACGTACCACCCTCTGGGTGAAAAAGTTGCCCCTTTGGTCCCTTTTATATCTTTCCCCTCTCAGCATAAACCTCTAGTTCTAGACTCCCCCACCCCAGGGAAAAGACTTTGTCTATTTATCCTATCCATACGCCTCATAATTTTATAAACCTCTATCTTGGACAATTTTCAAACTGAACAATTAGGTTTGAGCTGTCCTCGGCTCTCCACACTGTTTGGGAGGGGAGGGTCTGATTCCTGAATTTAGGAAAATGTTTGTCCTTCCTGGCAGATCGATGGGATCAGGTGGTCAGACTGGGGCTTGCTGCTCTACCCTGAGCTGGTCATGTGCAGCAAGGTACACCCACAACATGTGACCTCAGAGGGTAGTGCTCCTTCCAATGATGGAAGCTCAGTGCCCAGCAACACATCAAGGGCAAGAGAACAGAGCAACACAATGTCGTGAGCATCTGTGAAACCAATGGACATGGGGAGAGCATTGGGGATACAGGGAGAGGGCCAGGAACATGGTGAGAGAGGACTGGGGACAGGGGAGAGGGCCAGGGACATGGGGTGAGTGCTGGGGACACAGGGAGAGGGCTGGGAACATGGGGAGAGGGCCAGGGACATGGGGTGAGAGGGCTGAGGACATGGGGAGAATGCTGGGAACACGGGTAGAGAAGGCTGTGGACACAGAGAGCATGTTGGGGACACAGGGAGAGCCCTGGGGACACGGGGCGAGAGGACTGGGGACACGGAGTGTGCTGGGGACATGGGTGAGAGCTAGAAACAGGGGGAGAGCCCTAGGCACATGGGGAGAGTGCTACGGACACGGGGAGAGAGGGCTGGGGACACAGGGTGAGGGCCAGGGACATGGAGAGAGCCCTGGGGACACGGGGAGAGAGGGCTGGGGATACAGGGAGAGTGCTGGGGACACAAGTGAGAGCTGGAGACAGGGGGAGAGCCCTGGGTACATGGGAAGAGCACTGCGGACACAGGGAGAGAGGGCTGGGGACACCAAGAGAGTGCTGGGGACACGGGGAGAGCCCTGGGGACATGGGGAGAGTGCTGGAGACACAGGGGGAGAAGGCTGTTGACACGGGGAGAGCACTGGGGACACGGGGAGAGTGCTTCAGACATGGGGAGAGAGGGTGGGGACACGGGGAGAAGGCCAGAGACTCGGGGAGAGCGCTGGGGTCATGGGGAGAGAAGGCTCTTGACACACAGAGAGTGCCAAGGACACAAGGAGAGCACTAGGGGCATGGGGAGAGGGCTGGGGCCACGGGGAGCGCGCCCTGGGGCCACGGGGAGCGCGCCCTGGGGCCACGGGGAGCGCGCCCTGGGGCCACGGGGAGCGCGCCCTGGGGACACGGGGAGCGCGCCCTGGGGACACGGGGAGCGCGCCCTGGGGACACGGGGAGCGCGCCCTGGGGACACGGGGAGCGCGCCCTGGGGACACGGGGAGCGCGCCCTGGGGACACGGGGAGAGCGCCCTGGGGACACGGGGAGAGCGCCCTGGGGACACGGGGAGAGCGCCCTGGGGACACGGGGAGATTGCTGGGGACACGGGGAGAGCCCTGGGGATATGGTGAGAGCCCTGGGGATATGGGGAGAGTGTGGAGGACACAGGGAGAGCGCTGGGGACACTGGGAGAGCGCCGGGGACACTGGGAGAGCGCCGGGGACACTGGGAGAGCGCCGGGGACACTGGGAGAGCGCCGGGGACACTGGGAGAGCGCCGGGGACACTGGGAGAGCGCCGGGGACACTGGGAGATTGCTGGGGACATGGGGAGAGCCCTGGGGATATGGGGAGAGCCCTGGGGATATGGGGAGAGTGTTGAGGACACGGGGAGAGCGCCGGGGACACTGGGAGAACGCCGGGGACACGGGGAGAGCGCTGGGGACACGGGGAGAGCGTTGGGGACACGGGGAGAGCGCTGGGGACACGGGGAGAGTGTTGGGGACACGGGGAGAGTGTTGGGGACACGGGGAGAGTGTTGGGGACACGGGAAGAGCCCTGGGGTCACGGGGAGATTGTTGGGGACACGGGGAGATTGTTGGGGACACGGGGAGAGTGTTGGGGACACGGGGAGAGCGTTGGGGACACGGGGAGAGCCCTGGGGCCACGGAAACAGTGTTGGGGACACAGGGAGAGTGTTGGGGGACACAGGGACAGTGCTGGGGACACGGGTAGAGTGCTGGGGGCAAGGGGAGAGTGCTGGGGCACTGGGAGAGAGCTTGAACACGGGAAGAGGGCGGGAGAGCACTGGGACATGAGGAGAGTGCCAGGATACTGGTCGACAAGGGTTACTGATGTACAGGACCATGGACAGTTCTCCAGGCTGAAAGTCAAGTTGGTCTGACAGCCTCAATTTCAACACCAGGACAAACCCAGGATGATTTGCCATAACATACACAACATGGACTCCAGGTCATAGAAGCCTGTAGACTGTAGGTGTACATAGAAATCACAAAAGATAAAGCGTGAAGATTTCATGTGATTTGGTCAATTTGAGAAGGTGGACAGGCAAAAGAAGGAAGATTACAGGGCAAGGGCAAACGGACTTTCTGATATATTTTACCAGAGAACATTTGTCTCGGCATCGCTCTGACATTCCATAAGCTCTTCAAAACACCACTTCATTGAAAACCGCTGAAGATTAACTGTAGAAATGACAATGTCAACTGTAATGCACCAGGTGTAGCCTATCTCTGACAAAACACAGTCTGACTTTTCCACAGTGACACTCAACATTGCAAATGTTAAAACACTGATTCATCAACAAACATCCTGCAGGTCACCATTAATCAGAAATCTAACTGGCCAATAGGGCTAGCAAAGCATGTGAGACAGTGGGTTCTGAGGGAAGTGTATTGAGTACAGAAGGGGGGGGGGGGGTTATCTCATCATACAGCACAGAAACAGACTCTTCACTCCAACTGGTCCATGCCAACAATAATCCCAAATTAAAGCTGCCTGCACTTGGCCCATATCCGCCACTTCTGTGCTCCTGATAGTGCTCCTGACAGTGCTCCAAAAGCTTATGATTTCAAATACAGAGGAACCTCGATTATCCAAACGTCGATTATCCGAATTTTGGATTATCCAGACTAGATCGCAAAGTGCCGATGCTTGGCTAAACTCTGTTATCCAGCATTAGATTATCTGAACAAAATACTTCCTGCCTGTGCCATTCGGATAATCCAAGGTTCCTCTGTATACCTGTTGGACTATAACCTGGTGTCATGTGGATTCTGACTTTGTCCATCCCAGCCCAAGACTGGTACCTCCACACCATATCCCTCCAAACATTTCCTGTTCATGATCTTCTCCAAATGCCTTTTAAACATTGTAACTACCTGCATCCACCACTTCCTCTGGAAGTTCATCCCACACACAAACCACTCACCGCGTAAACACACTCCTCGTGTTTTTTTTTAAATCTTGCTCTTTTCACTTCAAAAATATCCCTCCTGGTCTTGAATCCCCCATCTGAGGGAAAAGCCACCTTATTACACTTTGAGTATTACGTCTAATTCAGGTCACCATACTTCATAAAAGATGTGAGTGTTAACCAAGAGTGGATAACTGTATTTAAATGGAGCCCAAGTCTACATGTTCAGTGAGAGCTTTATTTCAGCTGACCACATTCCTTAAAACTCACCACCACTGGTTTCTAGTTGCCCATATTTAGACAACAAACTCACATCTAATTAACCCTTAACTAATACATGAATCAGCTGTTCCCTCATTCTATTTGGTCTCAGGAATTAGATGACAGATCCTTTATTTACTTTCTAGATAAATCATTCTGTAATTATCGATTAGTAAAGGGAATGGAGGATTCTGGGAAAAAGACAGGAAACTGTGGATGAGGATGAGGATGATCTGCTCACTGTGATCTTGGTGAATGGCAGCACTGACTCGATGGGCTGAATGGCCTTCCTTGGCTCCGATGTCTAACCACATCATATTCCCATTTCTTTTTTTCATCCATTAAAGCTCCCCAAGCATCCTTTTTCTTTCCAGTAGGTCTAACAATTTCTTGGAAATTGCTGCTTTCTTTATGAAACAATCAGATAGTTAACTGTCCCATTCCAGTATTCCCCATTTTACAGCACTGCTTTTCAAACTGGAATTTCAATCCAATCTCCTTCCATTCACACATTTTGTTGAGTGTATGATATCCCATTGCAACGTATTATTGATGAAGCACTCATTGGGTAATGCTGCTGAATCTCTTTATAGAATTTCTTACAATATTTTGACCAGGCAAAACACTAAACCTACTGCCTAGCTAAAAGTGAGAGCTTCTCCTGTTAAGGTACCTTTTCTTTCCAACTTCTTTGATCTTGTTAGCTTCCCAAGCTTAATGGCAATGTCTACTTTTAACTTGGGAAGTTTAACTCCTCTTTAGCCACAGGAGAAGTCCCTGAAGACGAGAGAATAGAAAATGTTGTTCCTTTGTTGAAGCAGGGCAGCAGGGAGAATCCTAGTAATTACAGACAGTTGAGCCTTACCTCAGTGGGTGGGACACTATTGGAGAAGATTCTTAGGGACACAATTTACTTGCAGTTAGACAACAATGGGCTTATTAGGGACAGTCAGCATGGCTTTATGCAAGGGAGGTCTCGTCTCACAGACTTGACTGAGGTGTTTGAGGAAGTGATGAAGATGATTGATGAAGGTAGGGCAGTGGATGTTATCTCCATGGAGTTTACAAAAGCATTTGACAAGGTCCCTCCTGGGATAGGCTGGTCCGGAAGATCAAATTCACACGGTGAGTTCGCAAGTTCGATCCAAAATTGGCTTGGCCATGGAAGACAGAAGTAGAGGGTTGTCTTTTCGACGAGAGGTCTGTGACCAGTGGTGTTCTTCAAAAATCCATGCTGGGACCTCTGCTGTTTGTAATATATATGGAAATGATTGGATGAAAATATCAGTGGTCTGATTAGTAAGTTTGCAGATGACATGAAAATTGGTGGAGTTGTAGATCGTGAGGAAGGATATCAAAGGATGAAGTAGGACAGAGATAAACTGGAAAATTGGGCTGAAAACTGTCAGGTGGAGTTTAATCCAGACATGTGTGAGATGATGCATCTTGGGAGCTCAAATGGCTGGACCACAAGGAACATTGAAATACAGAGGAATTGTGGGATCCAAATCCATAGCTCCCTGAAAGTGGCAACACAAATGGAGAAGATGGAAAAGGAAGAATATGGCATACTTGCCTTCACGAGTCGGGGCACTGAGTATAAAAGTTGGCGAGTTCATGTTGCAACTATATAAGACTTTAGTCTCGACACACATTTGAAGTTCTGTGTGCAGTTTTGTTCACAGCACAATAGGAAGGTTGTGGAGGCTTTGGGGCAAGTGCAAAAGAGGCTTATTCAGAGGTTGCCTGGATCAGAGCATATTCGTTACAAGGACAGTTTGGACAAACTTGGATTGTTTTTGCTAAAGCTTCGGAGGTCAAGAGGCGACCTGACAGAAGTAAATAAAACCATGAGAGACGTGGATAGGGTGGACAGTTGGAATCCCTTTCTCAGGGTGGAAATGTCAACTACTAGATGGCATAGATTTAAGGTGGGAGGGAGAAAGTTTAATGGAGATGTGCGAGGCAGATCTTTCTTCCCACAGAGGATGGTAGGTGCCTGGAACATGCACCAGGGGAGGTGGTACAGGCAGATACAATAGCAATGTTATACAATACAAGGCATTTAGACAGACATTTGAACAGGCAGTGAATGGAGGGATACAGGCAATATAGAATCAATTTAGAACAGTATCAAAGTTGATACAGACACAGTGGGGTGAAGGGCCTGTTCCTGTGCCATACTGTTCTATGTAAGCGGTTCTGAAGAAGTCACATTGAACTTGAAACATTAACTTGGCTTCTCTCTCCACAGATGTTGTCAGATTTGCTGAGTTTCTCCATCACTTTGTCTTATTTCAACATTTACTTACAAGAGAAACTAGGAATCCTTCTGTACTTGGGAACCCATTCTAGAGCTTTATGAAATAAACATCGCAGAAAACAAGTTCATGTTCCTGGCATCTCTCACTGAAATTTCAAGGAACAAATTTCCATTTTTAACGTTTACAAATATTTGCTCGCCCAAATAATATCTCTCCCCAGGGATTATTCAGAATTGCACTCAACTCTAAAACTTCAAGACTGACATCTCGCCTTGTTTGGGTGAGCATCCGTTTCAGCTGTCTGATTAAGACTTCCCCATTGCTTTAGTTTTGGAAGCCACTGCACCTTTTTCTGAAAGCCCCACTCTGCCTGAAAGCAATGAGGCTGACCATTTCCAAACTGATGCATTCTACTTGCTTGCTAAATCCAATGTACCAAAAAGCTCCAGAGGCCTGGCTTGTTTGTTGTAAAATCTGCTTTCAGCCCATTTGTGACAGAGTTTTCAAATTCACTGCTCACACCCACACAAAAAGACCATCTACATGCACCATAAAGATACCTTAGAGCTGCCTCCCTTCATGGTGTCAGTAAGTCTGCTTTTAACTGAGGACAGCCTGAAATAATTCCACAGACATCAATATCCCATCACTCTTATTAATACATGTGAAGAACACGGAGTCTGACCAGCTAGATCAGAGCCAGTGCCTAGAGTGAAGGGAATCCCGAAGACTACTGTTTCTATCTGTCAGCCACAACTCCCTGATTAAACCAGGTTAACAGCCCCAATCAGGGAACTCATACTCAATGAGATCCATGTGACCAATCTCATTCCAATCATCACACAGTCCATTCTAATAAGATATCTTATTGGCAATTATTAAATTATGGAGGCATCATTTAAGTCATCTACCCATTTATTTAACTTCCAGAGTATTTTCTTTACAGTTGGTGCCACCTTTGGCAGACAAATAAACCTTTGCCTTTTGAACTGATTTCCCTGCAGCTTTAATGAATTGATCTACCCTCCCAAACACATGTTGCTAACAAAGCAAAGAAACATTTCAAACTTGTTTTCCTGCTGTTGGTGAATCTGCCACTGCATCTTGATCCCCAGGTTCTATTTCAGATCCTCATGCTAATAGTTTTCTGAGTCCGACTTTGAGAAAGCTTTTCAGGGTGCGTCTATCTGTGTGAAAGGGATGACGGTCTCCTATCTGACTCCTCTGCACATGCCTCAAATTCTCATCAACAAAAACAGAAATTGCTGGAAAAGCTCAGCGAGTCTGGCAGCATCTGTGGAAAGAAATCAAACTTAACGTTTTGGGTCAAGTGACCCTCCGTCAGAATCCTGAGTTAACTGTGATTTCTCTCCAACAACCTGCTGAACTTTTCCAACATTTCCTGCTTTTGTTTCTGATTTCCAGCACCCTCAGTTCTTTCTGTTTTTATTTTATAGTTCTTGTTGTTTGACATCGTTTATGAACTTATTTTTGGATTTGTTCAAGGCCTCTCGGTCTTCCCAATCGCAAGGCCCTGCTGCTGTGGTTTTCCTGCTTCGTAATGTATTCCTTATTAAACTGCACACTTCCTTGCTTTGTCTCTTTATCGGGATGGCTACTGTTTAACCTCACCCTCCTATTAATCAAATTCCTTTCAATGGCCCAGGATCTCTTTCTGGGGAATAAAAACCCAAAAAAACTGTGGATGCTGGAAATCAGAAACCAAGTCTCTTTTTAGGGTATGTTTTCTGCTGAGCTCACTGTTAAAGCTCACAGTTCAAATGCTAACCCTCACCCTGGCCCTGACTCAATGCTCTAATTTCCAGCCTTCTATCTCTGTAATGCCTATGTCCAACCCATGGGCCTAAACCCCTGTCCTTCATCCTGTACATGATCCAGCTTGTATATTTTCCAGTGTCCTCGACTGCTCTGCTTACAATGTCCTTCAGTATATTTTACACATATTTTCTTACAAAGCTCATGTCTAGCATTTATTGATGAGCTTCTTGTAAAGCAATACAATGGCTTGATTGTGGAAATTGCAAACTCACAGATTTTCCAAACACAGCAGCTTTGTCATTTCCAACATTCAATTTGATGACATTCTGGGCTAAATTTTCAACTTTATCACCAACTGCCCTCTACGATCGCTACTGCAAAGGAATGCATTCCAAAAACTCTTTGTGATTCCAAAATTGGTTCTCACAAGGCATATTTATCTGCACATTTAACCCCTGTCTAAACAAGGAGTTAAGACTTTGGTGCTGTCCAATCATTTAAACACCAACAGAGATTGGAGAATTTCCAAACGAAAGTTCTGCAGTCTTGCATACAATCTACGGAATTCCACCATGCATTCCTCCACGGTGTAATCCTCAATGTTTATAAATGTATCAAAATCTGACCATGCCTCCGAAGCAATCCATTTACCACCTTTGTGATCAATTTTATCCAAAAACATTAACAATCTATCAGGGAAAAGAGATTGTGAAGGGAGATTACAGAGAGTTAGGCAGAAATTTAAAAAGGAGGTCCTCAAGGGCAGTAATATCTGGATTACTCCCAGTGCTACGAGCGAGTGAGGGCAGGAATAGGAGGATAGAGCAGATGAATGCATGGCTGAGGAGCTGCTGTATGGGAGAAGGATTCACATTTTTGGATCATTGGAATCTCTTTTGGGGTAGAAGTGACCTGTACCAGAAGGACAGATTGCACCTAAATTGGAAGGGGATTAATAGACTGGCAGGGAAATTTGCTAGAACAGCTTGGGAGGATTTAAATAGTAAGGTGGGGGGGTGGGACCCAGGGCGATAGTGAGGAAAGAGATCAATCTGAGACGGGTACAGCTGAGAACAGAAGTGAGTCAAACAGTCAGCACAGGCAGGGACAAGGTAGGACAAAAAAATTAAACTGCATTTATTTCAATGCAAGGGGCCGAACAGGGAAGGCAGATGAACTCAGGGCATGGTTAGGAACATGGGACTGGGATATCATAGCAATTACAGAAACATGGCTCAGGGATGGGTAGGACTAGCAGCTTAATGTTCCAGGATACAAATGCTACAGGAAGGGTAGAAAGGGAGGCAAGAGAGGAGGGCGAGTGGCATTTTTGATGAGGGATAGCATTACAGCTGTGCTAAGGGAGGATATTCCTGGAAATACATCCAGGGAAGTTATTTGGGTGGAACTGAGAAATAAGAAAGGGATGATCACCTTATTGGGATTGTATTATAGATCCCTAATAGTCAGAGGGAAACTGAGAAACAAACTTGTAAGGAGATCTCAGCTAACTGTAAAAATAATAGGGTGGTTATGGTAGGGGATTTTAACTTTCCAAACATCGACTGAGATTGCCATAGTGTTAAAGGTTTAGATGGAGAGGAATTTCTTAAGTGTGTACAAGACAATTTTCGGATTCAGTATGTGGATGGACCTACTAGAGAAGGTGCAAAACCTGACCTACTCTTGGGAAATAAGGCAAGGCAGGTGACTGAGGTGTCAGAGGGGGAGCACATTGGGGCCAGCGACCATAATTCTATCAGTTTTAAAATAGTGATGGAAAAGGATAGACCAGATCTAAAAGTTGAAGTTCTAAATTGGAGAAAGGCCAATTTTGATGGTATTATGCAAGAACCTTCGAAAACTGATTGGAGGCAGATGTTCACAGGTAAAGGGACGGCTGGAAAATGGGAAGCCTTCAGAAATGAGATCACAAGAATCCAGAGAAAGTATATTCCTGTCAGGGTGAAAGGGAAGGCTGGTACGTATAGGGAATGCTGGATGACTAAAGAAATTGAGGGTTTGGTTCAGAAAAAGAAGGAAGCATATGTCAGGTATAGACAGGATAGATCGAGTGAACCCTTAGAAGAGTATAAAGGCAGTAGGAGTATACTTAAGAGGGAAATCAGGAGGGCAAAACAGGGACATGAGATAGCTTTGGCAAATAGAATTAAGGAGAATCCAAAGGGTTTTATAAGTATATTAAGGACAAAAGGGTAACTAGGGAGACAATAGGGCCCCTCAAAGATTAACAAGGCGGCCTTTGTGTGGAGCCACAGAACATGGGGGAGATACTAAATGAATATTTTGCATCAGTATTTACTGTGGAAAAGGATATGGAAGATATAGACTGGAGGGAAATAGATGGTGACATCTTGCAAAATGTCCAGATTACAGAGGAGGAAGTGCTGGATGTCTTGAAACGGGTAAAGGTGGATAAATCCCCAGGACCTGATCAGGTGTATCCGAGACCTCTGTGGGAAGCTAGAGAAGTGATTGCTGGGCCTCTTGCTGAGATATTTGTATCATCGATAGTCACAGGTGAGATGCCGGAAGACTGGAGGTTGGCTAACATGGTGCCACTGTTTAAGAAGGGCGGTAAAGACAAGCCAGGGAACTATAGACCGGTGAGCCTGACCTCAGTGGTGGGCAAGTTATTGGAGGGAATCCTGAGGGACAGGACGTACATGTATTTGGAAAGGCAAGGACTGATTAGGGATAGTCAACATGGCTTTGTGCGTGGGAAATCATGTCTCACAAACTTGATTGAGTTTTTTGAAGAAGTAACAAAGAAGATTGATGAGGGCAGAGCAGTAGATGTGATCTATATGAACTTCAGTAAGGCGTTCGACAAGGTTCCCCATGGGAGACTGATTAGCAAGGTTAGATCTCCTGGAATACAGGGAGAACTAGCCATTTGGATACAGAACTGGCTCAAAGGTAGAAGACAGAGGGTGGTGGTGGAGGGTTGTGTTTCAGATTGGAGGCCTGTGACCAGTGGAGTGCCACAAGGATCGGTGCTGGGCCCTGTACTTTTTGTCACTTACATAAATGATTTGGATGCGAGCATAAGAGGTACAGTTAGTAAGTTTGTCCCAAACTTTTCCACCATGAACAAGTCAATCATATAATAAAATACATCATATTTACAATATAAGTGAAGTCTCCCCTTTTGCCTCGATGGGTGCAGCTCCAACAAAACACAAAAGGTTCAACACCATCCAGGACAAATCAGTATAACCTCCAGCATCTTCAAACATTCCCACCCTCCCTCCGTCCACCCCTGCTGCACACTGACAGTAATATATACCATCCAGAGGATGCATTGCAGCCAATCTTCAAGGCTCCTTCAACAACATCTTCCACACTGACAACAGGGTATAGGGAGCTTCACACTGTATCTAACCCCGTGCTGTCCCTGTCCTGAGAGTGTTTGATGGGGACAGTGTAGATTACAATCCGTACAATGTAGAAACAGGCCCTTCGGCTCAACCAGTCCACACTGGCCTTCCGAAGTGTAATCCACCCAGACCCATTTCCCTCTGACAATGCACCTAACACTATGGACAATTTAGCATGACCAATTCACCTGACTTGCACATCTTTGGACTGTGGGAGGAAACCCATGCAGACATGGGGAGAATGTGCAAACTCCACACAGACAGTTGCCCAAGACTGGAATCGAACCTGGGACTCTGGTGCTGTGAAGCCACCGTGCTGCCCCACATTGTAGAGGGAGATTTAGTCTGTATCTAACCTCATGCTGGCCCTGTCCTGAGTGTGTTTGATGGGGGACCGTGTAAAGGGCGTTTTACTCTGTATCTAACCCTGTGGTGGACCTTTCTTTTTTTTTAAGAGATTAGATTCCCTACCGTATGGAAACAGGCCGTTTGGCCCAACAAGTCCACACCGACCCTGTCGGGGGGCAACCCACCCGGACCCTTTCCCTACATGGGCGGCACGGTGGCACAGTGGTTAGTACTGCTGCCTCACAGCGCCAGAGACCCGGGTTCAATTCCCGCCTCAGGCGACTGACTGTGTGGAGTTTGCACATTCTCCCCGTGTCTGCGTGGGTTTCCTCCCACAGTCCAAAGATGTGCCGGCCAGGTGAATTGACCATCCTAAATTGCCCGTAGTGTAGGTAAGGGGTAGATGTAGGGGTATGGGTGGGTTGCGCTTCGGCGGGTCGGTGTGGACTTGTTGGGCCGAAGGGCCTGTTTCCACACTGTAAGTAATCTAATCTACATTCACCCCTGACTAATGCATCTAACACTAAGGGCAATTGAGCATGGCCAATTCACCTGACCTGCACATCTTTGGACTGTGGGAGGAAACTGGAGCACCCGGAGGAAACCCACGCAGACACGGGGAGAATGTGCAAACTCCACACAGACAGTTACCCGAGGCGGGAATTGAACCCGGGTCTCTGCTGCTGTGAGGCAGCAGTACTAACCACTGAGCCAATGTGCTGTTTGATGTGGACAATTAGAGAGAGCTTTACTTTCAGTTTAAAATAGTAGAGGAAGCTTTACTCTGTCTCCAACCCATACGTTCACACTTTCTCACACACACGCACACACACACTTACTCTCTCTCACACATACACACATGCACACGCGCGCGCACACACACTTTCTCTCTCTCTCTCTCTCTCTCTCACACACACATACAAACACACACACAATGTGTGTCAGTACTGTATTAAGATTGTTAGTTATAATTCTCCCATGAACGGTTATGAAATATTCTCTTAAATTTTAGTAGCTGTGGGACTCTCGCTACAACATACAACTCATTTAAACTCAAGGAACCTTTCAGCTAAGTTGGAATGAGGCTAATTAATCTAATTCAGTTGGGTTCTCCCACTCTCCCAGATGTTTCACTGTCTGTGTTAGTTTCCACAGCACTCGGTTCTCAGCCCCATAGCTGCCAATGTTATTGGAGCAGATTAGCATTTAACCTTTGACCTCAGCAATGCACATACTGAGGTCAAAGGTTAAACATCTGAGAGCCATTGGCAAATCAAGATTGTCATCCGTCCAAAACAGAAGATTAAGGAGTGATCTAATCAGGGTCATAGGGTCATACAGCATGGGAACAGATTCTTTAGTCCAAATAGTCCACCCGACCATGTTCCCAAATTAAATTAGTCCCACTTGGTTGGCTGATAGCCCTCCAAACCTTTCCTATTCATGAACTTATCGAAATGTCTTTTAAACGTTGTAACTGTACTTGCAGCCACCACTTCCTCTGGCAGTTCATTCCACACACAAACTGCCACTCATGTCCTTCTCAAACCTTCTCCACTCCCCTTAAAAATATGCCCCCTAGTTTTGAACTCCCATATCCCGGGGAAAAGACCCTTCCTATTCTAAGCCCCTCAAGATTAAACCCTTATCAGGTCACCCCTCCACCTCCTGCGCTCCAGCGAGAGAAGTCCCAGCCTCTCCTAATTACACAAATCTTCCAGACCTGGCATCGTCCTAGTAAATCTTTTCTAACCCCTCTCCAGCTTAATAATGTCCTTCCTAGGGCAGTGGGACCAAAAACTGGATGCAGTACTCCAGAAGTAGTCTCACCAACATTCTGTACAACCTCAACATGATATCCCAACTCCTACACTCAAAAGAGCTGAACACTGCAGGCAGTTCAGTCAATTCAGTCTAGAATGGGGAGTCAGAGGGAAGATTAGAGACATGGAAAATGAGAGGGAAGCTGAAAATTCAGGACATGTATTGTGTTTTATAGAAGATAGGAGCTGGGGGAATTGAATCCACTGTGAGGTAGCAGCACTAACCACTGAGCCACTGTACCATAGTGAAAGGATAAGTTTCATTAGGATTTCTTCACATCAATCCCACTGATGTCCTGTACCTTCAGGCTGGGAATTTATGTTAATACTGTGTTTAAAAAAACAAATTAGAGGCTGGAAATTCTGCAGTGAATAACTCACCTCCTGACTCCCCAAAGCCTGTCCCACCATCTACAAGGTACAAGTCAGGAGGGTGAGGGAATACTCCCCACTTGCCCCTGGATGGGGGCAGGCCCAACAACACTCAAGAAGCTCGACACCATCCAGGGACAAAGCAGCCCTGGCTTGATTGGCCCCATACCCACAAACATCCCCCTTCCTCCCTTACCCACCGACACTCAGTAACAGCAGTGTGTACCAGCTACAAGATGCACTGCAGAAACTCACCAAAGACCCTCAGGCAGCACCTTCCAAATCCACGGCCACTTCCATTCAGAAGGACAAGGGGCAGCAGATACATGGGAACCCCACCCCCTGCAAGTTCCCCTCTGAGCCCCTCACCATCCTGACTTGGGAATATATCGCCGTTCCCTCAGTGTGGCTGGGTCCGAATCCTGGGATTCCCTCCCTCAGGGACATTGTGGGTCTACCCTCCAGCACATGGACTGCAGTGGGTCAGGAAGGCAGCTTATCATCATTTTCTCCAATAAATGCTGGACCTTCCAAAGATGATTCCCACATCACCTTCACACAAAAGCACTCTCACTCACAAAAAGACTTTTTCTACCGTAGCCCTGTAATCAGAAACATGGAACCTGATTGAAATTCCATTTGTTTTTCTCCAGGGAAATTTAACATTTGTGGTGACCCGTTACCGCTGTGGATTCACCACCTCCCCCTTCCACTCAGAAAGCACATGTGTGTCCATCACATTGCTCCTCTCTCTCTCTAATCCTTCCAGCCAGTGTTCACGATTCTGTTGGGATGCCTTGCTGTCTGGTTCATTCCCTGACCTGGGAGCTTTATCTGCTCCTTATCTTCACTTGTCCTCCACCCTGGCCAGAACTGCAACAGTACTCTAGGTAGCTTTGGGTGTCCTTCACCCCCAGGCGAGATATTATTGCCACAGAGAGGGTGCATCAAAGGTTCCCGAGCCTTGTTCCCGGAATGGTGCGACTGTCCTATGGAAAGAGATCTGACAAACTGGGCCAGTGTTTCCTGGAGTTTCACAGAATGATATTTAAAGGGGATGGACAGGGTGGGTGCAGGTCAGCTTTTTCCCCTGGTTGGAGAAACTAGAAAGAGTTAAAGATAAGGGGAGTGACACTTCAGTCTGAAATGAGAATTTTTTTTATTCACTCACAGGATGAAGGTGTTGCTGGCCAGGTCAGTATTTATTACCCGTTCCTAATTACCCAGAGGTCAGTTGTGAGCCAACCGTATTGCTGTGGCTCTGGAGTCACATATAGGCCCAGATCAGGTAAGCATGGCAGTTTCCATCCATAAAGGACATTAGTGAACCAGATGGGTGCTTCCAACAAGTGGCAATGGATTCATGGTCACCATTGTTTTATTAAATTCAAATTCCACCATCTGTCATGGTGGGATTTGAACATGTGTCCCCAGAACATTACCTGGGCCTCTGGATTAACAGTCCAGCAATAATACCACTATCTGCCATCACCTCCCCCCCATAATGAGCCCTTGGAATATTCTATACCGCAGAACGCTGTGGGAGCTCGGTCTTAGAGAGTGTTTAAGACAAACATTGAGAGATTTGTGACTTCCAGTGGCGTACTGGGTTATGAGGATGGGGATAGGGTGATATAAATCCCCTGAGAAAAAGAACCGGAAATGACATCACCACAGGAAATGGCATCACCAACCCAAGGAAACCCAAACATATAAACAGAAAGTGGGCTACACCACCAATGCTTCGTCCAGAGGCCCACTGATGATGTTACCTAATATGGTGACAAAACATCTGAAACAAACCTCCCAGCTCAGCAAGCAAACCTCCAACCAGAACCTCAACCTGAGCTACAAATCTTCTCAAAACCCGCTAAAGCATTGAAGTGTCTCACCAGCCATGCACATATTGAATAGTGGGGTAGGCTTAACAATATGAACCACCTGCTGCTGTCTCCATGTAAACACATACCAAGCACCTCAAAAACGGGAACATTGCAATGGTTGGCTTTATAATAAAAGAAGGCTGAGATCCATTTAGTTTACCTTCCTTCATCTTGGTGATGTTACGTCAATGGTAAGAGAGCCATTGATTAGTCACAACGATCAGACTCAATCATTATGTTGACAACACAGCCAGATGGGAGCTGAGCAAAGCTGTCTTTGAAATGACCTTTGGAAACCAACACTCCTCAGTTACCTGCTCCTCTAGATCCCTGTTCGTTCTCACCATGACATTTTTCAAATTTCAAAAGAGCACTACAGCGGACAAACTAGCAGGAAACTTGCAACTAGGATACCCAAACACCAACTGGCTACTGAAAGACACAACCCCACTCTCACTCGTTTCCATACAGACAGACAACAAAGGACACCATTTTGTCTGGGACAACACATACATCCTAGGACAGATGAAACAAAGACACGCACAAGAATTCTTACAGGCATGGCATTCTAACCAGAACTCCATCAATAAACACATCGACTTAGAACTTATCTACATTCCCTTAAAAAAAATGAACCGGAAATGACATCAGCCACCTTAAGAACCGAGTCATGGTGACAAAACATCTGAAAACAAACCTTCCAGCTCAGTGAGCTAACTTAGACTTATTTTTCAAATTACTCAGATCCTTAAAAGAATTTACATTTGGCTGAATCAGTTCCATCAATCTTGCCAACCCTCTCGGAGTGTCAGATTGATATCAGCAACATTCAGTAAAATACTGTTTTTGCAGAGTTTTCCCTTGCTCCACACGATCCCCTCAGAAGCCAATCCATCCAGCCTCTTAGTTATACGTGTCACTGTCTGCTGTATCCTTCCTACAGCTCTGACCACAACCATACTCAGAATTCTAAATGGAGCCACAATGCTGATTCATTTCATTAAGAGGCAGAGTTACCACACTATTCCTGCTCAACATCAACCTTCGCATAAAACCCAACTTTCTATTAACACACCCCTAGCCGACAGTGTTTCAATAGCTTCAGCACCTTTTCAATCTGGAGTCCCCACCATCACTGATGCCTTTTGTATCCCATACAAATGAGATACATCTCCTTTCAGCAGCACTGGCGCTCAGTTGCAGCAGTGTGTACCATCTACACTCTTCAGGCAGCACCTTCCAAACCCACGGCCACTTCCATCTAGAAGGACAAGGGGAAGCAGATACATGGGAACCCAAGTTCCCCTCCGAGCCCCTCACCATCCCGACTTGGAAATATATCGCCGTTCCCTCAGTGTGGCTGGGTCAGAATCCTAGGATTCCCTCCCTCAGGGACATTGTGGGTCTACCCTCCAGCACATGGACTGCAGTGGGTCAAGAAGGCAGCCCACCCCCACCTTCTCACGGGGGCAACTAGGGACGGGCAATAAATGCTAGGCCCATGTTGCATGCAGATTGGATTAAAAATAGAACAACCAGCTAATGTCCTCAACAGGCAAACTTTGAAGGATGGTCTCAAGTTCCCCATGATGCCCAGAGCACCCATTGTAAGGCAAGTCACACATTCCCAGGATAACAATGGAAATCTTTCAAACCTGTCAAGTTATTGTACAATACTGGGACTGTCAGATGTTCACTGCATGAACAAATATGGCAGCTTTGGACACCATTGCTATTGGAAAGACATTACAGTGACGTGTTACAACATGTTACTCAGAAAATGTTTCCAAGCTAAATATCCCAGAAGTGCTTATTATCTCTCCTGGTGTTTCTCTCCATCCATCCAGGCTACTGATGTTGAGTTGCATTGAGGTTATAGACCATTCAGCCCAACTTGCACCACACTGATGTTTCTGCTAACATTCAAGCTTCTTCCCATCAGCCCTTTATCCCATGCTACCAATAAATTATTCTATTTCATGCCCTCTCACCCTCGATTGAGTTGAGCAGATTGATCCTATTCACCTCGACACCTCACTCTGTGCCAATCAGCCCCACTCTCTCCCCAAACTCTGGTGAAAAGCATTTCTCCTGAATTAAATCAGTTCATCTGTCCAACACTATGGCCCCAAGTTTCCACATCCCAAACAAGAACTGACATCTTCGTACCCACCCACCAGAAAACAGAAAGAAGGTATTTGGGAAGGAGTCTTCCAAAAGGGACAATGTGGAGCCCAAGGCTTCATGGTCCAACTGAAACCAACCCTGAGGCAACGCATCCTCACGGTTCACCACTGGCCCCTGGACCCAGACAGCTCAAGTTACAAATTCTCATTTCTGCTTGTAAATCTATCACTGCGTTTGTAGCCTCCCTCTCCTTATGTCTGAATCCTCCACAACCTCAAAGTCTCCCTATTTTTACAACCTCCACCAGCCCCATAATCCCTCCCTATCCCTGTAACCCTCGCCAGCCCCTACACCCCTCCCTATCTCTGTAACCCCCTCCAGCTCCTATACCCCTCCCTATCTCTGTAACCCCCTCCAGCCCTTACACCCCCTCCCTATCTCTGTAACCCCCTCCAGCCCCTACACCCCTCCCTATCTCTGTCACCCCTCCAGACCCTACACCCCCTCCCTATCTCTGTAACCCTCCCTCAGCCCCTACACCCCCTCCCTATCTCTAACCTCCTCCAGCCCTTACACCCCCTTCCTATCTCTGTAACACCCTCCAGCCACTACACCCCTCCCTATCTCTGTAACCTCCTCCAGCCCCTACACCCCCTCCCTATCTCTGTAACCCCCTCCAGTACCTACACCCCCTCCCTATCTCTGTAACCCCCTCCAGCTCCTACACCCCTCCCTATCTCTGTAACCCCCTCCGGCCCCTACACCCCCTCCCTATCTCTGTAACCCCCTCCAGCCCCTACACCCCCTCCCTATCTCTGTCCCCCCTCCAGTACCTACACCCCCTCCCTATCTCTGTAACCCCCTCCAGCTCCTACACCCCTCCCTATCTCTGTAACCCCCTCCGGCCCCTACACCCCCTCCCTATCTCTGTAACCCCGTCCAGCCACTACACCCCTCCCTATCTCTGTAACCCCGTCCAGCCACTACACCCCCTCCCTATCCCTGTAACCCTCGCCAGCCCCTACACCCCTCCCTATCTCTGTAACCCCCTCCGGCCCCTACACCCCCTCCCTATCTCTGTAACCCCCTCCAGCCCCTACAGCCCCTCCCTATCTCTGTAACCCCCTCCAGCCCCTACACCCCCTCCCTATCTCTGTAACCCCCTCCAGCCCCTACACCCCCTCCCTATCTCTGTAACCCCCTCCAGCCCCTACACCCCCTCCCTATCTCTGTAACCCCCTCCAGCCCTTACACCCCCTCCCTATCTCTGTAACCCCCTCCGGCCCCTACACCCCCTCCCTATCTCTGTAACCCCCTCCAGCCCCTACACCCCCTCCCTATCTCTGTAACCCCCTCCAGCCCCTACACCCCCTCCCTATCTCTGTAACCCCCTCCAGCTCCTACACCCTTCCCTATCTCTGTAACTTCCTCCAGCCACTACATCACCCTCCCTATCTCTGTCACCTTCTCCAACCCTCCCTATCTCTGTAACCCTCGCCAGCCCCTACACCCCTCCCTATCTTTGTAAACCCCTCCAGCTCCTATACCCCTCCATATCTCTGTAACCCCCTCCAGCCCCTACACACCCCCATTTCTGTAACCCCCTCCAGCCCCTACACCCCCTCCCTATCTCTGTAACCCCCTCCAGCCTCTACACCCCCTCCCTATCTCTGTAACCCCCTCCAATTCCAACCCCTTGACCATCTTCCGATTTCCATTGCTCCACCCTTGGGGGCAGTGCCTCCAGCTGCCTGAGCCCTGATCTCTGAAACCCCCTCCCTGACTCCCCTTCACCTCTCTCTCCCTCTCCTCCTTGAAGCCCCTCACTGAAACTGATCTGTCTGACCTCGCCTCTGGTCACCTATGCCAATATCTATTGTGATTCAACTGCTCAGAATTGCTGCATATTTTTCAGCTCCTCTGGCTCCAGGAGTTTGTTTTAAATATTTATGTCAATCACATTTCAGATCTAATTTTAGGAAAAAAAAAGAGACACTGTTTCCAAGGAAACTGCAAAATGATGAGAAGTGACTGCAGACTGTCAGTAATATGAAGGGGAGCCTTGGGGAGACACTATACACACACACACACACACACATGCACGCCCGCGTGCCCTCATTGACATGTGCACATGTACAAGAGCACGTCTGCAGCACATACAAACAGCTACACGGACTTTCGCACCCTCGTGCACAGGAATGTGGACACACGCCCACAAGGATATTCATTTACACAGTTATGCAAATCGAAGTGCTCACCACGTTCACAAACACACACCAACACACAAGTGGTCACAGACACACGATCACTGATGTACAACATCAACACACACACACATGTATGCAGCCACATACACACACAACACTCATGGATACACTCACTCACACACACACACACAAACACACACATACTCACACACACACGTACACACACCTACACACACTCTGGTGCTAATATCCTCTTACATACACACACACACACACACACACACACACACATTCTCTCTCTCTCATACATACGAATCCACTCAATAAACAGCAGCATTTCATTTTGTATTCAAGACATGAACAGCTGCAGTACAGGCTTTCCAGAAAACTGCACCCATCTAACCACCGCCTACTCTTCCTCCACATTTGTTTTCTCTTCAGCATTTCACCCTTGACCTCACAAACTTTTTCACCCCTCTGTCTGTGTTCTCCTGTCTCTCCCCCACCAGTCCCTTTGTTTTTAGCTTTCCCTTTTTCCTCAGTCCCTTCGCCACCCCCTCCCTCACACTCTGTCTCTCTCTCTCTCTCTATACATCTTTGGCCAGCTGTATAAATGATCATGTTTGCCGAGAGGAGGGTCATGTATTGAGTGGGACGATACGTTCAGCCATTGCTAACTCACTGTGAGGAATCACAGCAAATGGAGCCCAGGATCTGGCCTCAAAATCTACTTTACATTCCAGAATTTCAGACCGTTTGCAGAGAAACACAACAGGCAGCAGGTTTATCATCTCCTGACTCATCAGGGATCACACTTGGAAGAATAGGTATATACACACACTCACACACACACACACACACTTACCCACACTCTCTCTCACACACAGACACACACACACACATTCACAGACACGCACTCACTCACAAACAGATACACACTCACACCCACTCACTCAGTCACACACACACAAACACACACTCACTCACACATACACTTGCACACTCACACACTCAGTCACACACACACATTCACAGACACGCACACACACTCACACCCACTCACACTCAATCACACACATACATTTGCACACTGTCACACTCAGTCACACATACTCAAACACACATACTCACACATCCACTTGCACACTCATACTCTCAGTCAAACATACACACATACATACACCCGCTCACACACACACTTGCACACTCACACTCTCAATCATACATACACACTCACACACACATACACATTCACTCACACATACACTTGCACACTCCCACACTCAGTCACACACAACACATACACACACTCAGTCACAAACAAACACAGACACACACACCACAGAAGAATTCTTCATCCACAGAAAAATCCATAGACTAAATAAACAATTCTTCCTAGCCATATCGGATCCCTCTACAACAGACACACACTCACTTACTCACAGACACACACACTCACACTCAGTCACACACACACACTCACTCACAGACACATATACACTCACACATACACAACTCTCACAACACACATACACAACTCTCACCCACAGACACACACATACTCTCACACACACACACTCCCTCTCCCTCTGACACACACACACCCACACAGACACTCACACAAACTGGGGTGAGGGAAGGGAGAGATCTGGTGTGAGGGAGCCGGGGGATCTGGTGTGAGGGAGCAGAGGGATCTGGTGTCAGGGAGTGGAGGGATCTGGTGTGAGGGAGCGGAGGGATCTGGTGTGAGGGAGCGGAGGGATCTGGTGTCATGGAGTGGAGGGATCTGATGTCAGGGAGTGGAGGGATCTGATGTCAGGGAGTGGAGGGATCTGGTGTGAAGGAGCCGGGGGATCTGGTGTCAGGGAGTGGAGGGATCTGGTGTCAGGGAGTGGAGGGATCTGGTGTCAGGGAGTAGAGGGATCTGGTGTGAGGGAGCCGGGGGATCTGGTGTCAGGGAGCCGGGGGATCTGGTGTCAGGGAGCCGGGGGATCTGGTGTCAGGGAGTGGAGGGATCTGGTGTCAGGGAGTGGAGGGATCTGGTGGGAGGGGGCACAAGGAAACACCTGCCTGGCTTTGAGAAAATGAAGGTATCAGTGGGTTCAGCCTTACCCTCCTCCCCCATTCGAGGATTACACGACCCTGATAGAGTTTCTCCACTTCCTGCTGTCAACTCCTTTTTATAACCTGAGGTCAGAGCAGTTTTTCCTTCACGTTCCTGCCCCAGCCCTAACTGCCCCATAAGAGGAGGATGAAGGACCTCCTCCTAGAGGGACACATTTGAGCAATTGTACAAATCAGAGACAGGAGAAGTCATGAAAGCTCCATTAGTGTGTGGGGAATCACAGCCAGACCTAAACTGGCTGAGAACTGCAGGATCCCCCTGTTTAAACTGTGACACAGTACCAGAGAGGCAAACACAGTAAAGGGAGAGCAAATTAAAGAAGGGAAGATATTGAAGAGAGACAGAAGAGAGAAAGGGAGAGACATGGAGAAAAGGAGAGGGAATGAAACAGAATGGACATAGAGGGATAGAGTGGGAGGGAAGGTGACAGAATGGGAATAAAGGGATAGAGCGGGGGGAAGGACACAGAATGGGGGTAAAGGGATAGAGCGGGGGGGAAGGAGACAGAATGGGGATAAAGAGAGAGACAGGACGAAGAGGTGAGACAGCGAGGAGGGGTGAGACAGAGACAGAGGGAGAAGAGTAAAATAGAGGGATGGGAAAGAGAGAGCAGCAGGCTAAGACAGTGATAAGCAGAGAGGACCAGGGTGTGAGATTAATTGGTGCACTGAGAGCAGAGGCTGGAACAGTGAGTGAGCAGAGACTTAATCAGCTCAATGACTCAACCAATATCTGACTGTCTCCACGCTCCCTCTGGCCTTCAGAGGCTGGAGGAAATGGTGCTCTCCTCCATGACAACAGAAACAGCACGCAATCCCGCTCCCCTCCTCACAGAGAGAGAGAGACACTGAGGGAAAACAGATGGAGAGAGAGATAGAAAGGGAGGTGGGGAGGGAGGAGGAGAAAGGGAACGAGAGAGAGATATAGACAGAGGTGGGGGGGGGGGGGGAAATAAAGACAGATATGAGTCAAGAGCAGGAACAGGGGACTGAGTTGGATGATCAAACTGAATGGATGAGTCGGCTCAGAGCTAAATGGCTTTTCTATGTCACACACTCAGATAGAAGAAGATGAAGGAAATGGGGGGGGGGAAGAGAAATGGAGGGAGAAACACAAAGGAAGAGGGGAAAAAGAGGCAGGAAGAGAGAGAGAAAGGTGGAGAGGAAGGAAAGGGAGAGAGAGAAAAAGGTGGAGAGGAAGGAAAGGGAGATAGAAGGAGAGAAAGAGACAAGGAGAGAAAGAAAGAGAGACCAAAGGACAGATGGAAGGTCAGAGACAGGGGGAGGCATATACGAGAGGAAAGGAAAAGAGAGATACACACAGAGGGAGAGAGCGAAAGAGAAAGAGAGAGAGACACAGAGGAACAGAGAGTCAGTCCAAGAGAGAAACAAAAAGAGATGTAAGGAGGGAATCTTACACACTGACAGGGACAAGGGGACTTACAGATAGAGGGAGAGATAGAGAGAGAAATAGAGAGAGAGACAGAGAGAGAGAGACAGAGACAGGTGGGTCAACAGAGATAAAGGGAGAGGGAGAGAGATAGATGGAAAGAGGGATGGACAGAGGGAGAGCGCCAGCGAAAGCAAAAGAGCTGAAAGAGAGTTAGACACAGGGACAGAAGGGAGAGAAAAACAAAGGGAGAAAGTCAGAGCTGAAGGGAGAGAGAGACACACAGACAGAGATAGGGAGGAGGAGAGACAGAGAGATAAACAAAGGGGAGTGAGGGAGGGACACAGACAAAGAGAGGAAGAGAGATACAGATGGTGAGAGAAAGAGCGAGAATAGTAGGTATGGTAGAACATAGAACAGTACAGCACAGAACAGGCCCTTCGGCCCTCAATGTTGTGCCGACCTGTGAACCATTCTCAGCTCGTCCCCCTACACTATCCCATCATCATCCATGTGCTTATCCAAGGATTGTTTAAATCTCCCTAATGTGGCTGAGTTAACTACGTTGGCAGGTAGGGCATTCCACACCCTTACCACTCCCTGAGTAAAGAACCTGCCTCTGACATCTGTCTTAAATCTATCACCCCTCAATTTGTAGTTCTTCCCCCTCATACAAGTTGCCATCACCATCCTAGGAAAAAGACTTTCATTGTCTATTCTATCTAACCCTCTGATCATCTTGTATGTCTCTATCAAATCTCCTCTTAGCCTTCTTCTTTCCAATGAGAACAGACCCAAGTCTCTCAGCCTTTCCTCGTAAGACCTTCCCTCCAGACAAGGCAACATCTTGGTAAATCTCCTCTGCACCTTTTCCAATGCTTCCACATCCTTCCCGAAATATGGCGACCAGAACTGTACACAATATTCCAAGTGTGGCCGCACCAGCGTTTTGTATAGTTGCAGCATGACATTGCGACTTTGGAACTCAATCTCTCTCCCAATGAAACCTAACACACCGTATGTCTTCTTAACAATACTATCCACCTGGGTGGCAACTTTCAGGGATCTATGTACATGGACACCAAGATCCCTCTGCACATCCACACTACCAAGAATCGTTCCATTGACCCAGTACTCTGCCTTCCTGTTATTCTTCCCAAAGTGCATCACCTCACATTTAGCTGCATTGAACTCCATTTGCCACCTCTCAGCCCAATTCTGCAGTTTATCCAAGTCCCCCTGCAGCCTGTAACATTCTTCCACACTGTCCACTACTCCACTGAATTTAGTGTCATCTGTAAACTTATGAACCCACCCATCTATGCCTGCGTCCAAGTCTTTTATAAAAATGACAAACAGCAGTGGTCCCAAAACAGATCCTTGTGACACACCACTAGTAACCGGACTCCAGGCTGAATATTTTCCATCAACCACCACTCGCTGCCTTCTTTCAGAAAGCCAGTTTCTAATCCAAACTGCTAAATCACCCTCAATCCCATGCCTCTGCATTTTCTCCAACAGCCTACCATGTGGAACCTTATCAAAGGCTTTACTGAAGTCCATGTATACCACATCAACTGCCCTACCCTCATCTACATACTTGGTCACCTTCTCAAAAAAACTCTGAGGTTTGTGAGACACGACCCGCCCTTGACGAAACCATGTTGACTATCTGAAGTCAAATTGTTGCTTGCTAGATGATTATAAATCTTATCTCTTATAATCCTTTCCAAAACCTTTCCTATAACAGAAGTAAGGCTCACTGGTCTATAATTACCTGGGCTATCTCTGCTGCCCTTCTTGAACAAGGGCACAGCATTTGCAATCCTCCAGTCCTCTGGTACTAAACCTGTAGACAATGAAATCTCAAAGATCAAATCCAAATGCTCCACCATCACTTCCCTAGTGTCCCAGAGAATCCTCGGATAAATCCCATCTGGCCCAGGGCACTTGTCTACTTCCAGGAATTCTAGAGTTGATAACACCTCTTCATAACTATCCTCAATCCTTTGTGGTCTAATATCTCATACCTTATTCTTCCCCTCTACAATATTCACCTTTTCCTGAGTGAAAACCGATGAGAAATGTTTGTTTAGCACCTCTCCAATCTTCACAGAGTCCACACTCAACTTCCCACTTCTGTCTTTGACAGGCCCTATTCCTACCCTAATCATCCTTTTATTCCTCACATACCTATCGAAAGCTTTAGGGTTCTCCTTTATTCTATTTGCTAAAGATTGCTCATGTGCTCTCTTTGCTCTTCTTAACTCTCTCTTTAAATCCTTCCTAGCTGATCTGTAACTCTCCATCTGAACCATCTTGCCTCATCAACACATATGCCTCCTTCTTCTGCTTGACAAGAGACGCAATTTCTGTAGTAAACCACGGTTCCCTTACTTTATCACTTCCTCCCTGCCTGACAGGGACATACCTATCAAGGACACACAATATCTGTTCCTTAAACCAGCTCCATATTTCCATTGTCCCCATCCCCTGTATTTTGCTACCCCATTCTGCGCATCCTAATTCTTGCCTAATTGCATTATAATTGCCCTTCCCCCATCGATAACTCTTGACCTATGGCATGAACCTATCCTTTTCCATCGCTAAGCTAAACGTAACTGAATTATGGTCACTCTCTCCAAAGTGCTCACCTACAACTAACTCAAACATCTGGCCTGACTCATTACTAAGCACCAGATCCAGTGTGGCCGCCCCTCTTGTTGGCCCTTCGACATACTGTGTCAGGAAACCTTCCTGTACACATTGGACAAAAACTGATCCATCCAACATACTAGAGCTATAACATTTCCAGTCAATGTTGGGCAAGTTAAAGTTCCCCACCTTTTACTCCTACCCAGAGTAATTTTGCTAATCCTCTCTTTCACCTCACTGGAACTCTGCGGAGACCTATAAAAAACTCCAAGCAGTGTGACCTCTCCTCTCCTGTTTCTAACCTCAGCCCACACTCCAGCTCCTCACTATCCCTGTAATCCCCTCCAGGCCCTACACCCCCTCCCTATCTCTGTAACCTCCTCCAGCCTCTACACCCCCTCCCTATCTCTGTAACCTACTCCAGCCTACTACACCCCCTCCCTATCTCTGTAACCTACTCCAGCCTACTACACCCCCTCCCTATCTCTGTAACCTCCTCCAGCCTCTACACCCCCTCCCTATCTCTGTAACCTCCTCCAGCCTCTACACCCCCTCCCTATCTCTGTAACCTCCTCCAGCCCCTACACCCCCTCCCTATCTCTGTAACCCCCTCCAGCCCCTACACCCCCTCCCTATCTCTGTAACCCCCTCCAGCCCCTACGCCCCCTCATCTCTGTAACCTCCTCCAGCCCCTACACCCCCTCCCTATCTCTGTAACCTCCTCCAGCCCCTACACCCCCTCCCTATCTCTGTAACCCCCTCCAGCCCCTACGCCCCCTCATCTCTGTAACCTCCTCCAGCCCCTACACCCCCTCCCTATCTCTGTAACCCCCTCCAACCCCTACACCCCCTCCCTATCTCTGTAACCCCCTCCAGCCCCTACACCCCCTCCCTATCTCTGTAACCTCCTCCAGCCCCTACACCCTCTCCCTATCTCTGTAACCCCCTCCAGCCCCTACGCCCCCTCATCTCTGTAACCTCCTCCAGCCCCTACACCCCCTCCCTATCTCTGTAACCCCCTCCAGCCCCTACACCCCCTCCCTATCTCTGTAACCCCCTCCAGCCCCTACACCCCCTCCCTATCTCTGTAACCTCCTCCAGCCTCTACACCCCCTCCCTATCTCTGTAACCCCCTCCAGCCCCTACACCCCCTCCCTATCCCTGTAACCTCCTTCAGCCCCTACACTCCTCCCTATCTCTGTAACCTCCTCCAGCCTCTACACCCTCTCCCTATCTCTGTAACCCCATCCAACCCCTACACCCCTTCCTATCTCTGTAACCCCATCCAACCCCTACACCCCCTTCCCTATCTCTGTAACCCCCTCCAGCCCCTACACCCCCTCCCTATCTCTGTAACCCCATCCAACCCCTACACCCCCCCCCATCTCTGTAACCCCCTCCAGCCCGTCCACCCCATCCCTATCTCTGTAACCCCATCCAACCCCTACACCCCCTCCCTATCTCTGTAACCCCCTCCAGCCCTACACCCCCTCCCTATCTCTGTAACCCCCTTCAGCCCCTACACCCCCTCCCTATCTCTGTAACCCCATCCAACCCCTACACCCCCTCCCTATCTCTGTAACCCTCTCCAGCCCTACACCCCCTCCCTATCTCTGTCACTGCCTCCAATTCTGGCCTCATGACCATCCCCCTCTGCCTATTGCTCTGTCAATGGTGTCCCTCAGCTCCCTACACCGTTTTTGTTTGATTGGCGGTTCAATAAATCCCCCGGGATGGTTTCCCATGTGAAAGGGGCTGTTGAATGCAACTTCCTGTTGTGGCTGGAGTAACACCATTACCCATCCCCTGATCGGCATTGAGCGCTATTGCACACAGATGCACTGCCAGCAAACCCTCCACCGTCCCTCAGCAACCAGACAATTATTCAGGGGTTAGCCCTACCCTGTGGGGCTAGACAGGCAATTCCAGAATGGCCACAGTCCATAGGGCCTTTCACATTCATGTTGGCTTTCTGCTGGAGGATTTCAGCTCAGCGCCCCCATCTGTGCCCCATAATCGCTTTCCTGTTTTGCTAACGATCCAACCCTTGTTCAATTCAATGTGCCTTCACCACTCTTTGAGTAGTGCCTGAGCACTGGCATGAAGGAACTGTATTGCCTCACTTCGCTACTCTGCTCTCCTTTCGCCAACCATTGGTGGCATCCTCTCGCCAATGGGAACTGACCTTGCTGATTGACCTTTGTCTGGATCCCCCGCTATTTTGAGGTCTGCCACCAAACCTCTTCGGAATCTGCTGCTCTCCAGGACAGGCAGCCCCAGCTGCTCCAATCTGCTTACCCAACTGAAGGCTCTCACCCTGGGAACCAGGCTTCAGCACCTTCACTACTCCCTGTCAAACATCTCTGTATGTGTCGCCAGTGCCATGCCTCAAATGGAATGCTGGGCTGCTACTGAGGCCTGACCTTACAACCCAAGAACCTGGAGGAGTATACTATCTGGCCCCTCGAGCCCGCTCGGTCACTCAATCAGATCATGGCCTCCGCTCCCCCACTTACCCGCCTGCACATTAGATTAGATTAGATGAGATTAGATTAGATTACTTACAATGTGGAAACAGGCCCTTCGGCCCAACAAGTCCACACCGACCCGCCGAAGCGCAACCCACCCATACCCCTACATTTACCTCTTACCTAACACTACGGGCAATTTAGCACGGCCAATTCACCTGACCTGCACATCTTTGGACAGTGGGAGGAAACTGGAGCACCCGGAGGAAACCCACGCAGACACGGGGAGAATGTGCAAACTCCACACAGTCAGTCACCTGAGGCAGGAATTGAACCGGGGTCTATGGCGCTGTGAGGCAGCAGTGCTAACCACTGTGCCACCGTGCCGCCCACCATAACCTTTCATTCCTTTACTGTTCAAAAATCTATCAACATTCATCAAGGTCACCTCAACTGAGCGGGGAATTCCACAGATTTCTAACCCACTGGGTTCAGCTCCGTCTGAAATCTGCTCCCTCTGTATTTTGAGATTATGCCTCCTTGTTCCAGTTCCACCCCCAGCGGAAATAGCCTCCCCACTTCTATCTTACGTATTCCCTTCATCAGTTTAGATGTTTCTCTATGATTCCTTCCCCCCCCACCCCATTCTTCTAAATCCCAATGAGTATAATCCCACTCTAAATTAGATTCCCTACACAGGCCCTTCAGAAAAATAAGTCCACACTGACCCTCCAAAGAGTAATCCACCCAGACCCATTCTCCTATCTGTATTTACCCCTGACTAATACACCTAACACTGTGGGCAACTTAGCATGATCAATTCACCCTAACCCGCACATCTTTGGATTGTGGGAGGAAGCCCACACAGACACGGGGAGAATGTGTAAACTCCATACAGATAGAAACCGAGGCTGGAATCGAACCTAGGTCCCCGGCGCTGTGAGGCAGCAGTGCTAACTACTGAGCCACCGTGCCACCGTGCCACCCCATCGACTCAATTTCTCCTCATAAGGCAACCCTCTCAACCCCAGAATCGACCGAGTGAACCTCCACTGCATCCCCTCCAGGGCCAGTACAACCTTTCTCAAGTAAGGAGACCCCCAGAACCGTACACAGTATTCCAGGTGTGGCCTCCCCAGCTCCCTGTACAGCTGCAGTATAACCTCCCCGTTCTTAAACTCCATCCCTCCAGCAATGAAGGACTGTATTTATATGCCCCATAACCCCCTTTGCTCTTGACCCCGATGCCTCTGTTAATAAAGCCCAGGATACCAGATTAGATTAGATTTCCTGCAGTGTGGAAATAGGCCCTTCGGCCCAACAAGTCCACACCGACCCTCTGCAGAGTAACCCACCACTCTGACTAATACACCGAACAACTATGGACAATTTAGTATGGACAACTCACTTGACCTGCACATCTTTGGAATGTGAGAGGAAACTGGAGCACCTGGAGGAAACCCACGCAGACACTGGGAGAATGTGCAAACTCCACAGAGACAGACAGTCAGTAACCGGTGAGGGGGAGAGGCTGCTGTTATCCTGCTCTCTTTGATGATTTATGCATATAAACCTCCAGGTCTCTCTCTGCTCCTGCAACTGCTTGGAGCTCCACCCTTAGTTTTGTACTCTGCCTCTCATTGCTTGTCCTGTCAAAATCTGTCAGTTCTCACCTTTCTCTGTTAAATTTCAGCTGCCACTGTTCTGTGCCATCCCCCCAGCTTCTGCCCTTGTTAGGATTATCATAATCTTTCTTCAAAGTCCACCCAAGTTTCTCTCCATTCAAACATCTTGCAATTACCTCCACTGCAGCCAAGTTTCAATCATAAATACAGAAGCAATAAACTCAGATAAGTGACTCCTGGAGAGCCCCACTCTGTACCTCCGTCCAGGCCCGAAAAATTACTCTTCTTTTTCCTATCAGCCAGCTTTCTTTCCCTGATGCCACTGTCCCTAAAATCCAGACCTGTCAGCAAAGTTATTGATCAGCCTTTCACAAGTACAACACATCAATGGCATTCGCCTCATCAGCCCTCTCTGTTACCTGTTGGCCAAGTGCCTGTTAATGTTGCCCCAAATTAGCGATTCTGAAGGCCTCAGCACCACAAAAGGCTATTTGATTGGTCTGTAGTTGCCAGGGCCTAACCTTTGTAATGGTTTCTGAACGAAGCAGTAACATTTGCAATTCCAGGTCCTCTGAAACTAGGCAGAATTGACCAATTGTGACCAGAATCTCTGCAAATACGACAGGTACTTTACCTTATTGTTCTTGGATCTCTGTCATCTGATCCTGCAATGAATCAACCTTAGTTACAGTCATCTTATCTGATACCTCCTGTTTTTCAACGTTAAGCCCTCAAGTATCTCATCTCACCTGTCTTTTATCATGGCCTGAACAGCTCTTCTGTGGTAAAGACAGATGCAAGATATTTTATTGTCATTTCTTACCCATCCTTAATTGCTCAGAGGGCAGTTAAGAACCAACGGTACTACAATGGGTCTGGAATCACATGGAGGCCTGATCAGGTTAAAGATTCCTTCTGTAAAGAACGTCAGTGAACAAGACAGGTGTTTCTGACTTTCCTGAAGAGGGGCTGATGCCCGAAACGTCGATTCTCCTGTTCCTTGGATACTGCCTGACCTGCTGCGCTTTTCCAGCAACACATTTTCAGCAGAATCCCAATCAAGAATGGGATTCATGGCCATCATTAAACTCCATTTTTGAACTGAATTTCAATTCCACCATCTGCCATGGTGAGATTTGAATCCACGTCCCTGAACATTATTTAGATCTCTCATTGACAGTCTAGTGATGATACCACTTGGCTATTGCATCCCCAATGATGTTCCCCTACCTCTTTAAGGACCCCTTCCCATTTAAGTGCCTCAAGTAGACTCAATGATTCTCTTTTGCATGAAGGTTCCGGCACTTCTGACACCCTCTTTCTGTCTCTCTCATTTGTCTCTCCATTTCCCCTCAGAAGTTTGTTATATTGAGCTGACTTCTCAACTATACCGTCTGCCTGACTGAGATTTATCCACTTTCAGAATCCTCTTACTCTCTGTCACTTTTGTTATCCAGGGAGCTCTGGGTTTGATTGCTTTTGTCTCTGTGGCAATGTACTTTGACAGTACCTGACTTTTTCCTCGATAAAGGTAGGTCTGTCACTCAGTTGGTGTTACCTGCCAATCTCCTATCCAATGTACCTAGACCAGATTCCTTCACAACCCAAAGAAGTCTACCTTTGTCCCTGGTTAGATCCCACTGGCAGGTACTGTGAACAGAGGTAAAAACAATGACTGCAGATGCTCATTTTAACCCTACTGCGAATCCTCTTGCAAGGATGCCTGTCTTGAAGAAGTTTTCCTCCTCTCTCTACAAGAATCTCAGGGAGTCCCTCTCCCACTGCAACTCCCAGGTCATTTTCTCTGCCCTGAAGCTCTTCAACCATGTCCTGAAACAAACTCACTACCACAGCCACATTTGCTTCCTCAGTGCCTGCCTCCATAACCAACTCATCCCACACGGACTCCAGACCACCTTTAAACTAGCAGAGTTCGGACCCGAACAGGACAAACAGTACAGACTACAGATTCAAAAACACCAGCAACAGTTCTCCTTCAAGATCCTCCGCTCCACGCTTGCAGCAATGCGCTGGCACCTAACCTCTCTCCAGTCAGCCCTGACTCAGCTGTGGGCCACACTCTCTCAGAATTGCAAAGGACCCACTCTGTACTACATCCTCAGGAGAATTCATACTCTCAACAAACAGTATTTCAATTCCATCTCAAACATCAAAAACTGTAAGTACGACAAACTTTTATCCACCCACCTCCATAACCAGCGCTCCTCAAACATTCCAGAAGATTCTCCTGGCCTCGGAACCTATTCCACCATTAGCCATGCAGCTGATGCAGCTGCCACCCCCACGCTGATTGATGATGTCACTTCCACCCCCATCATGGTCACTCCCACAACCACTTCCACCCCTCACAATTCCTCATGCATCACGCCTGACATCACTTCTGCCCTTCACATCATCGCTGATGCCACACGCTCAGTGACTTCCGCTACCCCCACTGCCATGGTCACCACCACTTCCACCCCCACCAGCGCCACTCACCTGCATTCTGCTGACATGCCCCCCACAGACCCCACTGTCACAATCCCCACCCCCCAGAACCCCAAGGGGAACACTACCCCTGTTCATGCCTCCACCCCCATTCCCCCCACCATCACACCCACTCTAGTTACAGGTTCCGACCCCACTCCCAGCTCCACACCCACACCAGATCCCAGCTCCCGGCCCTGCCGAGTTTTCACCATCCCCCCAGACCTCCCCCTCACTGAGGACGAACGATCAGTCCTCAGCAAAGGACTCACCTTCATCCCCTTCCGTCCACGCATCAATGAATTTAATACACGCCGTGATATCGAACAATTCTTCCGTCGCCTCCGCCTCCGAGCTTACTTTCACAATCAGGACTCCCGCCCACCTTCCGAGGACCCCTTCGCCCACCTCCAACACACTGCATCCACCTGGACACCCCGCGCTGGCCTATTACCTGCCCTCGACCTCTTCATTTCCAACTGCCGCCGGGACATTAACCGCCTCAACCTGTCTACCCCCCCCTCCCCCACTCCAACCTCTCACCCTCACAACGCGCAGCCCTCCAATCCCTCTGCTCCAATCCCAACCTCACCATCAAGCCAGCGGATAAAGGGGGCGCAGTGGTAGTCTGGCACACTGACCTCTACACCGCTGAAGCCAAACGTCAACTCGAGGACACCTCTTCCTACTGCTGCCTCGACCATGACCCCACCCCCCATCACCAAACCATCATCTCCCAGACCTTACAGAACCTCATCACCTCAGGAGATCTCCCACCCACAGCTTCCAACCTCATAGTCCGGGAACCCCGCACTGCCCAGTTCTACCTCCTTCCCAAGATCCACAAGCCTGACCACCCTGGCCGACCCATTGTCTCAGCATGCTCCTGCCCCACTGAACTCATCTCTACCTACCTTGACACTGTCCTATCCCCCCTAGTCCAGGAACTCCCCACATACGTTCGAGACACCACCCACGCCCTCCACCTCCTCCAAGACTTCCGTTTCCCTGGCCCCCAATGCCTCATCTTCACCATGGATATCCAATCCCTCTACACCTCCATCCACCATGACCAGGGCCTCCAAGCCCTCCGTTTTTTCCTCTCCAGACGTCCCCAACAGTACCCTTCCACCGACACTCTCATTCGTTTGGCTGAACTGGTCCTCACCCTTAACAATTTCTCCTTTGAATCCTCCCACTTCCTCCAGACCAAAGGGGTAGCCAGGGGCACACGTATGGGCCCCAGCTATGCCTGTCTCTTTGTTGGCTATGTAGAGCAGTTGATCTTCCGTAATTACACTGGCACCACTCCCCACCTCTTCCTCCACTACATTGATGACTGCATTGGTGCCCATTGGTGCCACCTCGTGCTCCCGCGAGGAGGTTGAGCAATTCATCAACTTCACCAACTCATTCCACCCTGACCTTAAATTTATCTGGACCATCTCTGACCCCTCCCTCCCCTTCCTGGACCTCTCCATTTCCATTAATGACGACCGACTTGACACTGACATTTTTTACAAACCCACCGGCTCCCACAGCTACCTGGATTAAACCTCTTCCCACTCTACCTCTTGCAAAAATGCCACCCGGATTCCCAATTCCTCCGCCTCCGCCGTATCTGCTCTCAGGAGGACCAGTTCCACCACAGAACACACCAGATGGCCTCCTTCTTTAGAGACCGCAATTTCCCTTCCCACGTGGTTAAAGTTGCCCTCCAACACATCTCGTCTACATCCCGCACCTCCGCCCTCAGATCCCACCCCTCCAACCGTAACAAGGACAGAACGCCCCTGGTGCTCACCTTCCATCCTAACAACCTTCGCATAAACCAAATCATCCGCCGACATTTCCGCCACCTCCAAAAAGACCCCACCACCAGGGATATATTTCCCTCCCCACCCCTTTCCGCCTTCCACAAAGACCGTTCCCTCCGTGACTACCTGGTCAGGTCCACGCCCCCAAACAACCCACCCTCCCGTCCTGGCATTTCCCCTGCCACTGCAGGAACTGTAAAACCTGCGCCCACACCTCCTCCCTCACCTCTATCCAAGGCCCTAAAGGAGCCCTCCACATCCATCAAAGTTTTACCTGCACATCCACTAATATCATTTATTGTATCCGTTGCTCCCGATGTGGTCTCCTCTACATTGGGGAGACTGGGCGCCTCCTAGCAGAGTGCTTTAGGGAACATCTCTGGGACACCCGCACCAATCAACCACACCGCCCCGTGGCCCAACATTTCAACTCCCCCTCCCACTCTGCCGAGGACATGGAGGTTCTGGGCCTCCTTCACTGCCGCTCCCTCACCACCAGACGCCTGGAGGAAGAACGCCTCATCTTCCGCCTCGGAACACTTCAATCCCAGGGCATCAATGTGGACTTCAACAGTTTCCTCATTTCCCCTTCCCCCACCTCACCCTAGTTCTAAACTTCCAGCTCAATAACTGTCCCCATAACTTGTCCGGACTTGTCCTACCTGCCTATCTCCTTTTCCACCTATCCACTCCACCCTCTCCTCCTTGACCTATCACCTTCATCTCCTCCCCCACTCACCCATTGTACTCTATGCTACTTTCTCCCCACCCCCACCCTCCTCTAGCTTATCTCTCCACCCTTCAGGCTCACTGCCTTTATTCCTGATGAAGGGCTTTTGCCCGAGACGTCGATTTCGAAGCTACTTGGATGCTGCCTGAACTGCTGTGCTCTTCCAGCACCACTAATCCAGGTACTGTGAACAGATCTGGCTCCCACACTCTAGGAATAAGGAAAATCACACAACACCAGGTTATACTCCATCAGGTTTATTTGGAAGCACTAGCTTTTGGAGCGCTGTTCCTTCATCAGGTGGTTGACAAAGGAGCAGTGCTCTGAAAACTAGTGCTTCCAAATAAACCTGTTGGACTATAATCTGGTGTTGTGTGATTTTTAACTTTGTCCATCCCAGTCCAACACTGGCTCCTCCAAATTAGGAATAATGACTGGTCTTGGAGATGGTACAAAATGGATTTATAAGAATAACATCTGGACTTCAGGGGTTAGGATATGAGAGAGATGATACAAATTAGATCTGTTTCCTCTCGAATTTAGAAAGTTGATCCCCTGGATGCCAGGGGGAACTACCGTGGTATTCTTTGCCACAACTGTAGAGCAGACAGAGTCACAACTCATTGGAAAGTGACAGTGCAGTATACTCCCTCAGCATTGACCCTCCGACAGTGCGGCATTCCCTCAGCACTGACCCTCCAACAGTGCCCACTCCCTCAGCACTGACCCTCCAACAGTGCAGTACTCCCTCAGCACTGACCCTCCTACAGTGCGGCACTCCCTCAGCACTGACCCTCTGACAGCGCGGCACTCCCTCAGCACTGACCCTCCTACAGTGCGGCACTCCCTCAGCACTGACCCTCCGACAGTGCCCACTCCCTCAGCACTGACCCTCCGACAGAGCCCACTCCCTCAGCACTGACCCTCCGACAGAGCCCACTCCCTCAGCACTGACCCTCCAACAGTGCAGTACTCCCTCAGCACTGACCCTCCTACAGTGCGGCATTCCCTCAGCACTGACCCTCTGACAGCGCGGCACTCCCTCAGCATTGACCCCTCTGACAGTGCGGCACTCCCTCAGCACTGACCCTCTGACAGTGCGGCACTCCCTCAGCATTGACCCCTCTGAGGGGTGATCCGATCAAAGTTTTCAAGATATTAATAGGAAAGTACAGGATAGATAAGCTACTTAATGGGGATTCTAGAACTAGGGGTCATAGTCTAAAAGTTAGGGCCAGACCATTCAGGAGAGATGTTAGGAAGTATTTCTAAGCACAAATGGTGGCAGAGGTTTGGAACTCTCTTCCAGAAATGGCAGTGATTGCTGGATTTCTTTTTAGGTTAGATTCCCTACAGTGTGGAAACAGGCCCTTCGGCCCAACAAGTCCACACTGACCCTCCGAAGAGCAACCCACCCGGACCCATTCCCCTACATTTACGCCTTCACCTAACACTATGGGCAATTGAGCATGGCCAATTCACCTGATGTGCACATCTTTGGATTGTGGGAGGAAACAAGAACACCCGGAGGAAACCCACACAGATATGGGAAGAATATGCAAACTCCACACAGACAGTTGCCTGTTGCATTGCTCCTTGTCTTTAAACACAGCTGACCTAAACCTAGGACACCACAGTCACAGTCTCTTAAACGTTTCCTGATTGACAATTGATCTGCTTGGCTCAGCCATTCCCCAGGACTACATTCGGAAATGTCTCCTCTCTCACTGGAAACTTTAGTTGATTAGTGATAAGAGTGTCGATGACAGGATGAATGGTCCACTTCCATTTGAGAGTCACAAGCAGTCCAATGGCACAGGGCTGTCTCATGACCGTCATACTGAGGAGTGAGGAAGTCATGTACTTCCGCCAGACAACAACAATCCGCCAAACAGTGTAACCATGCCAACAGACAAAATGGCAGCTGCACAGCAGTTACACTGGGCGTTCAGCATTGGGGAAAAGAGGGAGCGAAGAGGATCCAAACTGAACTAGAAAAGATGGGTCACTCTGTTAAACCTACCCAATGTGAGGCAGAGGATTTTGTACGGTTCAGATATGAGAAGGTAATCGCAGAAGATGACCATTCAGCCCCTCTGCACTGAGAAAGACCACGGGTCATGTTCTGGCCCGAATTCCCCAACATCCATGTCTCATGGCCCTGGGTTTACAGACATTCCCTCTGACCTAAGGACCTGATTTTTAATCTCTGATGCATAAGAGCTCTTCACCACATAAGGAAGAGTCTCAATTAAAGACAGTTGCCAATGGTTACCCACACAACATTAGTCATGTGATGCAAACAAGTAAACTTGGCAACTTCTCCGAAGGAGCGTTATTGTCACGGCCTTATATTGAGTGCAGAGTGGCATCCATGATGGAGGGGCCACTTTAACAGACTTGATCACATGCCCATCCCACCTCAGGCTCAAGCAGAGGATGGACACAATCAACTGGCCGCCCCACACACGCCATCTCATCCAATATTTAATTGTGGGGAGACCACGTGCCAATGCTATCTTATCCATTATCACAAACAAAACGGTCAGGCTCAGTGCTGAGGGAGTGCTGCACTGTCGGAGGGTCAGTGCTGAGGGAGCGCCGCACTGTCGGAAGATCAGTGCTGAGGGAGCGCCACACTGTGGGAGGGTCAGTGTTGAGGGAGTGCCGCACTGTCGGAGGGTCAGTGTTGAGGGAGTGGGCACTGTCGAAGGGTCAGTGCTAAGGGAGTGCCGCACTGTCAGAGGGTCATGGCTGAGGGAGCGCCGCACTGTCGGAGGGTCAGAGCTGAGGGAGTGCCGCACTGTCGGAGGGTCAGTGCTGAGGGAGTGCCGCACTGTCAGAGGGTCAGTGCTGAGGGAGTGGGCACTGTCGGAGGGTCAGTGCTGAGGGAGTGGGCACTGTCGGAGGGTCAGTGCTGAGGGAGTGCTGCACTGTCAGAGGGTCAGTGCTGAGGGAGCGCCGCACTGTCGGAGGGTCAGTGCTGAGAGAGCGCCGCACTGTTGGAGGGTCAGTGCTGAGGGAGTGCTGCATTGTCGGAGGGTCAGTGCTGAGGGAGCACCATATTGTCAGATGGTCAGTACTGAGGGAGTACTGCACTGTCAGATGGTCAGTGCTGAGGGAGTGCTGCACTGTCAGAGGGTCAGTGCTGAGGGAGTGCTGCACTGTCGGAGGGTCAGTGCTGAGGGAGTGCCGTACTATCGGAGGGTCAGTGCTGAGGGAGTGCCACACTGTCACAGGTACTTTCCAATGAGGTGTGACCCTGTCTGCTCGACAGTTGTGTCAAAGAATACCAGGGTAATTCTCCCTGTCATCCTGGGGCCAATATTTATTCCGCATCATCTTAGCAGGAGATGGCTTTCCCCATTGTGCAGGGATGTGCAGGCTAGGTGGGTTAGCCATGGGAAATGCAGGGTTACAGGGATAGGGTAGGGGGGTAGGGTCTGGGTGATGCTTTCGGAGGGACAGTATGGACCTGCTTCCACACAGCAGGGATTCTATGTTTACCAAAGTGCTACTTGTGGGAGCTTGCTGTACCCAAACTGGCTCCTGAATTTCCCACATTTATAACAATGCCTGTACTTTGGAAAGCTCTTCATCAGCAGCTGCTGGAAGGTGCTAGAGAAATGCAAGTTCTTCTCTCTATTCAGGGTCTACACACTGCACCATCTCCTCCTGGCACCTGGCTGCAGGGTCAGCGATTCAGTGCCCTTGGTAAACCACTCCCCCAGCCCAGAAATCTGAGAGGGCGAGGAGGTGAGGGATGGATGCTAGGCAGGTCCCCTGGGTGGTGCAGAGACAGGGAGCCCGGACGCCAGGACTTAATCCATCCACTTCGGGGAGCACTCTGCTCCCACCTTAGATGGACTGTCCGTCAATGGGAGGTGAGGTGATGGAGATCACTTCCAACAAACCCAAGGACCGAGAAACAACCTCATGATGTTGCATGTTGCGTCCCTTCACCAGTCTGAGGGCACATTGAACAACATCAACCGCTAGTGCAAAACATACTGAGGATGGTCAGGAATTGGTGGGGTTTGCATTGAATAATATTGTCTGACATTTGCTCCATGCAGTGGAATATGCATTTCGGTTTTCACACGCATTGCACAGCACACTGATGTGACTGGACACACCAATGCACCAACGTGCACACTGCACAATTGCCAGCAGTTGCACACACGGACATGTACACTCGCAGAAGCACACGTAATACAGAAATGCGCACACACACATTACACACACAGGCAGGTAAACAGCACAGAGAGAGCGAGTCACAGAGAGAGAGAGAGAGAGAGAGAGAGAGAAGGATACGTACCACACAGGGGCAAAGGGATGTGAGCTTGGCTTTTCTCTTCATGTACAGAGCAGGGTCCGTCTGTCTTGGCAGTGCGATGGTAGATATATTTTATTAATTCTAGGGACAGAAAAGCACACGCAGCTCTTGCAACCTAGAACTGTCAGGTAGGCTTTAGCGGGGGAGGAAGACGGGGGAGTTAGGGAGTGGGTGGTCGGGGGGGGTGGGGGGAGGTGGTGAGAGAGAGACAGAGAAGGGGAAGGAGAGAGAATGCCACTCCACTCAGGAGATAAGCTGATGGCTACACTATTCTCTCACGCTATCATTTCATTCTGATCCCAGCTCTTTCTCTCAATCCCTTAGGTGGGTGATGTACATTTTTCTAGCTGTGGAGGGAGGCAGTGAGCCTGAGGTGGTGGGGGAGCACTGTGTGTGTGTATATGAGAGAGAGAGACAGAGCAAGAGAGAGAGAGAGAGAGAGAGAGAGAGACAGAGAACAGAATATAAATTGCTGCCTGTTTTATTCTGCAGCTTCGGAGTGCTTCTCTCTCCCCGGCACGCGTCGGGATGAGCTCTGTGTTTGTTTACAATGGAATCATTTTGGTGATTCTCCTGCAGCAAGCTCAGAGTCCCATTCTGAAGGGAATGTTTCCACCCCATCCTGTCCTTGCAGTTTGATTCAGCGTCAGCAGCCCCTCTGTTAACCCCTTGCTGCCCGGCCCCTCCATTAACCCCTCGATGCCTGCAGACTGAAACTGTGAGACACTGGTGGAGAGTCGAAGGGGACCCAGGGCTGGATCAGGAAACCCACTCCTTCAGTGAGCCGGCAGAAGATGTTCTGATATTGCCCCAGCCATTGGTGGGGATTGAGTTGGGCTGGAGGTCAGGGAGATGGCAAGTGGAGGGAGAAAGATGGGTGTGCAGTCTCCCTTGACAGCCAACACTCAGCAACAGGTGAAGAAATGGACACAATATTTCTCTCCTTCCTAACCCCCACTGGGTTGGGGCACATACTGGATGCTGAACCCATTCTCAGTACCTTCTGGGAAGAGCCAGAGTGTTTGACAGCAGAGACCATTACAGACGCATCAGGAGTTCCTCCCAACCGGTGCCACACGGTACGCAGGGTGACCAGCGGTGGTGATGAATCACACAATCTTGCCAAATGCACTATTCGCTCACCGGCACAAGCCCACCCCATGCACCCAGGGGTGCTGGAACAGCCACAGGCCAGTGGGTGGATGGAGCGGGCTTACACCACAGTGCGTTCAGTGTGGAGTCACAGGGGGAAATCAGGCTTTACCAACTGGGATACAACGGAAATGATTGGAAGTTGAGGTGAACTGATGACAATATTGACCTCCACAGACCGAGGAAGATCCCAGCTCCGAACCCCTGTCAGTGTAGAGGCAGGGAACATGGGGATCAGGGAGGTACAGAGACACTTGGGCATCCCCAGGCTCCAAAGGAAGAATCCAAAGCCCGACTCAAGATAAAAACACTCTCTAATCCAGCAGGCAATACCAAGGCAGATCGCAGGGTCGTCATTGTTCAATCCTTACAAGCAAGCCTCTCAGGGACACCTGATACTGAGCTTCACGGTGAATCCGAGAGGAGAGACACAGGGAGGGGGTTCCAGAGCTCAGGGCGCAGGCAGCTAAAGGCACTGTCCCCAACGGTGGAACCAGGGGAATTGAGGGATGGACAAGAGGCTTGAATTGGAGGGGGTTACACAGATAGGGAGGGGGTGTAGGGGCTGGAGGGGGTTACAGAGATAGGGAGGGGGTGTAGGGGCTGGAGGGGGTTACAGAGATAGGGAGGGGGTGTAGGGGCCGGAGGGGGTTACAGAGATAGGGAGGGGGTGTAGGGGCTGGAGGGGGTTACAGAGATGGGGGGGGTGTAGGGGCTGGAGGGGGTTACAGAGATAGGGAGGGGGTGTAGGGGCTGGAGAGGGTTACAGAGATAGGGAGGTGGGGTGTAGGGGCAGGAGAGTGTTACAGAGATAGGGAGGGGGTGTAGGGGCCGGAGGGGGTTACAGAGATAGGGAGGTGGGGTGTAGGGGCTGGAGGGGGTTACAGAGATAGGGAGGGGGTGTAGGGGCCGGAGTGGGTTACAGAGATAGGGAGGGGGTGTGGGGGCTGGAGGGGGTTACAGAGATGGGGGGGGTGTAGGGGCTGGAGGGGGTTAAAGAGATAGGGAAGGGGTGTAGGGGCTAGAGGGGGTTACAGAGATGGGGAGGGGGTGTAGGGGCTGGAGGGGGTGACAGAGATAGGGAGGGGGTGTAGGGGCTGGAGGGGGTTACAGAGATAGGGAGGGGGTGTAGGGGCTGAAGGGGGTGACAGAGAAAGGGAGGGGGTGTAGGGGCTGGAGAGGGTTACAGAGATAGGGAGGGGGTGTAGGGGCTGGAGGGGGTTACAGAGATAGGGAGGGGGTGTAGGGGCCGGAGTGGGTTACAGAGATAGGGAGGGGGTGTAGGGGCTGAAGGGGGTGACAGAGAAAGGGAGGGGGTGTAGGGGCTGGAGAGGGTTACAGAGATAGGGAGGGGGTGTAGGGGCTGGAGGGGGTTGCAGAGATAGGGAGGGGGTGTGGGGGCTGGAGGGGGTTACAGAGATGGGGGGGGTGTAGGGGCTGGAGGGGGTTAAAGAGATAGGGAGGGGGTGTAGGGGCTGAAGGGGGTGACAGAGAAAGGGAGGGGGTGTAGGGGCTGGAGAGGGTTACAGAGATAGGGAGGGGGTGTAGGGGCCGGAGTGGGTTACAGAGATAGGGAGGGGGTGTGGGGGCTGTAGGGGGTTACAGAGATAGGGAGGGGGTGTAGGGGCTGGAGGGGGTTAAAGAGATAGGGAGGGGGTGTAGGGGCTGAAGGGGGTGACAGAGAATGGGAGGGGGTGTAGGGGCTGGAGGGGGTTACAGAGATAGGGAGGGGGTGTAGGGGCTGGGGGGGGGGTTACAGAGATAGGGAGGGGGTGTAGGGGCCGGAGGGGGTGAAAGAGATAGGGAGAGAGTGTAGGGGACGGAGGGGGTTAAAGAGATAGAGAGGGGGTGTAGGGGCCGGAGAGGGTTACAGAGATAGGGAGGGGGTGTAGGGGCTGGAGGGGGTTAAAGAGATAGGGAGGGGGTGTAGGGGCTAGAGGGGGTTACAGAGATGGGGAGGGGGTGTAGGAGCCGGAGGGGGTTACAGAGATAGGGAGGGGTTGTAGTGGCTGGAGGGGGTTACAAAGATAGGGAGGGGATGTAGGGGCTGGAGGGGGTTACAGAGATAGGGAGGGGGTGTAGGGGCTGGAGGGGGTTACAGAGATAGGGAGGGGGTGTAGGGGCTGGAGGGGGTTACAGAGATAGGGAGGGGGTGTAGGGGCTGGAGGGGGTTAGAGAGATAGGGAGAGGATGTAGGGGCCGGAGGGGGTTACAGAGATAGGGAGGGGGTGTAGGGGCTGGAGGGGGTTAAAGAGTTAGGGAGGGGGTGTAGGGGCCGGAGGGGGTTACAGAGATGGGGGGGGTGTAAGGGCGGGAGGGGGTTATAGAGATGGGGGGGGTGTAAGGGCGGGAGGGGGTTATAGAGATAGGGAGGGGGTGTAGGGGCCGGAGGGGGTTACAGAGATAGGGAGGGGATGTAGGGGCTGGAGGGGGTTACAGAGATGGGGGGGGGGGGTGTAAGGGCGGGAGGGGGTTCTAGAGATAGGGAGGGGGTGTAGGGGCTAGAGGGGGTTACAGAGATAGGGAGGGGGTGTAGGGGCCGGAGGGGTTTACAGAGATAGGGAGGGGTTGTAGGGGCTGGAGGGGGTTACAGAGATAGGGAGGGGGTGTAGGGGCTGGAGGGGGTTACAGAGATAGGGAAGGGGTGTAGGGGCTGGAGGGGGTCACAGAGTTAGGGAGGGGTTGTAGGGGCTGGAGGGGGTTACAGAGATAGGGAGGGGATGTAGGGGCTGGAGGGGGTTACAGAGATAGGGAGGGGGTGTCAGGGCTGGAGGGGTTACAGAGATAGGGAGGGGTGTAGTGGCTGGAGGGGGTTACAGAGATAGGGAGGGGGTTACAGAGATAGGGAGGGGGTGTAGGGGCTGGAAGGGGTTACAGAGATAGGAAAGGGGTGTAGGGGCTGGAGGGAGTTACAGAGATAGGGGAGGAGTGTAGGGGCTGTGGGGGTTATAGAGATAGGGAGGGGATGTCAGGGCTGGAGAGGATTACCGAGATAGGGAGTGGGTGTAGGGGCTGGAGGGGGTTACAGAGATAGGGAGGGGGTGTAGGGGCTGGAGGGGGTTACAGAGATAGGGAGGGGTTGTCGGGGCTGGAGGGGGTTACAGAGATAGGGAGTGGGTGTCGGGGTTGGAGAGGATTACTGAGATAGGGAGGGGATGTCGGGGCTGGAGGGGGTTACAGAGATAGGGAGGGGGTGTAGGGGCTGGAGGGGGTCACAGAGATAGGGAGGGGTTGTAGGGGCCGGAGGGGGTCACAGAGATATGGAGGGGGTGTAGGGGCTGGAGAGGGTTACAGAGATAGGGAGGGGGTTACAGAGATAGGGAGGGGGTGTAGGGGCTGGAAGGGGTTACAGTGATAGAGAGGGTGTGTAGGGGCTGGAGGGAGTTACAGAGATAGGGAGGGGGTGTAGGGGCTGGAGGGGGTTACAGAGATGGCGAGGGGGTGTAGGGGCTGGAGGGCATCACAGAGATAGGGAGAGGTTGTAGGGGCAGGAGGGGGGTCACGGAGATAGGGAGGGAGTGTAGGGGCTGGAGTGGGTTACAGAGATAGGGAGGGGTGTAGGGGCTGGAGGGGGTTACAGAGATGGCGAGGGGGTGTAGGGGCTGGAGGGCATCACAGAGATAGGGAGAGGTTGTAGGGGCAGGAGGGGGGTCACGGAGATAGGGAGGGAGTGTAGGGGCTGGAGGGGGTTACAGAGATAGGGAGGGGATGTCGGGGTTGGAGAGGATTACTGAGATAGGGAGGGGATGTCGGGGCTGGAGGGGGCCACAGAGATAGGGAGGGGGTGTAGGGGCTGGAGGGGGTTACAGAGATAGGGAGGGGGTGTAGGGGCTGGAGGGGATTACAGAGTTGACTCCACTCCAAGATTTCTACATTTGCTCCAGGTCCCCTCTTAGGCAGGATATTCTGGATCACAACAGATTGCCGCAGCTTAAATATTCTCATCCTTGCCTCTGGTCTTTTTTTAGGAGAAAGTGAGGATTGTAGATACTGGAGATCAGAGCTGAAAATGTGTTGCTGGAAAAGCGCAGCAGGTCAGGCAGCATCCAAGGAGCAGGAGAATTGACGTTTCGGGCATGAGCCCTTCTTCAGGAATGGTCTTTTTTTACCAATCACATCCTCTCCGTCTCTCTGTTATTGCCCCGCACCAAATGAAAACAGTTCCACTTTCACTACTCCAGCCAGATCACTCACAATTTTAAAGCAACTCAAATAAACCCTCTCCCTGAACTGTCCCCACACCCTCTGCGTTCACTCAGATCCCTCAGTCCCAGAGTTGTCTGAGAAAATCTCCTCGGACCCTCTCCAACAACAAACTGGAAATTCATTTCAGCCAAAGTGACATCTCAGAGTCACGCTTTTCAAATTCAAATCGACAAGACAAAACACAACTCAATTCCATCACCAACTTTCACAATATTTGATCGTTTCAAAGAGATATTGCCAGCATTAAAGACAGTTTGGAAGGGCAAGCATGTTGGAAAGCAGAAAACACAAACCCAACCTGGAGGCTGCAAGATGCCACCAACAAGGAGGGGAATACTGACAGAACAATCGGATTGTTGTGATGGTGGATCACAAACACATATTGGACCCAGTATCACTGGGAAAACAGACACGCTCACGTTCAATTACCACAGATGGGTCGGTCACATCTACTTCAGAGAACAGAATGTTCTATTCTGGAAAGATGGAGTTTCAAGCACCGTTGTAATCCCTTCAGCACTGACCCTCTGACAGTGCCCACTCCCTCAGCACTGACCCTCTGACAGTGCCCACTCCCTCAGCGCTGACCCTCTAACAATGCAGCACTCCCTCAGCACTGACCCCCTGACAGTGCCCACCCCCTCAGCACTGACCCTCCGACAGTGCCCACTCCCTCAGCACTGACCCTCTAACAGTGCAGCACTCCCTCAGCACTGACACTCTGACAGTGCCCACTCCCTCAGCGCTGACCCTCTAACAGTGCAGCGCTCCCTCAGCACTGACCCTCCGACAGTGCGGCGCTCCCTCAGCACTGACCCTCCGACAGTGCGGCACTCCCTCAGCACTGACCCTCCAACAGTGCCTGCTCCCTCAGCACCAACCCTCTGACGGTGCTCGCTCCCTCAGTACTGACCTTCCTACACTGCGGCATTCCCTCAGCACTGACCCTCCAACAGTGCCCGCTCCCTCAGCACTGACCCTCCGACAGTGCGGCACTCCCTCAGCACTGACCCTCCAACAGTGCCTGCTCCCTCAGCACCGACCCTCTGACGGTGCTCGCTCCCTCAGTACTGACCTTCCGACAGTGCGGCATTCCCTCAGCACTGACCCTCCAACAGTGCCCGCTCCCTCAGCACTGACCCTCCGACAGTGTGGCGCTCCCTCAGCACTGACCCTCCAACAGTGCCTGCTCCCTCAGCACTGACCCTCTGACGGTGCTCGCTCCCTCAGTACTGACCTTCCGACAGTGCGGCATTCCCTCAGCACTGACCCTCCAACAGTGCCTGCTCCCTCAGCACTGACCCTCCGACAGTGCAGCGCTCCCTCAGCACTGACCCTCCAACAGTGCCTACTCCCTCAGCACTGACCCTCTGACGGTGCTCGCTCCCTCAGCACTAACCTTCCGACAGTGCGGCATTCCCTCAGCACTGAACCTCCGACAGTGCCTACTCCCTCAGCACTGAACCTCTGACGGTGCTCGCTCCCTCAGTACTGACCTTCCGACAGTGCGGCATTCCCTCAGCGCTGAACCTCCGACAGTGCCCGCTCCCTCAGCACTGACCCTCTGACAGTGGGGCACTCCCTCAGCACTGACCCTCTGACAGTGGGGCACTCCCTCAGCACTGACCCTCTGACAGTGGGGCACTCCCTCAGCACTGACCCTCTGACGGTGCTCGCTCCCTCAGCACTGACCCTCCGACAGTGCCCACTCCCTCAGCACTGACCCTCCGACAGTGTGGCTCTCCCTCAGCACTGACTCTCTGACAGTGCGGCACTCCCTCAGCACTGACCCTCTGACGGTGCTCACTCCCTCAGCACTGACCCTCCGACAGTGCCCGCTCCCTCAGCACTGAACCTCTGACGGTGCCCGCTCCCTCAGCACTGACCCTCCGACAGTGCCCGCTCCCTCAGCACTGACCCTCCGACAGTGCCCGCTCCCTCAGCACTGACCCTCCGACAGTGCCCGCTCCCTCAGCGCTGATGCTCCGACAGCGCCCGCTCCCTCAGCACTGACCCTCCGACAGTGCCCGCTCCCTCAGCACTGACCCTCCGACAGTGCCCGCTCCCTCAGCACTGACCCTCCGACAGTGCCCGCTCCCTCAGCACTGACCCTCCGACAGTGCCCGCTCCCTCAGCACTGACCCTCCGACAGTGCCCACTCCCTCAGCACTGACCCTCCAACAGTGTGGCTCTCCCTCAGCACTGACTCTCTGACAGTGCGGCACTCCCTCAGCACTGACCCTCTGACGGTGCTCACTCCCTCAGCACTGACCCTCCGACAGTGCCCGCTCCCTCAGCACTGAACCTCTGACGGTGCCCGCTCCCTCAGCACTGACCCTCCGACAGTGCCCGCTCCCTCAGCACTGACCCTCCGACAGTGCCCGCTCCCTCAGCACTGACCCTCCGACAGTGCCCGCTCCCTCAGCGCTGATGCTCCGACAGCGCCCGCTCCCTCAGCACTGACCCTCCGACAGTGCCCGCTCCCTCAGCACTGACCCTCCGACAGTGCCCGCTCCCTCAGCACTGACCCTCCGACAGTGCCCGCTCCCTCAGCACTGACCCTCCGACAGTGCCCGCTCCCTCAGCACTGACCCTCCGACAGTGCCCACACCCTCAGCACTGACCCTCCGACACTGAGAATTTAAACTATGCCGATCGAATCACTGGGCTGGGATGTGATATTTGAACTTTGTGACTCAGAGATCATGGTAGTTCCCAGTGAATGGAGCAAGCGTTCAATAGTAGCAGATTAACCCTCTTGAAAATACAAATTAGATCAAGCAGTCAGGGCAATTCCTGAGATCCACCTGCTCTGCTGAGCAGCAGTTCCACCCTTGGACACTGGAGGGAGATAGTCTCACTGTGCTCCGAGCTGGAACACTGGGAGGAAAACCAGAAGCAATCCAGGGTGAACACAGCCTGGACCACAAACAGCTGCAGCAATGTGTTCCTCTGTCACATCAGCCTGTTGGCTAAATATTGCTAAATAGCATCTCACCCAAATGCAAATAAACAGCAAAATAATGCCCTGGAATAAATGGAAAATATAAATAGAAAGCTCTGCAATCGGACTGCCCAGGAGGCAGGCACAAATGTTTAAATCCACAAAACTGAATGGAGTCAACAGTGAGGGAGAAAGGGTGTTATTCTGAGAAACCATGGGGTGGACTGGCAGAGGGCTGTGCTGGGCCCGGCTGGGGGGTGGGGGGGGGGAGAGGTGAGATTTGAAATCTAGAACATTCTTAACACAATTCTCATGGATACCTGCACACCTCTGAGTTATTTCAAGATCAGGTATTGTCAATGAGGGTGCATGTGGGTCTTACTGCAGCTTTGTCACATGGGAAACTTTCTTAAAACTTCTTTCCCACGATGTGGGCACCACTGAGGGGTCTAGCCTTTCCACCCACCGCTCACCACGTGTGAAAAAGTGATGGTGAGCAGCCTCCTTCAACCACTGCAGCGCACCGAGTAGGGATTCACACAAGGCCATTATGGAGGGAGGGGCAGGATTCTGGCTATTGAGGGAGTGCAGCGTAGGTTCACGAGGTCAATTCCTGGAATGGCAGGATTGCCTTACACGGAAAGACTGAAGCGACTGGGCTTGTATACCCTTGAGTTTAGAAGACTGAGAGGGGATCTGATTGAAACGTATAGGCTTATGAAAGGACTGGACACTCTGGCAGGAGGGAACATATTTCCGTTGATGGGGGAGTGCCGAACCAGAGGACACAACTTAAAAATACGGGGTAGACCATTTAGGACAGAGATGAGGAGAAACTACTTCACACAGAGAGTGGTGGCTGTGTGGAATGCTCTGCCCCAGAGGGCAGTGGAGGCCCAGTCTCTGGATTCTTTTAAGAAAGAATTGGATAGAGCTCTTAAAGATAGTGGAGTCAAGGGGTATGGAGATAAGGCTGGAACAGGATACTAATTAGGAATGATCAGCCATGATCATATTGAATGGCGGTGCAGGCTCGAAGGGCAGAATGGCCTACTCCTGCATCTATTGTCTATTGTCTATTGTCTATTTTAACCCAGGGCTGAGGGAGTGCTGCACTGTCGGAGGGTCAGTGCTGAGGGAGTGCTGCACTGTCGGAGGGTCAGTGCTGAGGGAGTGCTGCACTGTCGGAGGGTCAGTGCTGAGGGAGTGCTGCACTGTCGGAGGGTCAGTGCTGAGGGAGTGCTGCACTGTCGGAGGGTCAGTGCTGAGGGAGTGCTGCACTGTCGGAGGGTCAGTGCTGAGGGAGTGCTGCACTGTCGGAGGGTCAGTGCTGAGGGAGTGCTGCACTGTCGGAGGGTCAGTGCTGAGGGAGTGCTGCACCTTCGGAGGGTCAGTGCTGAGGGAGCGCCGCACTGTCGGAGGGTCAGTGCTGAGGGAGTGCTGCACTGTCGGAGGGTCAGTGCTGAGGGAGCGCCGCACTGTCGGAGGGTCAGTGCTGAGGGAGTGGGCACTGTCGGGGGGTCAGTGCTGAGGGAGTGGGCACTGTCGGGGGGTCAGTGCTGAGGGAGCGCCGCACTGTCGGAGAGTCAGTGCTGAGGGAGTGGGCACTGTCGGGGGGTCAGTGCTGAGGGAGTGGGCACTGTCGGAGAGTCAGTGTTGAGGGAGAGCCACACTGTCGGAGGGTCAGTGCTGAGGGAGTGGGCACTGTCGGAGAGTCAGTGCTGAGGGAGTGCCACACTGTCGGAGGGTCAGTGCTGAGGGAGTGGGCACTGTCGGAGGGTCAGTGCTGAGGGAGTGGGCACTGTCGGAGAGTCAGTGCTGAGGGAGTGGGCACTGTCGGGGGGTCAGTGCTGAGGGAGTGGGCACTGTCGGGGGGTCAGTGCTGAGGGAGCGCCGCACTGTCGGAGAGTCAGTGCTGAGGGAGTGGGCACTGTCGGGGGGTCAGTGCTGAGGGAGTGGGCACTGTCGGAGAGTCAGTGTTGAGGGAGAGCCACACTGTCGGAGGGTCAGTGCTGTGGGAGTGGGCACTGTCGGAGAGTCAGTGTTGAGGGAGAGCCACACTGTCGGAGGGTCAGTGCTGAGGGAGTGGGCACTGTCGGAGAGTCAGTGCTGAGGGAGTGCCACACTGTCGGAGGGTCAGTGCTGAGGGAGTGGGCACTGTCGGAGGGTCAGTGCTGAGGGAGTGGGCACTGTCGGAGAGTCAGTGCTGAGGGAGTGGGCACTGTCGGGGGGTCAGTGCTGAGGGAGTGGGCACTGTCGGGGGGTCAGTGCTGAGGGAGCGCCGCACTGTCGGAGAGTCAGTGCTGAGGGAGTGGGCACTGTCGGGGGGTCAGTGCTGAGGGAGTGGGCACTGTCGGAGAGTCAGTGTTGAGGGAGAGCCACACTGTCGGAGGGTCAGTGCTGAGGGAGTGGGCACTGTCGGAGGGTCAGTGCTGAGGGAGTGCCACACTGTCGGAGGGTCAGTGCTGAGGGAGTGGGCACTGTCGGAGGGTCAGTGCTGAGGGAGTGGGCACTGTCGGAGAGTCAGTGTTGAGGGAGAGCCACACTGTCGGAGGGTCAGTGCTGAGGGAGTGGGCACTGTCGGAGGGTCAGTGCTGAGGGAGTGCCACACTGTCGGAGGGTCAGTGCTGAGGGAGTGGGCACTGTCGGAGGGTCAGTGCTGAGGGAGTGGGCACTGTCGGAGGGTCAGTGCTGAGGGAGTGCCGCACTGTCGGAGGGTCAGCACTGAGGGAGTGCCGCACTGTCGGAGGGTCAGTGCTGAGGGAGTGGGCACTGTCGGAGGGTCAGTGCTGAGGGAGTGCCGCACTGTCGGAGGGTCAGTGCTGAGGGAGTGGGCACTGTCAGAGGGTCAGTGCTGAGGGCATGCTGCACTGTCGGAGGGTCAGTGCTGAGGGAGTGCTGCACTGTCGGAGGGTCAGTGCTGAGGGAGTGCTGTACTGTCGGAGGGTCAACACTACAGTGCCCTCTCAGCACTGGACCTGGGAAAGCCAGCGTTCATCATAACCTCATACTTGTGGAGTTGGGCTTGAATTCCTGACCTTCGGAGTTGATCAGATTTATACCCATTGCTGACTGTGAAAAGTAAGACAGGGATGCATAAGAATACTGACTAAAACTGATGGGAAATCAATTTTGGATGGGTATCTGTAAAACGGAAGTGAATGAAATGATTGCATCGAATAAATGAATTGTCTCAGATTGATTGAAGTGATAAATATTTGAAGAACTGGTGTGGCCCATCACTTAGGTCACCCTGAATGGACTCAGTTAAGTTGGAATTCACAATCTCCCTCTTCTGCATTTCCCTCTCAGACTGCGGACTGGTGTAGGCTTTTAGACAAGCATGGTGCCTCAGAAAGAACGCATTCTTCCTGCCTGGTGTTTTCCAACTTCCTTCGGGCATCAGAAACGGTGAGGCTGTGACCATAGTGCCCACCAACGTTTCTTCACCCTCATGAAGCTGAGTGGAGAGTTACCTGGAGAAGCCCTCTCAGACTGGAGTGTCCAAATGCTCGGTGTGGAATGGAGTGGATGGAACCGAAATGCATCCTGGGCTGGTCATGGAGCCTCTGTCACATTGCTCCCAGATACACATGGAGGATCTGGCTGTGGTCATTGTGTACTGTTCTGGTCCCCATATTTCGGGAAGGATGTGGAAGCATTGGAAAAGGTGCAGAGGAGATTTACCAGGATGTTGCCTGGTCTGGAGGGAAGGTCTTACGAGGAAAGGCTGAGAGACTTGGGTCTGTTCTCATTGGAAAGAAGAAGGCTAAGAGGAGATTTGATCGAGACAGACAAGATGATCAGAGGGTTAGATAGGGTAGACAGTGAAAGTCTTTTTCCTAGGATGATGATGTCAGCGTGTACGAGGGGAAATAACTACAAATTGAGGGGTGATAGATTTAAGACAGATGTCAGAGGCAGGTTCTTTACTCAGAGAGTGGTAATGGTGTGGAATGCCCTACCTGTTAATGTAGTTAACTCAGCCACATTAGGGAGATTTAACCAATCCTTAGATAAGCACATGGATAATTTTGGGATAGTGTAGGGGACGAGCTGAGAATAGTTCACAGGTCGGCGCAACATCAGGAGCCGAAGGGCCTGTTCTGTGCTGTATTGTTCAATGTTCTATGTCTCCACTCACCATGTCTGCTGAGAGCAGACTTTGCAAGCCCCAGTGACTCCAAGGACAAGGCTTGCAGACGGATGGTCACACCACTGACAACACGTTCCCCACCGAACCCCCCACCATCCTAATTTGGAAATATATCACCGTTCCTTTAGTGTCGCTGGGTCAGAATCCTGGATCTCCCTTCCCAACAGCACCACTGGAGGATCAACATCAAAAAGACCACAGCAATCCAAGAAGGCAGCTCCCCCTCACCTTCTGAACAGAAATGTGGGATGGACAATTAATACTTTGCTCAGCAATGACATCCACATCCCACAAATAGATTGGAAACTCTCCACTCCAGTCCTTCCCCCAGGAACCAGGGACTCCCTTGTCAGTGAAGGACCCATTGATCTCTGCCTCAAATACATTAGATGTCTCAACCTCCACCACCGTTCTGGATTCAGTTTTAGTCAGGAGACCCATTACATTTCATAGATAGAATGCCTACAGTCTGGAAACAGGCCATTCGGCCCAACAAGTCCACACCAACCCTCCAGAGAGTATCCTAACCCAACCCATTTCCCTATCCTGTTACTCAACATTTAACCCTGACTAGCCTACACATCCCTGAACACTATGGGCAATTTTTTAAATATATATTTTTATTAAGAAAAAATAGATTTTTAAATATTACAACAAATACAAAACAATGCAATTCAAAACAGTACAAAACTAAACCCAAATATAAAAAACATTCCCCAGCCCACCCTCCCATACGAATGTATAAACATATATAGAAAAGTATAAAATTTTAAAAAAACCTAAACTAGCTATTTAACTAAATAAATAAATACCTAACAACAAACAAATAAATAGTAATAACTCAGCCCAGCCAAACAAAACACTCATACATTCACAGTTCCTCCTCCCTGGATATCGGACTCATGAAACACAATCGTTACAGCTATATAAAAGCCCTTGTTAGTGTGGCAGATAAATCTGTGTCCAGGTTGCCATGTCTTGTAAAAATTCTTAGTTTTGTGGTGTACCATATTTGTGAGAAAATCCAGGGGAATATGCTCCATAACAATCTTCCGCCAACCCGTCAGGCCTGGGGGGGGGGGGGGTTTCTGATATCCAACCTCACAAGATATTCTTCCTTGCACAGAACGTAAGAATATTGAAAAGTTTTGCCTGATGCGAGTCTGCAGGAAATGCAATGGATAGGCCCAAAAGGAGAGAATTAGGGTCCTTCTCCACCCCTACACCTCAAATCCTCTCCATTGCACCCACCACAGCGCCCCAATATGTTTCAAGCCTGTCACAAGACTATGGGCAATTTAACATGGTCAATTCACCTAACTTACACATGCTTGGACTGTGGGAGGAAACCGGAGCAAACCCACACAGACACAGGGAGAATGTGCAAACTCCACACAGACAGGCACCCAAAGCTGGAATCGAACCCGAGTCCCTGGCACTGGGAGGCAGCAGTGCTAACCACTGAGCCACAATGGTTAAAACAATTTAAAACAGTGTTATCTAGTTGTTGTCTGTGTCATCAGGGGAAACCCGTAATTTTTTGCTCAGGGTCTTCTTGAACATTTAGGGTGGACAGTGGGGTCAGTGAGTTGGTTGGCCTGCAATCATTTCCACAGTTCAGGCTGATATTGTGGAAGACACAGAGCTGAGACATGAGAGCGCTGCCATTGGGCAGATGCTGTAACTGCAGTGTGACACGTTTACATACCAGGAACTCCAAAATGGGAAACAGTGACAGAAAAATGTGACAAAGACACAAACAGGAAGTCCAACATTAAACAAAAGAAGCCTGATACGATGGAAGATTAATTGAAATGTTAAACAAACATCATGTTCACATCCAAGCTCAGTATCTTGACAAGATTCCAAGTGTTGGGAGCCAAATGGATCAGGTCAGGGGATATGACTCAACCCCAAGGATCTAGTTTTGGATTCAGAAGCCACTTTGCAAGGGACAGATTGACATCTCATGAGTAATGTTCTATTTCACATTCAGTGCAATGCTGACATTAATACCTTTATAAAACTCTCCAGTTTAACCACGTTGTGTTGTTCAGTTCAGGGAAGCATTCTGAGGCTCAACACAGATGACTCGAGTGAGCGACATGCCAATATTGACTCAGCCATTCCACTGCACTCTGTACTTGCCTCCCATCCTGCAACTTCCAAAATCTGCCAAATGCTGCAGTCCATGGTCTAACTAACAGGAGATTCCGACCAATCCATCACTGCAGAACTCATTGACCAAAACTGACTCCCAGTCAGCCAATCATTCACATTGAAAGAACTCACCTTCCTTTCAAATCATTCCACAACCTCACACTCAGTAATCACACTGCAATCTTCTCCAGCCCTTACACCCCCCATCTCTGTTACATCCTCCATTCCCTACACCCCTCCCTAACTCTGTAACCCCCTCCAGCCCCTACACCCCTCCCTAACTCTGTAACCCCCTCTAGCCCCTACGCCCCCTCCCTATCTCTGTAACCCCCTCCAGCCCCTACACCCCCTCCCTATCTCTGTAACCCCCTCCAGCCCCTACACCCCCGCCCTATCTCTGTAACCCCCTCCAGTCCCTACGCTCCCTCTGTAACTCTGTAATCCCCTCCAGCCCCTACACCACCTCCCTATCTCTGTAACCCCTCGAGCCCCTCCCGATCTCTGTAAACTCCTCCACCCCCCCACCCCCCAACCCAACTCTGTCACTTCCTCCAGCCCCAATACCCCTCCCCATCTCTGTAACCCCCTCCAGCCCTATACTCCTCCCTATCTCTGTAACCCCCTCTAGCCCCTATACCCCCTCCCTATCTCTGTAACCCCCTCTAGCCCCTACGCCCCCTCCCTATCTCTGTAACCCCTTCTAGCCCCTATACCCCCTCCCTATCTCTGTAACCCCTTCTAGCCCCTATACCCCCTCCCTATCTCTGTAACCCCTTCTAGCCCCTATAACCCCCTCCCTATCTCTGTAACCCCCTCCAGCCCCTACACCCCCTCCCTATCTCTGTAACCCCCTCGAGCCCCTACACCCCCTCCCTATCTCTGTAACCCCCTCCAGCCCCTACACCCCCTCCCTATCTCTGTAACCCCCTCCAGCCCCTATACCTTCTCCCTATCTCTGTAACCCCCTCCAATTCCAGCTCCTTGACCATCCCCCGATTCCCAGCATCAGGGGCAGTGCCTTCAGCGACCTGAGCCCTGAGCTCAGGAACACCCCTGTCTGAACCTTTCTGCCTCTCTCTCCCCCACTCTCTGTTAAGGGTACCCTCGGCCTCTGACCCAACTCCTGTGCACCGTATTTGGCAGGGCCGTCTAATTTAGTTTGATAAACCCGACGAAGCACCACGTAATCACTTGCAAGCTGAAAGGTCCGATGTATGCAGGTATTTTTTTATATATGCAAGTTATTGTTGAGGACTGGACATCATCAGGAGCTTATTTGCATACATGTAATTTTGTGCCAAGTTCTTCAGTTAGCAGACATTTTCCAAAGTCTCTCTGGAGGAAGGGACAATGTGGCCAGTTAGTATTTTGGGATATTGCTTGGAAACAGGCAAGCAGCTCCAATACACAGAGATCTGGCACCAAATGGAGCGATACCGTGACGGGAAACTTTGTTCCCCACAGCACAGTAGATATCGAAGCAAGCGTATCTATTGCTGGGGCCTGGAATCATCAACAGCAAAACAATCAGTGCCCTGACAGCGATAATCTGCAGCGGAGAGGAGGTACTGCACTGAATGGACACTGGGGAAACCCTCATACTGGGCCCAGCAGCTCACCTCAAACACCAGAGTGATGGTCACAAAATCCACAGACAAAGCTCAATGTGGAATTGAGGAATCTTTGCACTGTCGGAGGGTCAGTGCTGAGGGAGTGGGCACTGTCGGAGGGTCAGTGCTGAGGAAGTGGGCACTGTCGGAGGGTCAGTGCTGAGGGAGTGGGCACTGTCGGAGGGTCAGTGCTGAGGGAGTGGGCACTGTCGGAGGGTCAGTGCTGAGAGAGCGGACACTGTCGGAGGAGGATCATTGCTGAGGGAGTGGGCACTGTCGGAGGGTCAGTGCTGAGGGAGTGGGCACTGTTGGAGGGTCAGTGCTGAGGAAGTGGGCACTGTCGGAGGGTCAGTGCTGAGAGAGCGGACACTGTCAGAGGGTCAGTGCTGAGAGAGCGGACACTGTCGGAGGAGGATCATTGCTGAGGGAGTGGGCACTGTCGGAGGGTCAGTGCTGAGGGAGTGGGCACTGTCAGAGGGTCAGTGCTGAGGGAGTGCCGCACTGTCGGAGGGTCAGTGCTGAGGGAGTAGGCACTGTCGGGTGGTCAGTGCTGAGGGAGTGCCGCACTGTCGGAGGGTCAGTGCTGAGGGAGTGGGCACTGTCGGAGGGTCAGTGCTGAGGGAGAGGGCACGTTTGGAGAGTCAGTGCTGAGGGAGTGGGCACTGTCAGAGGGTCAGTGCTGAGGGAGTGGGCACTGTCAGAGGGTCAGTGCTGAGGGAGTGCCGCACTGTCGGAGGGTCAGTGCTGAGGGAGTAGGCAGTGTCGGGGGGTCAGTGCTGAGGGAGTGCCGCACTGTCAGAGGGTCAGTGCTGAGGGAGTGCTGCACTGTCGGAGGGTCAGTGCTGAGGGAGCGCCGCACTGTCGGAGGGTCAGTGCTGAGGGAGTGCTGCACTGTCGGAGGGTCAGTGCTGAGGGAGTGGGCACTGTCAGAGGGTCAGTGCTGAGAGTGCGGACACTGTCGGAGGGTCAGTGCTGATGGAGTGGGCACTGTCAGAGGGTCAGTGCTGAGGGAATGCTGCACTGTTGGAGGGTCAGTGCTGAAGGAGTGGGCACTGTCGGAGGGTCAGTGCTGAGGAAGTGGGCACTGTCAGAGGGTCAGTGCTGAAGAAGGGCCGCACTGTCAGAGGGTCAGTGCTGAGGGAGCGCTACACTGTTGGAGGGTCAGTGCTGAGGGAGGGCCGCACTGTTGGACGGTCAGTGCTGAGGGAGCAGACACCTTTAGAGGGTCAGTGCTGAGGGAGTGCCGCACTGTCGGAGGGTCAGTGCTGAGGGAGCACCACACTGTTGGAGGGTCAGTGCTGAGGGAGTGGGCTCTGTCTGAGGGTCAGTGCTGAGGGACTGGGTACTTTCAGAGGGTCAGTGCTGAGGTAGTGCCGCACCATTGGAGAGTCACCGCTGAGGGAGTGCCACATTGTCGGAGGGTCAGTGCTAAGGGAGTGCCGCGCTGCCGGAGAGGCCATTTTTCATTAAACTGATGTCCTGCCAAAGTCAGCTGGGCAAATGTGAGGACTGCAGATGATGGAAATCAGAGTCTAGATTAGAGTGGAGCTGGAAAAGCACAGCCCGTCAGGCAGCATCCGAGGAGCAGGAAAATCGACATTTTGGGCAAATGGAAAGTCCCCAGGTCAACATGAAAGATCCCATGGCCACCATTACAGTTGGGGTCCCTCTCTGGAATCCAGGATAATGTTTAAACCTTGAATTGTCATCAATCAAAATAGATCTTTTAGCCATGATAACATTGCCTCTTGTGGGATCTTGCTGAGCTCAAACTGTCTGTCTGCTCATATCACTACCGTGGACACATATCTCAATGTCTCCTGAAGAGGTGCCCTGGAATTACACCTGGTGCTACAGAAATGTAAGCCCTCTAGTAACAGAAGAATCCTCAGAAGAACTTGAATTAATCTTCTATGTGAGGTCAAGCCATCACAATATCGCACCCAACACCTTGTCATCGAGTAGAAAGGTTTACATAGCGCAGAGAACAGGACCTGCAGACCATCGAGTTTGTACTGCTCAGAAACAACCAACCAATCGAAGCCCATTTTCCAGTTTTCCTGTTTGGAATGGTCAGTGTTGTCCATTCCGTCCCTTCTCTGCAACTCCCTGACTTCTCTCCTGCTTCCCACTCTCCCCGCCAACACCTTCAGCTCCCTGACTCAAGATGGGAAAAGTTGCGTCACACCCAAAAACTGACTCAAATCTGACCCAGGATTGGCAGAGGAGGGACTCTCAGCCCTTGGACCCTTGTATCAACAACTTGGAAGCATCACCGAGTTCCCATTTTGAAGAGCAGACTTGGGAAAACATGGGTGGGAGGTTGGGATGGCTGGGTGTGGGTGCGTGTAGCCAAAATGAGGGCCAACAGGAGAGGGGATGAGAAAGGATGGATAACGGCTCTTCCTCTAAACATAGAAAACATAACCCCAAACTGGATTTCAAGAGTTAACATCAAGGATCTTGATTTCATTTTTTTTGCAGCTCCATTAAACAGACATTTTTGACCATGTTGCCTGTTTGGTAGTTGCGGCAACTTGTTGCCATGGTAATGAGTGGGCTCCAATGGTTTAGTTGCTAAGAGACCAACACTGTAGATGAGTAATAAACATTAAAAAAAAGTTAGAATTCTTCACTTGGCATAGGGGTGGGCGGCAAGGAAAGGGTACACTGTGCTTTGCCTTTTCAAGACATGAAGGCAAAAAAAAACCCATCGTATCACTCCCTCCAAGGCTGGGAAATTCAGAAAATGGAGCACACACTCGTTCAGAACCTGCGTCCGCATCGATGGGTTTCCTTTGACGTCACAGGGCCACCATAGCAACATCCATTTGCATTTGGATAGCACCTTTTTAACATGGCAGAAACCAAGCCAAAGCACCTCACACGAATTGGTCATCCGACAGTACAATCCCCGGACACATACGGAAATATGAGGGACTGGGCGGCCAAGAAATCTCAGTCAGATCAGTCGGTTTTAGGGGGTGTCTTAAAGGAGACAGACAGACAGACAGACAGAGAGAAAGAGAGACGGTGTGTGAGAGAGAAGGATAGACAGACAGACAGACAGAAAGAGAGACGGTGTGTGAGAGAGAAGGATAGACAGACAGACAGAGAGAAAGAGAGATGGTGTGTGAGAGAGAAGGATAGACAGACAGACAGAGAGAAAGAGAAACAGTGTGTGAGAGAGAAGGACAGACAGACAGACAGAGAGAAAGAGAGACGGTGTGTGAGAGAGAAGGACAGACAGACAGACAGAGAGAAAGAGAAACAGTGTGTGAGAGAGAAGGACAGACAGACAGACAGAGACGGAGAGACGGTGTGTGAGAGAGGATAGACAGACAGACAGAGAGAAAGAGAAACAGTGTGTGAGAGAGAAGGACAGACAGACAGACAGAGAGAAAGAGAAACAGTGTGTGAGAGAGAAGGACAGACAGACAGACAGAGACAGAGAGACGGTGTGTGAGAGAGGATAGACAGACAGACAGACAGACAGACAGACAGAGAGAAAGAGAGACGGTGTGTGAGAGAGAAGGACAGACAGACAGACAGAGACAGAGAGACGGTGTGTGAGAGAGGATAGACAGACAGACAGACAGACAGACAGAGAGAAAGAGAGACGGTGTGTGAGAGAGAGGGACAGACAGACAGACCGAGACAGAGAGATGGTGTGAGAGAGAGAAGGATAGACAGACAGACAGAGACAGAGAGATGGTGTGAGAGAGAGAAGGATAGACAGACAGACAGAGACAGAGAGATGGTGTGAGAGAGAGAAGGATAGACAGACAGAGATAGAGAGTCAGGTGGAGAGAGTTTAGGAAGGGAGTCCCTGAGCTCAGGACCCAGGCAGCTGAAGGCACAGCCCCCAATGTTGGAGTGATGGGGATGGTCAAGGGGCTGGAATTGGAGGAACACAAATCTAGGAAATCCTGATAAGTTCATAAACAATCAGATTGTCAAACTGCGGCTGAGTGGCACTGAACTGCCTAAGTGTCTCTGTCTTCCAAAGCAACATGCCCACATTCTAACCCAAGTTCACTTTTATCAATGCCTGTACATTATTATGTCTGATTCCACCCTCTCTGATTCATCCATAGCAGCATAATTGCCACTCCATGTCCCCTTTACTTCTCTGCAATTACCAAACACATTCCCATGTCTAGCCAAGGGTCAGTGCTGAGGGAGGGCTGGTGCTGAGGGAGAAGGCACTGTTGGAGGGTTGGCACTGAGGTAATGCTGCTCTGTAATGATCCCAATGCTGTATCTAAGGCCTGGGAGTGTTTGATGGGGCCAGTGTTAAGAAAGCTTTGCCTCGAGTTTAAGAGAGTATCAAACCCTATGCTGTCTCTGTCCTGGAGGTTTTTGATGGGGATAGTGTAGAGAGAGCTTTATTTTCTGTTTAATTGTGTAGACAGGGCTATATCTCTGTATCTAATAACTGTGTGCTGTTCCTGTCCTGGGAGAGAATGGAGCAGATTTATTTCCTGAAAACTCTGCCCGTTTACAATCCTTACACAGACAGGCACTGTTTTTGGTCAGGGATTTGCAGGAAAACCGGCCACAGCTGGAAATTGAAACAGGTCTGTAAGTGTCAGACCCCATATTTCCAAATCCACGGTAATCCTGTTGGAACCACAGCAGCTCCTCAATGCAGGAAACCCTCTTCAGAAAATCAGGGGTACAGTTCCCAGTTTCCAGTCATTGCGTTCTGCTCTCAATCCTCTGAATCCTCAGTTTGTCACAGTTCAGTAACCTGACCTTCTCAGCAACTCCTCACCCTCCCCAGCCTCGACATTAAACTCTCACTGCAAGGCCAATGACTCTGGGTAGCTCCCTATGTCCACTGCAGCACAATAATGCAGCCAGACACAGCAGTGTAATACCGAGGGAGAGCCGCACTACCAATGGCGCTTTTTTGGCATTTGAGATGCTAGTCCTGCCTAGTCAGCCAGGAGGTTGAGGGCTGTGGGGGAGTGCTCCTCAGCATACTGGCCAATATTCATCTCACAAATAGCATCAATGAAAACATATTGATCTGGTCACTCTCTGATTGCTGTCTGTGGGATCTTGCTTTGTCCCAACTAGCTGCTGCGTTTCCCCCAGCTGCAACAATGGCCACATTTCATTGACCATGATGTGCTTCAGGGTGCCTGGAGGATGTGAATGGCGCTGCTGAAATGCAGAGTCTTCTCTATTTTTTTTTGCCAGGGTTGGAGTTCACATGAAGCTGGTCCTGCCCATATCTCAGGGGGATAGGTATGTTCTAATAAGTGATAGATTAGTATCAGCTGTTTTTTAAAATGTATTCATCTGTGGGATGTGGATATCACTGGCTGGCCAATATATATTACCCATTTCTAGTTGTCCTTGCCTTCTTGAACTGCTGCAATCCATGGTTGACCCACAATGTCCCTGAGGGAGGGAATTCCAGGATTCTGACCCAGCCACACTGAAGGAACGGCGATATATTTCCAAGTCAGGACAGTGAGGGGCTTGGAGGGGAACTTGCCCTTAAATTGCCCTTAACCACCGATCTGCAGGATTGTCACAAGATATCTCCCACATGCCAGGGGGTTAGGGAAAGAGGTAGACTATTAACAGCTTAGATCTGAAGATTGTAGCCTCTCATGGGTGCAAGCTTCCCATTTACTGCCTGGAAATACAACTGTGTGCTCCCTGGTCATTAGAGTAATGTTATCAATCCAGAACAAAGGTCTGACCATGACACTCTCCCAGGTAACATATTGACCCTCAGATGAAGTGTTGAATGAAACATTGATGTTCAAGAGTAACCTCATTTTCAGCTGTCTCTCTCTCTCTCATAATTATTGAAGTCTTCACTAAGATGGTTGCCAGACTCTCCCAGTCTGGGTTAGATCCCTGGTAGAGTGGCTGCTCTCACAACTCACCACAACTGCTCGTGCGGCAGGCTGACCAGCCAGATTGATTCAGCCTCAAATGGACTGCAACAATTAGGCAATTACAGGACGGCGGGGGTGGGAACAATTCGACGGGACTCTCTCTGTCTCTGTCTCGAGATGCTGCCAGAGAGAAGCCATACAAACAAGAACCTTACAATGAGAGGAGCAGCACGAAAGGCGAGACTCGAGTCAATGCAGGTCTGTCACAACAGATGGTGACACAGTTATAGGACCCTGCTACATGTCAGGATGAGATGTGCCAAAATCATTCATCTCAGCAGTTAGGTACAGAGCGTTTATAAGAACCATGGGGACACCATCTAGTGAGTTAAGTCCATCCATCAATTTCTCCTGCACAGTATCATGTACACTCCATCATCACTGACTCTGCAACCCCACCCCACCCCAACTTAATCCCCCTCTCACAGCCTCATGGATACTCTCCCCCCATCTAATCCTACTCCCCCAGCCCCATCTACAATCTCCCCCACCACTGACTCTATCCCCCAATCTAATCCCCCTCCCCCAGCCCCGTCAACACTCTCCCCCAATCCCTGACCCAACCCTCCCATCGAGTCCCCCTCCCACAGCCCAGTTTACGCACATCCCCCTTCCCTCAGTCACTGTGTAATCTCTCCACATACCAGGTCTTTCCATAAGTTGCAGGATCAAGGCTGAGTCAGGACCTTTTACAGAAATAGCTTTTTCAGTCATTTGCTCATTTTATTTTGCGAGGTGGGTGTGTGAGTGGGAACAAGATTGTCATTCGAGTTACAGAGTCATGATAGAACAGAAGGAGGCCACTCAGCCTGTGGAATCCAGGCCAGCCCTGCATATACCACTCCAGTCAGTCCCATCCCCCATTCTCTCAACATTCTGCAAGTTGTTTTTTTTCCTTTAAGTGTCAATCCAATCTCCTATACAAATCAAGTCTGCCTCCAATTCCACTACCCTCACAGGCAGCAAGTTCCTGTTCATTATCACTTGGAGAATAGGAACAGCATAGAGTCATAGAGATGTACAGCATGGAAACAGACCCTTTGGTCCAACCTGTCCATGCCAGTAGGCCATTCAGCCCATTAAGCCTTCCCTGCCACTCGATATGATCATGGCTGACTGAACAATTCAATACTCATGAAGGGCTTTTGCCCGAAACGTCGATTTTCCTGCTCCTCGGATGCTGCCTGACCTGCTGTGCTTTCCCAGCACCACTCCAATCTTGACTCTAATCTCCAGCATCTGTGTACTCACTTTCGCCTGAACAATTCAATGCCTTTTCTCCATCCCATCTCCACGACCCTGGCCACCAATGGTCATCAGAAATCTCTGCCTTAGATAGACATGAAGTCTGAGCCCTCACAGCTTCCACATTCTCGGGGGGAGAATGATCTCTCCTGATCACGGAGCTCAGGGACATCCCTTGGGGTTTGAAGGGGGTATTCCCTGGTCCGGAAATGTCCGACCTGGAGAAACAGCTGACCTGGACCTCCCCTGTCCATGTCATTTAATTATTTTGTCCATTTTGATGGGATCACCCCCCCTCATCTGTGAAACTGGAGGGAACACCGGATCAAGTTTGTCCGGTCTCTCTCCACAGGACAGTCCCACCATCCTGGGAACAGGGCTGGGGAACCTTCCATGCGCCCCCCCCCGACACACACACACCCCCACCTCCCCCCCCCCCCCCCCCATGGTGGCAATAATTTCTCTCTCTTGAAAGAGAGAAGGAGACCAGAACCAAACAGTGACCCTCCAGCTGGGGTCAAACCCAGTTCCTGTATCATCGAAGCAATGAGGATGTTTCCAGGGTAAGTAGGCCTGAGTTATAGGGACAGGTTGGCCAGGATAGGACTTTATTCCTTGGAACGTAGGAGAGGTAGGGGTGACCTTATTGAAGTCTATAAAACCATGAGGGGCATCGGTAGGATGAATGCATACAGTCCTTTTTCTCCCGCAGTGGGGAATTGAAAACTAGAGGGCACAGGTTTAAGGTGAGAGGGGAAACTTTTAGGAAAGACCCGAGGGGCAACTTCTTCATTCAGAGAGTGGTGCGTGTATGGACTGGGCTGCTGGAGAAAGTGGTAACAACATTTAGCAACATTTAAAAAAACATCAAGATAGGTACATGGATAGGAAGGGTTTGAGGATACGGACCAAAGGCAGATCATTGGAACTAGCTGAGTGGACACCATGGTCAGCATGGACCAGTTTAAGCTGAAGGGCCTGTTTCCATGCTGTATTACTCTGTGACTCGACTCTACTGTATGTGATAAACACTAACACCCCATTAATCTGCTGAATATCTTGCAGTACCTGCATGTTTGCCTTCAATGATAAGGAGGCCTCAGTCTGTTTGTAATCAAAACTATACAACCAATGATGAACAGCTAGTGCCTAAATATTGACCCTTGCAGTACCCCGTTAGTTGTTTTATCATTGTTACATGTACCTATGTACAGTGAAAAGTTTTATTTTGCGAGCAGTACAGGCAGATCGTACCCTACGAGGACATAGAGATCATGGGGTGCTTTGACAGAGTGAGGCATACCTGGAACATCTGGATAATAAGAATACCTACAACAGGTTCCTACTTAGTAGCAACAACAACTCTGCCTTCAACAATATAATCCAAACCAAACGAATCTCAAAACTCCGAGATCTAGGGCCCAGATCTGCCCTCTGCAACTGGGATCTCCAGCTTCCTGATTCACAGACCACCATTAGTGAAGACAGATAACCCCAACCTGCTAACCTGAGAATGACCAATTTATTCTTATTCTCTGTCTAACATACAGAAAATAATCATTAATCCTTGCCAGTACATTAATTTCTATGCCATGTATTTTCATTTTTCTAACCGGTCTCCTGCGGTACTTTTATGAAAATTTAAGTAGACCACATCCATCGACTCTTGGAGGCTGAGGGGTGACCTGATAGAGATTTATAAAATCATGAGGGGCATGGATAGGGTGAATGGCCAAGGTCCTTTTCCCTGGGGTGAGGGAGTCCAAAACTAGAGGGGCATAGGTTTAAGGTGAGAGGAGAAAGATTTAAAAAGGACCTGAAGGACACCTTTTATCACCCAGAGGGTGGTACGTGTATGGAATGAGCTGCCACAGGAAGTGGTGGAGGCTGGTACAATTACAGCACTTAAGAGGCATTTGGATGGGTATATGAACAGGAAGGGTTTAGAGGGATATGGGCTACGTGGTGGAAAATGGGACTAGCTCAGATTGAGATGTCTGGTCACCATGGATGCGTTAGGCTGAAGGATCTGTTTCCGTGTTGGTATAACTCCATAAGTTTGTCAAACGTAGATTCCCATTTGCAAACTCATGTTGAATCTGCCCATTCAGATCACTATCTACAAGGTGTCTACTTATCCCATCCTTTAGAGTAGATTTGAGCATTTTTCCGACTCCTGATATAAGGCTAACAGGTCTGCAGCTCTGTTTTCTCTGGCATTCCCTTCTTAAATAGTGTGGTGACACTTGGTACCCTTCCAATCTGCAGGAATAATTTCTGGAACTATGGAGTTTTGACAGGTAATCACAAATGCATCAACTATTTCCACAGCCACTTCCTTCAATACTCTGGAATGTACACATGCCAACTCCCAGGGATTTTGGCCCTATTAATTTCCATTACAATCCTCTGACCAATACTCATTTCCTTCAACTCTTCATTCTCCTCAGCCACTTGGATCTTTGGACCTGAGAGATTTCTGGTATCTTCCTCAATGAAAATAGTCATTTTGTAATCATTTAACTTCCTGCCATTTCTCTATTCCCTTTTATAAATTTCTCTGAATCTGCCCGGAATAGACCGGCATTCATTTCAGCCAAATGTTTACCATAAGACATCGGATGGCCATTCAGCCCATCGAGTCTGCTCTGCCACTGAATCATGGATGATGAGTTTCTCAACCCCATTCTCTCCCTTTCTCCCCGTAACCCTTGATCCCCTTGATACTCAAGAACCTATCTATCTCTGTCTTAAATATACTCAATGACCTGGCCTCCACAGCCCTCCATCGATTCCCCACTCTCCGGCTGAAGATGGTTTCTCCTTCTCTCCGTTCTAAAAGGTCTTCCCTTTACTCTAAGGCTATGCCCTCTGGTCCTAGCCTCTCCTACCGATGGAAATATCTTTCCAACATCTACTCTGTCCGGGCCATTCAGTATTATGTATGTTTTAATTCGATCCCCCACTCATCCTTCTAAACTCCATCAAATATAGACCCAGAGTCCTCAAACGTTCCTCAGCTGTTAAGCTTTTCATTCCTTGGGACTGTTCTCGTGAACCTCCTCTGAACACGCTCCAGGGCCATTACATTCTTCCTGAGACACGGGGCCCAAAACTGCACACAATACTCCAAATGTGGTCTGACCAGAGCCTTATAGAGCTCAGAAATACATCCCTGCTTTTATATTCAAATCCTCTCAAAATAAATGCCATGATTGCATTTGCCTTCCTAACTATTGCATCAAAGTTTACCTTGAGGGAATCCTGGATTAGGACTCCCCGAGTCTCATTGCACTTCAGATTTCTGAATTTTCTCCCCATTTCAAAAACAGTCCATGTCTCTATTCTTCCCACCAAAGTACATGACCTCACAATTTCTCACATTGTATTCCATCTGCCACTTCTTTGCCCACTTTCCTAACCTGTCCAAATCCTTTTGCAGCCTCCTTGCCTCCTCAGTGCTACCTGTCCCGCTACCTATCTTTGTATCATCCGCAAATTTCGCCAGAGTGCTCTCAGTCCCTTCATCCAGATCATTAATATATAAAGTGAAAAGTTGTGGTTCCAACACTGACCTTCGTGGAACATCACTTGTCATTGGCTGCCATCCTGAGAAGGACCCTTTTATCCCGACTCTCTGCTTCCTGCCAGACAGCCAAGCTTCAATCCATGCTAGCATCTTATCTCTGACACCCTGGGGCCCTTATCTTACTCAGCAGCCTCCTGTGCGGCAGCTTGTCAAAGGCTCTCCTGAAGTCCAGGTAGGTAACACCCATTGGCTCTCCTTGGTCTAACCTGCTCATTACTTCCTCAAAGAACTCGAACAGATTTGTCAGGCATGACCTCCCCTTGATGAAACCATGCTGATTTTTCCCTACTTTATCATACACTTCCAAAATATTCAGGAATCTCATCTTTCACAATGGGTTCCAGGATCTTACCCATGACTGAGGTTAGGTTAATTGGTCTGTAATTTTCTGTCTTTTGTATTATTCCCTTTTTAAACACGGGGGTGTCCTGTTAGTGAGTTTCCAATCCTCTGGGATCCTCCTTGATTCTAGTGATTCCTGAAGATCACCACTAACGCCTCCACTATCTCAACAGCTATCTCCCTACGAAATCCCGGGATGCAGACTATTTGGTCCAGGTAATTTATCCATCTTCAGGCTATTCAGTTTATCTAGCACCTTCTCTTTGGAAAGGGCCACCATACTTAGGTCTTCCCCCTCACTCTCTTGAATTTTTGGGATATTACTCATGTCTTCCACCGTGAAGACTGACATTAAGCAATTATTTAGTTGCTCAGCTATTTCCTTGTCCCCCACTACTATTTCTCCAGCATCATTTTCCAGCGGCCCAACGGCCACTTTTGCTCCTTATATATCCAAAGAAAGTTTTACAGTCTTCCATTATATGACTAGCTGGCGTACCCTCATTTAATCTTCTCCCTCCTTATTTCTTTTTTTGTTGTCCTCTATTGGTCTTTGTAAGCTTCCCAATCCTCTGGTTTCCCACTGCCCTTCCCAACATTATATGCTTTCTCTTTTGCTTTTACGCTATCCCTGACTTCCCTTGTCAACCATGGTTGCCTCATCCTCCCTGTACCATGCTTCTTTTCCCTCAGGATGAATCTCTGCTGTGTCTCCTGAGTTTCTCCCAGAAACTCCTGCCATTGCTGTCCCACTGTCTTTCCTGCTCGGATCTTCTCCCAGTCAGTCCTACCCAGCTCCTCCCTCGTGCTTCTCTCGTTGCCTTTATTCAGCTGCAATACTGTTACCTCAGATTCTATCTTCTCCCTCTCAAACTGCAGAGTAAATTCAATCATATTATGGTCACTGCCTCTTAAAGGTTCCTTCTCTGACGCTCTCTTACCACGTCTGCCTCACTGCACAACACTAAATCCAGTGTTTGAGGGCGTGGTGCTGGAAAAGCACAGCCTGTCAGGCAGCATCCCATGGAACAGGAGAGTCGACGTTTCGGGCATAAGCTCTTCATCAGGAATGAGGCTTTCTCCCACTAAATCCCGTATGGCCTGTTCCCTCGTGGGCTCCACCACAAGCTGCTCCAAAAGGCCATCTTGAAGACATTCCACAAATTCCTTTTCTTGCAATGTACCACCAACCTGATGTTCCCAGCCCACCTGGATATCGAAGTTCCCCGTGATCACTGTGACTTTGCCTTTCCTATACACCTTTTCTATCTCCTGAGGTATCTTGAGCCCCAGCTCCTGACTACTGTTTGGAGGCCTGTACATAACTCCAACTATGGTTTCTCTACCTTTGAGGTTCCTCAATTCTACCCACACAGATTCTCCACCATCTGACCCCACTGGGTTTCCTTTTTGTACACAGAAGCTTTTACAGTCCAGTTTTTTCTAGATCATATTTATGTTCTATTCTCCCTTTCCTTATTAATTTCTTGGTCCTCTTTGTTTCTTTGTTAGCTACAATTGACCTTGTTTGAGTATCTGCATTGTGAAGTCATGTACAGCTGCTGTCCTTAAGGACTGTCCATTGTTTATACTGTCATATCTTTCAATGTATTTTCCCAATCCACCTCAGCCAATCAGTGCTTTAAAGAACTGTGGATGATGTAAATCAGAAACAAAAACTAAAAGTGCTGGAAAAGGTCAGCAGGTCTGGCAGCATTTGTGAAGAGAAATCACCGGATCCAAAACGTTGACCCTCACCCGACACAAAATGTTAACTCTGATTTCTCTGAACAGATGCTGCCAGACCTGCTGACCTTTTCCAGTGCTTTGTATGTTCCCTTATTGAAATACAACTGTGCAAGCTTTTGGTGAGGCCACATTTAGAATATTGCGGGCAGTTCTGGTCACCGTACTACAGAAAGAGTATTATTAAACTAGAAAGAGTGCAGCAAAGATTTACTAGGATGCTGCCTGGATTGGAAGGTTTGCGTTATAAGGAGAGGCTGGATAGGCCGAGACATGTTTCCCTGGAGCCTGAGGTGTGATCTAATAGAGATTGATAAAATCATCAGAGACATGGATAAGGTCGATAGTCAACAGCTTTTCCCCGTGGTAAGGGAGTCTAAAACTAGAGGACATAGGTTGAAGTTGAGAGGGGAGATATACAAAATGGTCCAGAGGGACAATTGTTTCACACAGAGGGTGGTGAGTGTCTGGAACAGGCTGCCAGAGGAAGTGGCAGAGGTGAGTACAATTTTGTCATTTAACAAACATTTAGACAGGTCCATGGAGGAGATAGGTACGGAGGGATATGGACCAAACCCAGGCAAATGGGGCTTGATTAAATTGTGAAAGCTGGGCAGCATGGACACATTGGGCCAAAGGGTCTGTTTCCATGCTGTCGCCTCTGTGACTCCATAAATTTAACAACTTGCTGCAGATTGAAGTACCTCACTTTCAAACAAAATCATATTATGGTTATTCATCCCCAAAGGTTCTTTCTGAACAAGGTCATTAATTAGCCCTTTCCCATTACAGAACATGATATCTCAAACAGCTGGTCCACAAGTTGTTTCTAGTAAACCATCCCAAACACATTCTGGAACCTCTTCCTCCACTGCTTTAGTGCTCAGTTGGTTTACCGGTCGATATGCAAATTGGAGCGCGACATGCTTTTTTCATTTCCATATCATACCCCACACAACCACGACTACTAGGTCACTTATAAATACCTCCAACCCCTTGCTGCTTCTTAGCTCCACCAAACAGATTGCTCACATTATCTTTCTGATCTGACATCCTCCCTTCCCAATGCACTGATTCCCACCCTTCATTAACAGTACATCGCCATCATTTCCTTCTTGTCTGCCCCTGTCCAAATGTCAAATATCCTTGATTTTCACATCACGGTCCTGGTCACCATGACACCTTGTTACTGTAATGACAACCAGACCATCGAGTCGTAGAGTCATCCAGCACAGAAACAGACCCTTCAGTTCAACCAGTCTGTGCTGAACATAATCCCAAACTAAACTAGTCCCACCTGCCTGCTCCGAGCACATTTCCCTCCCAAACCTCCTTATTCATCCACTGATCCAAATGTCTATTAGACGTTGTAACTATACTCACATCCACCACTTCTTCAGGAGGTTCATTCCACATGTGAACCGTGCTCTATGTAAAAAATTGCCCCAATGTCTTTTTTAAATCTCTCTCCTCTTACCTTAAAAGTATGCCCTGTAGTTTTAAAACCCCATCCGAGGGAAAAGGCACCTACCATTAACTCTATCTATATTCCTCATGATTTGATAATCTTCTGTAAGGTCACCCCTCAACCTGCTATGCTCCAGCGAAAAATACCCATGTCTATCTGTTGTAATGGTTTGGAGGTGCTGGTGATGGACTGGGGTGGACAAAGTTAAAAATCCCACAACACCAGGTTAGAGTCCAACAGGTTTGTTTGGAAGCCCTAGTTTTCAGAGCGCTGCTCCTTCAGGTACCTGATAAAGGAGCAATGCTCAGAAAGCTAGTGCTTCTACATAAACCTGTTGGACTCTAACCTGGTGTTGTGGGATTGTTAACTTTATCTGTTTTAAAGACACAAACATCGACCTAGTTGTAAATGTTGTGTGGAGCACCCTGAACTTTGACCTTTCTTTGACATAATTCTGCTTTCAGGTTTGTATCTCAGGTCTGCCAGTCTCCCACACACTTTCACAACTTCCTGTTGCCAATTTCACTTCCTTCCAATGTGGGTAAACCCCACCCCCGGTTCCTATTGCCGTAAGTAGCTGGCTTAAACCAACCCAACAGCACAAGCAAACTCCTCTCTGAGCTTATCAGTCCCTGTACAATTCAAGTGTCACTTGTCCATCTTGTACTGGTCCCATCTGTCCCAGGACCAGTTCCAGTTGGTAAGAAATCGGATACCTTTCCTTCTACACCAGTTCTCTAGCCACCTATTCAATTGATGGATCCTCGTTTCTCATGGCCGCTAGCGCTTTGTACAATCCTGAGATTACTGCACTTGAGAATCCTGCGTTTCATTTCCATCCAAGGTACTGAACATCCTGGAGGTTACCACTCACCAGAAACTGAATTAGACTAACCATATAACAACAGTGACTACAAGAGCAGGGCTGAGGCTGGGAATCCTACAGTCAGTAACTCACCTCCTGACTCCCCCCAGAGCCTGTCCTACCATCTACAAGGCACAAGTCAGGAGGGTGAGGGAATACTCCCCACTTGCCCCTGGATGGGGGCAGCTCCAACAACACTCAAGAAGCTCGACACCATCCAGTGACAAAGCAGCCCCCGTTTGATTGGCCCCACACCCACAAACATCCCCCTCCCTCCCTTACCCACCGACGCTCAGTAACAGCAGTGTGTACCAGCTACAAGATGCACTGCAGAAACTCACCAAAGACCCTCAGGCAGCACCTTCCAAACCCACGGCCACTTCCATCTAGAAGGACAAGGGGCAGCAGATACATGGGAACCCCACCCCCTGCAAGTTCCCCTCCGAGCCCCTCACCATCCCGACTTGGAAATATATCGCCGTTCCCTCAGTGTGGCTGGATCGGAATCCTGGGATTCCCTCCCTCAGGGACATTGTGGGTCTACCCTCCAGCACATGGACTGCTGCGGGTCAAGAAGGCAGCTCACCTCCCACCTTCTCAAGGGGCAACTAGAGTGATAAATGCTGACCCAGCCAGTGACTCCCACATCTCAAGAGTGAACTAAAAACACTCCCTGAGGTTCCTTCAGGACCTCAATCCTTCCTTCTGATGTCATTAGTCCCAATGTGGACCACGATTTGCTGCATAAAAATAGCTCTTCCACATATTACCCACTTGTCCTTGAACATCAAGAAATGAGAACAGCTTTCTCACCCCCACCTTCCCTGAAGCTGACATTATCTTGCACACTCCATCGCAACTCCTTTGGAGATGCCAGTGTTGGACTGGGGTGTACCTGATGAACCACCTGATGAAGGAGCGTCGCTCCGAAAGCTAGTGCTTCCAACTAAACCTGTTGGGCTATAACCTGGCGTTGTGTGATTTTTAACTTTGCAACTCCTTTGAGTCTCCTTTTCTCTGAATTTAAGAAGCCCAACTTCTCCAATCTAACTGTCTGGCCTTTATCCCCGGAACCATTCTGACAAATCATCAGAGAGTTGAAATATATTACTGAAAGTTCACAATGCGTACCTGACATTTCATTCCACAGCTGTACAGTCGGTTTAAAAGCTCATCAGAGACCGATGGGAGCTGGTCGTAAATCTGAAGCCAAAGGTGCAATTTCATATACGTGTTGTCAACCAACACTAACCCATTAATTGCTCCAACTCAGCTCCTCAGAAAGCTGGAGCAGGCGTACAGCAAACTGATTGCAGAGCAAGTTGCAATGTGATTTGTTTGAAAACCGCCTAAGAGTGCAAGCAGAGTTAAGGGCTGCCGTCTCTGAAACACAGCAGCCGTCCTCATTTCTCAGCGCTACAGCTATGATGGCAAAGGGAGGACATGGGGGAATCCTTCTCAGTGTCTGGGTAAGGTGGGGGGGGGGGAGGGGAGGGGTGTCACCATCTACAGCATAGCCATATCACCCAAAACAGCTTCTCTTGTCACCATCACTGCACTGTTTCTGGGATCTTGCTGTGCTCAGACTGGTAGAGTCATCGACTCATACAGATGTACTGCACAGAAACAGACTCCCTTTGGTCCAAATTATCCATGCCAGCCAGATACCCCAACCCAAACCTAGTCCCACTTGCCAGCACTTGGCCCATATCCCTCCAAACCCTTCCTATTCATACATCCAGATGCCTTTTAAATGTTGCAATTGTACCAGCCTCCACCATTTCCTCTGGCAGCTCATTCCATACACACCACGCCCTGTGCCCCTTGGATCCCTTTTACATCTTTCCCCTCTCACCCTAAACCTATGCCCTCTAGTTCTGGACTCCCCTGCCCCAGGGAAAGGACCTTGTCAATTTACCCTATCCATGTCCCTCATGATTTTATAAATCTCTATGAGATCACCCATCAGCCTCCAAAGCTCCTGGGAAAACAGCCCCAGTCTATCCAGCCACTCCCTATAGCTCCAACCCTCTAACCCTGGTAGCTGCGCTCCCTTGGGAGTTGTAGCCACCAGAGCGTTTCAATAGTCCTCACATATCGTTTCTGCTTCGCCTTCTCCTGCCCGCCTGTCATCACCTTCCCAACCATCCGCAAACACAGAGACTACTGAAGAACATCCACTGACATTATGTTCCCCAAGGTTTGAGAAAAACAAAAGGGCAAACATCGACTCTCCTGCTCCTTGGATGCTGCCTGACCTGCTGCGCTTTTCCAGCACCACACCCCCGACTCTGATCTCCAGCATCTGCAGTCCTCACTTTCTCAAAAGGACAAACAAGTCTTGTTAAGGCTGTGCAAGACATTGGTAAGACCACATTTGGAAAACTGTGTATAATTCTATTTGTGCTACTCTAGGAAGGATGGTATTAAATTGGTATGAGATTATAATCTTCAGAACTTTAACAACTGTTCAGGGATCGAATAAATCAACAAGGATAACCTGTCATATACTCAAAGAAATCCCGCAATAACTGTGTCTGGAGTAAATTATTAAAGACAAGGACAGACTTATACACAAATTGAAAGAACTAGCCACATCTAGGAGTACAGGCTACACAGACAAAACTGCTTGATAGACTGGATCCCTTATGCCACAAGAATAAGGGATTGCCCGGCAGAACTGAAGGAGTTAATCACAATAAAGCTGTGTCTTCAAGTGGACAGTCAATGCCAAAAGGTAAGAACCAACAGACAAATTACTTTTGATAAGGAGGCCAGCTGTATGCCTGTAGTAATTTGGATGAAAGGATTTTTTTTTAAATCAACAGTGATAATGATTATTGACTGAATGGAAAATCTGTATAAGAATCGAACACCAGAACTCCACCTTAACAGAACTTCGAAAATCAACACCGCAAAAAGACCAAATCCTGGCAAATTGTAAACTTGTAACTTGAGTTCTGTGTCCACTTTTGGTCTCCCTGTAAAAGGAATTATATTATCAAACCAGAGAGGATTCAGAAGAGATTGACCAGGATGTTACTGTGTATGAAGGGTTTGAGTTATAAAGAGAGACTGAATAGGCTGGGACATTTTCTTTTTCCTGGAACATAGGATGTTGAAGGGTGACCTTATAGAGACTCATAAAATCATAGATAAGGTGAATGGGCAGGTGGCTTTTCCACAGGGTGGTGGATTTCAAGACTAGGGGGCAAATGTTCAAGGTGAGAGGAGAAAGATTTAATAAATACACAAGTGGCAACTTATTGTTTACAAAGAAAGTGGTTCATGTCGGAATGAACTTCCAGAGGAAGTGTTAAATATGGGTATAGTTGCAACATTTAAAAGACATTTTGATAAATACATGAATAAGAAATGTTTGGAGGGATATGGGCCAGGAGCAGGCAGGTGGGACTGGTTTAGTTTGGAATTCTGGTCAGTATGGACTAGTTCGATCGAAGGGTCTGTTTCCATGCTGTACGACTCTGACTATAAGTCTATAACTTCCAGGTTGATGTCCTGGCCAGATTTCACCATTAATCAGGTAACAGCGAACTTGGTTCACTGTTACCTGCTTGCTTATTTGAGGAGTCTAACATTTGGTTGCTCCGTGCAATAAAGTCTGAATTGTTGTTTCAGTATTTGATTGAGAGATTTTGTAATGAGTAGCTGAATTAAAGATAACTTGTGGTGATTTATCCACAACCTTGGAAAGGATGCATAAAGGATTGACAAGGATTTTATCGGCACTGAAGGATTTGAATTATAAGGAGAGGCTGGACCTCTCTTCACTGAAGGCTGAGGGGTGACGTTCTCGAGGTTTATAAAATCACGAGGGGCACAGACAAGATGTGACTAGCCAAGGTCTTTACCCCAGTGAAGGGGAATTCAAAACCAGAGAGGCATAGGTTTAGGGTGAGAGGGAAAAGATATAAAAGGGACCTAAGGGGCAACCTTTTTACACAGGGGGTGGTACGTGTATGGAATGAGCTGCCAGAGGAAGTGATGGAAGCTGGTACAATTACAACATTTAAAAGGCATCTGGATGGGTATACGAATAGGAAGGGTTTGGAGGGATATGGGCCGGGTGCTGGCAAATGGGAATAGATTAGATTCGGATATTTGCTCGGCATGGAACAGCTAGGGTGAAGGGTCTGTTTCCATGCTGTATGACTGTATGAGTCGAGAAACAATAGAAGGCAGATTTGAACCTGGGATCGAGCTGTGCACTGAGGAAGAGAGGTAAGAGCCTGAAAGGCATTTTGCCATCCACTGGCCAGAGCCAATACAAGGAGAATGTTAATTAAATATAAAGGTTACACACACAGTCAGCTCAGCCATCTGTAGAGTGACTGATCCTTCCAGAACACGGCCCCCTGCTCACGGCAACTCTCCACCCCCTCGCTCAAAGCCTCAATTTAGTGTTAAAATATTCACTGTCACATCACTTAGATGGTCCAGTTTCTAAAGCAACCGTTGTTCATTAAAATAGAGCTAAACGTTACCTCCCTCAGCAAGCAGCTCAGACTCAGCATCAGGTATGCTGCTGATTTCCAAAGCAATATTTATCTTCCTAGATAGTTGATGTTTTATCTTCAAATGTCACCTTCATTAGGAGGCATAGAGAAGGCGATGTGACATCACTGGGCAGAAAGAAGGCTGATATAAAGAAGATGGGAGCTTTACTCTGTATCTAACCCCGTGCTGTCACTGTACTGGGAGGGTTTGATGGGGGGACAGTGTAGAGAGAGCTTTACTCTGTATATAACCCTGTGCTGTCACTGTACTGGGAGGGTTTGATGGGGGGACAGTGTAGAGAGAGCTTTACTCTGTATATAACCCTGTGCTGTCCCTGTACTGGGAGGGTTTGATGGGGGGACAGTGTAGAGAGAGCTTTACTCTGTATATAACCCTGTGCTGTCCCTGTACTGGAAGGGTTTGATGGTGGACAGTGTAGAGGAAGCTTTACTCTGTATATAACCCTGTGCTGTCCCTGTACTGGGAGGGTTTGATGGTGGACAGTGTAGAGGAAGCTTTACTCTGTATATAACCCTGTGCTGTCACTGTCCCTGGGAGTGTTTGATGGTGGACAGTGTAGAGGGAGCTTTACTCTGTATATAACCCTGTGCTGTCACTGTACTGGGAGGGTTTGATGGGGGGACAGTGTAGAGGAAGCTTTACTCTGTATCTAACCCCGTGCTGCCCTTGTCCCTATGAGTGTTTGATGGTGGACAGTGTAGAGGGAGCTTTACTCTGTATCTAACCCCGTGCTGTCCCTGTCCCTGGGAGTGTTTGATGGGGGGACAGTGTAGAGGCAGCTTTACTCTGTATCTAACCCCATGCTGTCCCTGTCCTGGGAGTATTTCATGAGGGGGGGGGGGGACGACAAAGTAGAGGGACCTTGACTTTCACTTTAAAAGAATAGAGGCAGCTTTACTTTATGTCTAACCTTGTGTTGCACCCTACCTTTCCTGGGAGTGTATGATGGAGACAGTGTGAGAGAGATTTACTTTCAGTTTAACAGAGTGTAGGGAATTTTACTCCATACTTAACCACATGCTGGCTCTGGTTACAAAGCAACGAAATCCACAAATACCCAGGATGGACAGGCATCTTATAGCTAAATTGCCTGTGTTTGTACTATTTGAATTTGAAATTTGTAGATTTAATGCCGAAATGAAGAGATTCTATCGCACCATTGGGGAAAATATAATTAATTTGAGTAATTATTGCTGTTAGAAATTGGCTGACCGGCTGTGTGCAGCTTTTCATCTTTATGCATTTATAAAGCTGCTAGAACATAGAACAGCAGAGCCCAGGTCCTTCGGCCCACAATATTGTGCCGAGTATTTGCCTTAATCTAAGACCATTTGAACCTACACACCCCTCAATTTACTGTCCACCCTCACCTACACATTCCTCAATTTACTGATCACCCTCACCTACATACCCCTCAATTTACTGTCCACCCTCACCTACACATTCCTCAATTTACTGACCACCCTCAACTACACACCCCTCAATTTACTGACCACCCTCACCTACACACGCCTCAATTTACTGACCACCCTCACCTACACATTCCTCAATTTACTGATCACCCTCACCTACACACCCCTCAATTTACTGACCACCCTCACCTATACATTCCTCAATTTACTGACCACCCTCACCTACACACCCCTCAATTTACTGACCACCCTCACCGACACACCCCTCAATTTACTGACCACCCTCACCTACACACCCCTCAATTTACTGATCACCCTCACCTACACACCCCTCAATTTACTGACCACCCTCACCTACACACGCCTCAATTTACTGACCACCCTCACCTACACATTCCTCAATTTACTGATCACCCTCACCTACACACCCCTCAATTTACTGACCACCCCCACCTACACATCCCTCAATTTACTGATCACCCTCACCTACACACCCCTCAATTTACTGATCACCCTCACCTACACACCCCTCAATTTACTGACCACCCTCACCTACACACCCCTCAATTTACTGACCACCCTCACCTACACACTCCTCAATTTACTGACCACCCTCACCTACACACCCCTCAATTTACTGATCACCCTCACCTACACACCCCTCAATTTACTGACCACCCTCACCTACACACCCCTCAATTTACTGACCACCCTCACCTACACAGCCCTCAATTTACTGACCACCCTCACCTACACACCCCTAATTTATTACCGTCCAGGTGCTTATCCAGCAGTCACTCAAATGTTCCTAATGTCTCTGACTCTACTCCCACCACTGGCAGTGCATCCCACACACCCCCCACTCTCTGAGTAAAGAACCTCCCTCTGACAACTCCCCTAAACCTTCCTCCAATCACCACCTCAATGCTGCCCCCTCATGACAGCCATTTCTGCCCTGGGGAAAGGTCTCTGGCTATCCAATCCATCTATGCCTCTCATTACCTTGTACACCTCTATCAAGGCACCTCTCTTCCTTCTTCTCTCCAGTGTGAAAAGCCCAAGCTCACTCAATCTCTCTTCATAAGCCAAGCTCTCCAATCCAGGTAGCATCCTGGTAAATCTCCTCTGCACCCTCTCTAAAGCATCTATATCCTTCTGATAATGAGGCAACCAGAACTGGACACAATATTTCAAGGCAGAGGTGGGATTGCAGATGCTGGAGATTAGTGCGGTGCTGGAAAAGTACAGCAGGTCAGGCAGCATCCAAGGAGCAGGAAAATCAATGTTTTGGGCAAAAGCCCTTCATTGGATTCCTGAGAAGGGCTTTTGCCTGAAACGTCAACTTTCCTGCTCCTCGGATGCTGCCTGACCTGCTGTGCTTTTCCAGCACCACTCTAATCTTGACAATATCCCAATTGTGGTCGAACCAGAGTTTTATAGAGCTGCAGTAAAACCTTGTGGCTCTTAAACTCAATCCCCTTGTTAATGAAAGCCAAAACACCATAAGCCTTCTTAACAAGCCTATCAATTCTGGTGGTAACTTTGAAGGATCTACATACATTGACCACAAGATCCCACCATTCCACCACACTGCCGAGAATCCTGTCTTTAACCCTGTCATCAGCATTCAAATTTGACCTTCCAAAATGAATCACTTCAGATTTATCCAGGTTGAACTCCATCTGCCACTTCTCAGCCCAGCTCTGCATCCTGTCAATGTCATGTTGTAGCCTGCAACAGCCCTCGACACTATCTACAACACCCCAACGACCTTTGTGTCATCGGCAAACTTACTAACCCACCCTCCCACTTCTTCATCCAAGTCATTTATAAAAACTACAAAGAGCAGAGGCCCAAGAACAGATCCCTGCGGGACACCACTGGTCACCGAGCTCCAGGCAGAATACCTTCCATCCACTACCACTCGCTGTCTTCTTTCGGCCAGACAATTCTGTCTGCAGACAGCCACATTCCCCTGTATCCCTTACCTCCTAACTTTCTCAATGAGCCTACCGTGGGGAACCTTATCAAATGCCTCACTGAAATCCATATACACCACATCCACGGCTCGACCTTCGTCAGCTTGTCTCATCACATCCTCAAAGAACTCAATAGCCAATGATTTGATGACACTGAAATGAAGAGAGGATCAGAGTGAAAGGGAGGGATGGGGGTTTTGAAATCAATGGCGGATCACAGACAAATAAAAAAGGGAAGGTTCTTGAATGGAGACAAAGAGAGAGGGTGACACAGAGACAGAAAGAGTCAGAGAGAAAGGAAAACTAAAACTTGCAAGTTGAAAGTTTAAAATATTTTAAAACTTTCCAACAATTAGGCAGCATGGTGGCTCTGTGGTTAGCACTGTTGCCTCCCAGCACCAGGAACCTGGGTTCGATTCCTTGGGCGACTGTCTGTATGAAGTATGCACATTCTCCCCGTGTCTGTGTGGGTTTCCTCCGGATGCTCTGATTTCCTCCCACAATCCAAAGATGTGCAGGTTGGATGGATTAGCCTTGGGAAATTGTCCTATTGTGTCCAGGGATGTGCAGGTTAGGGTGGATTGGCCATGGGAAATTGTCCTATTGTGTCCAGGGATGTGCAGGTTAGGGTGGATTGGCCATGGGAAATTGTCCCATAGTGCCCAGGGATGTGCAGGCCAGGTGGATTAGCCACGGGAAATGCAGGGGTACAGGGATAGGGCAGGGTTGGGATGCTCTTTGAAGGGTTGTTGTGGATTCGATGGGCCAAATGGTCTGCTTCCACACTGTAGTGATTCTCTGGTTGTATGAATTAAACCTGAAGGAACATAGCTCCGAACATGGGAGGTAATTTCCACTGACTGTGTTCAGGGATGTTATGACACACCTCTGCAGCAGATGGGGATTGAACCCAGGCCTCCTGGCTCAAGGGTACCATCGCATCACAAGTCCACCTTTCTTCATAAAAATGGTATTCCTAGGTGGTCTGCCATCCTGGTACTAGCCAGGTTTGAACCCATTTTACTTCCAAGATCAGACAACAGCGGGCATTTTCAGATCAGTTTAACCGGAGGATGCTCCAAACGCATCATCTCAATTCTCAGAAATTAACTGGCAGTGAATGACTTCAACTGGGGCCACTGAAAGTATGCTGAGACTGGAGCAGCAAAATCTCGCTTTCTCTCAATTACCCAGGGGTGTGGGGAGCCCAAAACCCCCTGTTATTGTCGATATCACAAAACCTCAAACTATGTCCAAGTTGTATACATTGTGAGGCCAGTTAGAAATCTGGTATTCTTGTGTGTGTCCTGATGACAACAAGATGTCAACAGTATGTCTCTCTTGACAGCAATATCCAAGTTCTCTACAGCAAAACAGCTGCTTCTTTGCTATTCTCCACCAGTGTCAATACCACAACGGCAATCGCGAGGCAGTTAATAAGATGCCAATACTGTGAAGCAGACAGTGGTTCGCACTGCTGCCTCCCAGCACCAGGAACCTGGGTTTGATCCCACCCTCAGGTGACTGTCTTTGTGGAGTTTGCACATTCTCCCCTTGTCTGCATGGGTCTCCTGCAGGTGCTCCAGTTTCCTCCCACAATCCAAAGATGTGCAGGTTAGGGTGGATTGGCCATGGGAAATTGTCCCATAGTGTCCAGGGATGCGTAGGTTAGGATGGGTTGGCCATGGGAAATTGTCCCATAGTGCCCAGGGATGTGCAGGTTAGGGTGGATTGGCCATGGGAAATTGTCCCATAGTGTCCAGGGATGCGTAGGTTAGGATGGGTTGGCCATGGGAAATTGTCCCATAGTGCCCAGGGATGTGCAGGTTAGGGTGGATTGGCCATGGGAAATTGTCCCATAGTGTCCAGGGATGCGTAGGTTAGGATGGGTTGGCCATGGGAAATTGTCCCATAGTGCCCAGGGATGTGCAGGTTAGGGTGGATTGGCCATGGGAAATGAAGGGTTATGGGGATAGGATGAGGGGAGGGTCTGCAAAGGAACGCTTTTCGGAAGGCCGGGCTGACCCGATGGGCTGAATGGCCTCTTTCCACATTGTACAGAGTTTAGGAATCAATGATTAGTGAACAGGTCCATCTTGTGTAGAAACGTTGGTCAGTGCTGTTGGCCTGCACACCAGCCCATCACTTTACATTGCAGCGCCATCTATAAATTAAGAATGATCAATGATATTAACCTCAGAATTACTTCAAAAATTAAACTCTGGACCACAGTTTTTTTTTAACTGAAAGTTCATTTGGTATGCCTTTGTGGACAGTATGTCAGAGGCGAAAGTGAGGACTGCAGATGCTGGAGATTAGAGTCGAGAGATTGGTGCTCCTGATGAACGGCTTTTGTTGAAATGTCAATTTTCCTGCTCCTCGGATGCTGCCTGACTGCTGTGCTTTTCCAGCACCTGTCAGAGGGTCAGCGCTGAGGGAGCGCCGCACTGTCAGAGGGTCAGTGCTGCTGGAGGGAATGGGAACTGACGGAGGGTCAGTGCTGAGGGAACGCCATACTGCTGGAGGGTCAGAGCGATGGAGTGGGCACTGTTGGAGGATCAGTGCTGAGGGAGTGCCACATTGTCGGAGAGTCAGTGCTGAGGGAGTGGGCACAGTTGGAGGATCAGTGCTGAGGGAGTGGGCACTGTCGGAGGGTCAATGCTAAGGGAGTGGGCACTGTCGGAGGGTCAATGCTAAGGGAGTGCCGCACTGTCGGAGGGTCAGTGCTGAGGGAGTGCCGCACTGTCGGAGGGTCAGTGCTGAGGGAGTGGGCTCTGTCGGAGGGTCAATGCTGAGGGAGTGCCGCACTGTCGGAGGGTCAGTGCTGAGGGAGTGGGCACTGCTGATGGATCAGTGCTGAGGGAGTGCCACACTGTCTGAGGTCAGTGCTGAGGGAGTGGGCACTGTCGGAGGGTCAATGCTGAGGGAGTGCCGCACTGTCGGAGGGTCAGTGCTGAGGGAGTGGGCACTGTCGGAGGGTCAATGCTGAGGTAGTGCCACAACTGTTAGAGGGTCAGTGTTGAGGGAGTGCCGCACTGTTGGAGGGTTGGTGCTGAGGGAGTGGGCACTGTCGGAGGGTCGGTGCTGAGGGAATGCCGCACTGTTGTAGGGTCAGTGGTGAGGGAGTGCCGCACTGTCGGAGGGTCGGTGCTGAGGGAGTGCCGCACTGTTGTAGGGTCAGTGCTGAGGGAGTGGGCACTGCTGATGGATCAGTGCTGAGGGAGTGCCACACTGTCTGAGGTCAGTGCTGAGGGAGTGGGCACTGTCGGAGGGTCAATGCTGAGGGAGTGCCGCACTGTCGGAGGGTCAGTGCTGAGGGAGTGGGCACTGTCGGAGGGTCAATGCTGAGGTAGTGCCACAACTGTTAGAGGGTCAGTGTTGAGGGAGTGCCGCACTGTTGGAGGGTTGGTGCTGAGGGAGTGGGCACTGTCGGAGGGTCGGTGCTGAGGGAATGCCGCACTGTTGTAGGGTCAGTGGTGAGGGAGTGCCGCACTGTCGGAGGGTCGGTGCTGAGGGAGTGCCGCACTGTTGTAGGGTCAGTGCTGAGGGAGTGCCGCACTGTTGCTGGGTCAGTTCGAGTGGTGTGCTGCGGTGCAGGCGATTCGGTTTGCTTGGGACGTGAAATGAAAGCCCTGGCACCAATAAAATTATTTTCCAAAGAGGAACAGGCAAGTCCTCTGCCCTTTCCTGGGGTATTCCTCAACCAACATCAGGGAGAAATATAAGAATTACTCAGACATCACTGCCTGTGGGATCTTCCTCTGCAATAAACATTCTCCAGCTTTTCTACATTGCAACAGTAGCTTCACTTTAAATACTTCATTGGCCGCGGGACACTTCAGAAACCTTGTGAGGCCATAGCACCACAGATAAGTCACTGAATGTTTAAAAACACATGGCATCCCAGGCTGTCGGGCGAGTCAGGGAACTGGGATTGGATCCAGCAATCCCAGTGCTTCCTTCCATTCTGCCTCGCTGGACTGAGCACCGTGTCAGGTACCAGAACGGTCTGGGCGGAGGCCACTGTGCTCCTCACTGCGGACCTGTTCTCCTGCGAGGTTAAATCCACATCTCACCGGGGAACCTCCAGTCTGAAAATTGCAGCCATGCCAGTGATATCCCGACCCCCAGCTCCGGATCGGCCCTGCGCACACATCTCCAGCAGCAGACGACTGAAATACTGTGGCTGCACAATGCCACTTTCCCCCAACAACACCTTTCAGAAAACTGGTGCTCGTGCTGGCACTTATTGGGAAGGGGTCTGTCAATGCATTGGCCTGGAAAATAGTCGTGCATTTCAGAAACAATCCACAAAACGCACAGGAGCCAGTTGAGAATTCAATACTGGCAAAGGCTCTGTGTCTGTGATTCCCCCACATGGTGACGTGACGGGGGTCTGTGTCTGTGATTCCCCCACACGGTGACGGGACGGGGGTCTGTGTCTGTGATTCCCCCACACGGTGATGGGACGGGGGTCTGTGTGTGTGATTCCCCCACACGGTGACGGGACGGGGGTCTGTGTCTGTGATTCCCCCACACGGTGACGGGACGGGGGTCTGTGTCTGTGATTCCCCCACACGGTGACGGGACGGGGGTCTGTGTCTGTGATTCCCCCACACGGTGACGGGACGGGGGTCTGTGTGTGTGATTCCCCCACACGGTGACGGGACGGGGGTCTGTGTCTGTGATTCCCCCACACGGTGACAGGACAGGGGTCTGTGTCTGTGATTCCCCCACACGGTGACGGGACGGGGGACTGTGTCTGTGATTCCCCCACACAGTGACGGGACGGGGGTCTGTGTCTGTGATTCCCCCACACGGTGACGGGACGGGGGTCTGTGTCTGTGATTCCCCCACACGGTGACGGGACGGGGGTCTGTGTGTGTGATTCCCCCACACGGTGACGGGACGGGGGTCTGTGTCTGTGATTCCCCCACACGGTGACAGGACAGGGGTCTGTGTCTGTGATTCCCCCACACGGTGACGGGACGGGGGACTGTGTCTGTGATTCCCCCACACTGTGACGGGACGGGGGTCTGTGTCTGTGATTCCCCCACACTGACGTGACAGGGGTCTGTGTCTGTGATTCCCCCACACGGTGATGGGACGGGGCTCTGTGTCTGTGATTCCCACACACGGTGATGGGACGGGCGTCTGTGTCTGTGATTCCCCCACACGGTGACAGGACGGGGGTCTGTGACTGTGATTCCCCCACACGGTGACGGGACGGGGGTCTGTGTCTGTGATTCCCCCACACGGTGACGGGACGGGGGTCTGTGTCTGTGATTCCCCCACACGGTGACGGGACGGGGGTCTGTGTCTGTGATTCCCCCGCACGGTCACAGGACGGGGGTCTGTGTCTGTGATTCCACCACACGGTGAGGGGACGCGGGTCTGTGTCTGTGATTCCCCCACACGGTGAGGGGACAGGGGGTCTGTGTCTGTGATTCCCCCACACGGTGATGGGACGGGGGTCTGTGTCTGTGATTCCCCCACACGGTGAGGGGACGGGGGTCTGTGTCTGTGATTCCCCCCACACGGTGATGGGACGGGGGTCTGTGTCTGTGATTCCCCCACACAGTGAGGGGACGGGGGTCTGTGTCTGTGATTCCCCCACACGGTGACAGGACGGGGGTCTGTGTCTGTGATTCCCCCACACGGTGATGGGACGGGGGTCTGTGTCTGTGATTCCCCCACACGGTGATGGGACGGGGGTCTGTGTCTGTGATTCCCCCACACGGTGATGGGACGGGGGTCTGTGTCTGTGATTCCCCCACACGGTGATGGGACGGGGGTCTGTGTCTGTGATTCCCCCACACGGTGACGGGACGGGGGTCTGTGTCTGTGATTCCCCCACACGGTGAGGGGACGGGGGTCTGTGTCTGTGATTCCCCCACACGGTGAGGGGACGGGGGTCTGTGTCTGTGATTCCCCCACATGGTGACAGGATGGGGATCCGTGTCTGTGATTCCTCCACACGGTGACGGGACGGGGGTCTGTGTCTGTGATGCCCACACACGGTGACAGGATGGGGGGTCTGTGTCTGTGATTCCCCCACACAGTGACAGGACGGGGGTCTGTGTCTGTGATTCCCCAACACCGTGACAGCACAGTGGTCTGTGTCTGTAATTCCCCCACACGGTGACAGAACAGGGGTCTGTGTCTGTAATTCCCCCACACGGTGACAGGACAGGAGTCTGTGTCTGTAATTCCCCCACACGGTGACAGGACAGGAGTCTGTGTCTGTAATTCCCCCAGACGGTGACAGGACAGGGGTCTGTGTCTGTGATTCCCCCACACAGTCACAGGACAAGGGTCTGTGTCTGTGATGCCCCCACACGGTGACAGGACGGGGGTCTGTGACTGTGATTCCCCCACACGGTGACGGGACGAGGGTCTGTGTCTGTTATTTCTTCACACGGTGATAGGACACGGGTCGGTGTCTGTGATGCCCCCACACGGTGACAGGACGAGGATCTGTGTCTGTGATTCCCCCACACGGTGACGGGATGGGGGTCTGTGTCTGTGATTCCCCCACATGGTGACAGGACGGGCATCTGTGTCTGTGACTCCCCCACACGGTGACGGGACTGGGGTCTGTGTCTGTGATTCCCCCACACGGTGACAGGACGGGGGTCTGTGTCTGTCATTCCCCCACACAGTGACAGGACGGGGTTCTGTGTCTGTGATTCCCCCACACGGTGACAGGACGGGGGACTGTGTCTGTGATTCCCCCACACGGTGAAGGGACGGGGGTCTGTGTCTGTGATTCCCCACACGGTGACGGGACAGGGGTCTGTGTCTGTGATTCCCCCACACGGTGACAGGACGGGGGTCTGTGTCTGTGATTCCCCCACACGGTGATGGGACGGGGGTCTGTGTCTGTGATTCCCCCACACGGTGACGGGACAGGGGGTCTGTGTCTGTGATTCCCCCACACGGTGACGGGACGGGGGTCTGTGTCTGTGATTTCCCCATACGGTGACAGGACGGGGTTCTGTGTCTGTGATTCCCCCACACGGTGACAGGACGGGGGTCTGTGTCAGTGATTCCCCCACATGGTGACGGGACGGGGGTCTGTGTCTGTGATTCCCCCACACTGTGACAGGACGGGGGTCTGTGTCTGTGACTCCCCCACACGGTGCCAGGACAAAGGTTCTGTGACTGAGATTCCCCCACACAGTAACGTGACAGGGGTCTGTGTCTGTGATTCCTTCTCATGGTGACGGGACGGGGGTCTGTGTCTGTGATTCCCCCACACGGTGACGGGACAGTGGTCTGTGTCTGTGATTCCCTACACGGTGACAGGACGGGGGTCTGTGTCTGTGATTCCCCCACACGGTGATGGGACGGAGGTCTGTGTATGTGATACCCCCACACGGTGACAGGACGGGGGTCTGTGTCTGTGATTCCCTCACACGGTGACAGGATGGGGGTCTGTGTCTGTGATTCCTCAATATCGTGACAGGACGGAGGTCTGTATCTGTGATGCTCCCACATGGTGACAGAATGGGCATCTGTCTGTGACTCCCCCACACGGTGACAGGACAGGGGTCTGTTTCTGTGATTCCCCCACACGGTGACAGGATGGGATTCTGCGTCTGTGATTCCCCCACACGGTGACAGGACAGACGTCTCTGTCTGTGACTCCCCCACACGGTGAAGGGACGGGGGTCTGTGTCTGTGATTCCCCACACGGTGACGGGACAGGGGTCTGTGTCTGTGATTCCCCCACACGGTGACAGGACGGAGGTCTGTGTCTGTGATTCCCCCACACGGTGACAGGACGGGGGTCTGTGTCTGTGATTCCCCCACACGGTGATGGGACGGGGGTCTGTGTCTGTGATTCCCCCACACGGTGACAGGACGGGGGTCTGTGTCTGTGATTCCCCCCACACGGTGAGGGGACGGGGGTCTGTGTCTGTGATTCCCCCACACGGTGACAGGACGGGGGTCTGTGTCTGTGATTCCCCCACACGGTGATGGGACGGGTGTCTGTGTCTGTGATTCCCCCACACGGTGACAGGACGGGGGTCTGTGTCTGTGATTCCCCCCACACGGTGAGGGGACGGGGGTCTGTGTCTGTGATTCCCCCACACGGTGACAGGACGGGGGTTTGTGTCTGTGATTCCTCCACACGGTGACGGGACGGGGATCTGTGTCTGTGATTCCCCCACACGGTGACAGGATGGGGGTCTGTGTCTGTGATTCCCCCACACGGTGACGGGACGGGGGTCTGTGTCTGTGATTCCCTCACACGGTGATGGACGGGGTTCTGTGTCTGTGATTCCCCCACACGGTGACGGGAAGGGGTCTGTGTCTGTGATTCCCCCACACGGTGATGGGACGGGGGTCTGTGTCTGTGATTCCCCCACATGATGATAGGACGGGGGTCTGTGTCTGTGATTCCCCCACACGGTGACGGGACAGGGGTCTGTGTCTGTGATTCCCCCACACGGTGACGGGACGGGGGTCTGTGTCTGTGATTTCCCCATACGGTGACAGGACGGGGTTCTGTGTCTGTGATTCCCCCACACAGTGACAGGACGGGGGTCTGTGTCAGTGATTCCCCCACATGGTGACGGGACGGGGGTCTGTGTCTGTGATACGCCCACACGGTGATGGGACAGTGGTCTGTGTCTGTGATTCCCCACACGGTGATGGGACGGAGGTCTGTGTATGTGATACCCCAACACGGCGACAGGACGGGAGTCTGTGTCTGTGATTCCCCCACACGGTGACAGGACGGGGGTCTGTGTCTGTGATTCCCCCACACGGTGATGGGACGGAGGTCTGTGTATGTGATACCCCCACACGGTCACAGGACGGGGGTCTGTGTCTGTGATTCCCCCACACGGTGACAGGATGGGAGTCTGTGTCTCTGTGATTCCCCCACATGCTGTCAGGATGGGGGTCTGTGTCTGTGATTCCTCAATATCGTGACAGGACGGGGGTCTGTGTCTGTGATTCCCCCACACGGTGACAGAATGGGCGTCTGTCTGTGACTCCCCCACACGGTGACAGGACGGGGGTCTGTGTTTGCGATTCCCCCCACACGGTGATGGGACAGGAGTCTGTGTCTGTGATACCCCCATAAGGAGACGGGATGGGGGTCTGTGTCTGTGATACCCCCACACGGTGACAGGAAGGGGGTCTGTGTCTGTGATTCCCCCACACGGTGACAGGACGGGGGTCTGTGTCTGTGATTCCCCCACATGGTGACAGGACGGGGGGCTGTGTCTGTGATTCCCCCACACGGTGATGGGACGGGGGTCTGTGTCAGTGATTCCCCCACACGGTGACAGGACGGGGGTCTGTGTCAGTGATTCCCCCACACGGTGACAGGACGGGGGTCTGTGTCAGTGATTCCCCCACACGGTGACAGGAAGGGGGTCTGTGTCTGTGACTCCCCCACACGGTGACGGGACACACTGTGATTCCCTCACACGGTGACAGGACGGGGGTCTGTGTCTGTGATTTCCCCATACGGTGACAGGACGGGGGTCTGTGTCTGTGATTCCCCCACACGGTGACAGGACGGTCGTCTGTGACTGTGATTCCCCCACACGGTGACAGGACAAAGGTTCTGAGTCTATGATTCCCCCACACGGTGACGGGACAGGGGTCTGTGTCTGTGATAGACCCACACGGTGACGGGACGGGGGTCTGTGTCTGTGATTCCCCCACACGGTGACAGGACGAGGGTCTGTGTCTGAGATACCACCACACGGTGACAGGACGGGGGTCTGTGTCTGTGATTCCCCCACACGGTGACGGGACGGGGGTCTGTGTCTGTGATTCCCCCACACGGTGACGGGACGGGGGTCTGTGTCTGTGATTCCCCCACACGGTCACAGGACGGGGGTCTGTGTCTGTGATTCCACCACACGGTGACAGGACAAAGGTTCTGTGTCTATGATTCCCCCACACGGTGACGGGACAGGGGTCTGTGTCTGTGATAGACCCACACGGTGACAGGACGGGGGTCTGTGTCTCTGATTCCCCCACAGGGTGACGGGATGGGGATCTGTGTCTGAGATACCACCACACGGTGACAGGATTGGGGTCTGTGTCTGCAGTTCCCCCCACACGGTGATGGGACGGGGGCCTATGTCTGTGAAGCCCCAAACGGTGACGGGATGGGGGTCTGTGACAGAGATTCCCCCACACGGTGACAGGACGAGGGTCTGTGTCTGAGATACCACCACACGATGACAGGACGGGGGTCTGTGTCTGTGATTCCCCCACACGGTGACAGGACGGGGGTCTGTGTTTGCGATTCCCCCCACACGGTGATGGGACAGGAGTCTGTGTCTGTGATTCCCCCATAAGGAGACGGGATGGGGGACTGTGTCTGTGATATCCCCACACGGTGACAGGAAGGGGGTCTGTGTCTGTGATTCCCCCACACGGTGATGGGACGGGGGTCTGTGTCTGTGATTCCCCCACACGGTGACAGGACGGGGGTCTGTGTCAGTGATTCCCCCACACGGTGACGGGAAGGGGGTCTGTGTCAGTGATTCCCCCACACTGTGACAGGACGGGGGTCTGTGTCTGTGACTCCCCCACACGGTGACGGGACACACTGTGATTCCCTCACACGGTGACAGGACGGGGGTCTGTGTCTGTGATTTCCCCATACGGTGACAGGACGGGGGTCTGTGTCTGTGATTCCCCCACACGGTGACAGGACGGTCGTCTGTGACTGTGATTCCCCCACACGGTGACAGGACAAAGGTTCTGTGTCTGTGATTCCCCCACATGGTGACGGGACGGGGGTCTGTGTCTCTGATTCCCCCACAGGGTGACGGGATGGGGATCTGTGTCTGAGATACCACCACACGGTGATAGGACGGGGGTCTGTGTCTGCAGTTCCCCCCACACGGTGATGGGACAGGGGCCTATTTCTGTGAAGCCCCAAACGGTGACGGGATGGGGGTCTGTGACAGAGATTCCCCCACACGGTGACAGGACGAGGGTCTGTGTCTGAGATACCACCACACGGTGACAGGACGGGGGTCTGTGTCTGTAATTCCCCCACACGGTGACAGGACGGGGGTCTGTGTCTGTGATTCCCCCACACGGTGACAGGACGGGGGTCTGTGTCTGTGATTCCCCCACATGGTGACAGGACGGGGGTCTGTGTCTGTGATTCCCCCACACGGTGATGGGACGGGGGTCTGTGTCTGTGATTCCCCCACACGGTGACAGGACGGGGGTCTGTGTCAGTGATTCCCCACACGGTGACGGGAAGGGGGTCTGTGTCTGTGATTCCCCCACACGGTGACAGGACGGGGGTCTGTGTCTGTGATTCCCCCACACGGTGACAGGACGGGGGTCTGTGTCAGTGATTCCCCCACACGGTGAGGGGACGGGGGTCTGTGTCAGTGATTCCCCCACACTGTGACAGGACGGGGGTCTGTGTCTGTGACTCCCCCACACGGTGACGGGACACACTGTGATTCCCTCACACGGTGACAGGACGGGGGTCTGTGTCTGTGATTCCCCCACACGGTGAGGGGACGGGGGTCTGTGTCAGTGATTCCCCCACACTGTGACAGGACGGGGGTCTGTGTCTGTGACTCCCCCACACGGTGACGGGACACACTGTGATTCCCTCACACGGTGACAGGACGGGGGTCTGTGTCTGTGATTCCCCCACACGGTGACAGGACGGTCGTCTGTGACTGTGATTCCCCCACACGGTGACAGGACAAAGGTTCTGTGTCTGTGATTCCCCCACACGGTGACGGGACAGGGGTCTGTGTCTGTGATAGACCCACACGGTGACAGGACGGAGGTCTGTGTCTGTGATTCCCCCACATGGTGACGGGACGGGGGTCTGTGTCTCTGATTCACCCACAGGGTGACGGGATGGGGATCTGTGTCTGAGATACCACCACACGGTGACAGGACGGGGGTCTGTGTCTGCAGTTCCCCCCACACGGTGATGGGACAGGGGCCTATGTCTGTGAAGCCCCAAACGGTGACGGGATGGGGGTCTGTGACAGAGATTCCCCCACACGGTGACAGGACGAGGGTCTGTGTCTGAGATACCACCACACGGTGACAGGACGGGGGTCTGTGTCTGTGATTCCCCCACACGGTGACAGGACGGGGGTCTGTGTCTGTGATTCCCCCACATGGTGATGGGATGGGGGTCTGTGTCTGTGATTCCCCCACATAGTGACAGGACGGGGGTCTGTGATTGAGATTCCCCCACACGGTGATGGGACAGGGGTCTGTATCTGTGATTCCCCCACACGGTGACGGGACGGGGGTCTGTGTCTGTGATTCCTCCACACGGCAAGAGAACGGGGGTCAGTGTCTGTGATTCCCCCACACGGTGACAGGACAGGGGTCTGTGTGTGATTCCCACACACGGTGACAGGACGGGCGTCTGTGTCTGTGATTCCCCCACACGGTGACGGGACGGGGTCTGTGTCTGTGATTCCCACACACGGTGACGGGACGGGGGACTGTGTCTGTTATTCCCCCACACGGTGACGGGACGGGGGACTGTGTCTGTTATTCCCCCACACGGTGACGGGACGGGGGTCTGTGTCTGTGATTCCCCCCACACGGTGACAGGATGGGGGTCTGTGACTGTGATTCCCCCACACGGTGACGGGACGGGGGGTCTGTGTCTGTGATTCCCACACACGGTGACGGGACGGGGGACTGTGTCTGTGATTCCCACACACGATAACAGGACGGGGTATGTGTCTGTTATTCCCCCACACGGTGACAGGACGGGGGTCTGTGTCTGTGATTCCTCCACACGGCAAGAGAACGGGGGTCAGTGTCTGTGATTCCCCCACACGGTGACGGGACGGGGGCCTGTGTCTGTGATTCCCCCACACGGTGACAGGACGGGGGTCTGTGTGTGATTCCCACACACGGTGACAGGACGGGCGTCTGTGTCTGTGATTCCCCCACACGGTGATGGGACGGGGTCTGTGTCTGTGATTCCCACACACGGTGACGGGACGGGGGACTGTGTCTGTTATTCCCCCACACGGTGACGGGACGGGGGTCTGTGTCTGTGATTCCCCCCACCCGGTGACAGGATGGGGGTCTGTGACTGTGATTCCCCCACACGGTAACGGGACGGGGGGTCTGTGTCTGTGATTCCCACACACGTTGACGGGATGGGGACTGTGTCTGTTATTCCCCCACACGGTGACAGGACGGGGTCTGTGTCTGTGATTCCCCCACACTGTGATGGGACGGGGGTCTGTGTCTGTGATTCCCACACACGATAACAGGATGTGGTATGTGTCTGTTATTCCCCCACACGGTGACAGGACGGGGTCTGTGTCTGTGATTCCCCCACACGGTGACGGGAACGGGGGACTGTGTCTGTGATTCCCTCACACGGTGACGGGACGGGGGTCTGTGTCTGTGATTCCCCCACACGGTGACGGGACGAGGGTCTGTGACTGTGATTCCCCCACACCGTGATGGGACGGGGGTCTGTGACTGTGATTCCCCCACACGGTGATGGGACGGGGGTCTGTGTCTGTGATTCCCCCACACGATGACAGGACGGGGGTCTGTGTCTGTGATTCCCCACACGGTGACAGGACGGGGGTCTGTGTCTGTGATTCCCCCACACGGTGACAGGACGGGGGTCTGTGTCTGTGATTCCCACACACGGTGACGGGACGGGGGACTGTGTCTGTTATTCCCCCACACGGTGACGGGACGGGGGACTGTGTCTGTTATTCCCCCACACGGTGACGGGACGGGGGTCTGTGTCTGTGATTCCCCCCACACGGTGACAGGATGGGGGTCTGTGACTGTGATTCCCCCACATGGTGACGGGACGGGGGGTCTGTGTCTGTGATTCCCACACACGGTGACGGGACGGGGGACTGTGTCTGTGATTCCCACACACGATAACAGGACGGGGTATGTGTCTGTTATTCCCCCACACGGTGACAGGACGGGGGTCTGTGTCTGTGATTCCTCCACACGGCAAGAGAACGGGGGTCAGTGTCTGTGATTCCCCCACACGGTGACGGGACGGGGGCCTGTGTCTGTGATTCCCCCACACGGTGACAGGACGGGCGTCTGTGTCTGTGATTCCCCCACACGGTGATGGGACTGGGTCTGTGTCTGTGATTCCCACACACGGTGACGGGACGGGGGACTGTGTCTGTTATTCCCCCACACGGTGACGGGACGGGGGACTGTGTCTGTTATTCCCCCACACGGTGACGGGACGGGGGTCTGTGTCTGTGATTCCCCCCACCCGGTGACAGGATGGGGGTCTGTGACTGTGATTCCCCCACACGGTGACGGGACGGGGGGTCTGTGTCTGTGATTCCCACACACGTTGACGGGATGGGGACTGTGTCTGTTATTCCCCCACACGGTGACAGGACGGGGTCTGTGTCTGTGATTCCCCCACACTGTGATGGGACGGGGGTCTGTGTCTGTGATTCCCACACACGATAACAGGATGGGGTATGTGTCTGTTATTCCCCCACACGGTGACAGGACGGGGTCTGTGTCTGTGATTCCCCCACACGGTGACGGGAACGGGGGACTGTGTCTGTGATTCCCTCACACGGTGACGGGACGGGGGTCTGTGTCTGTGATTCCCCCACACGGTGACGGGACGAGGGTCTGTGACTGTGATTCCCCCACACGGTGATGGGACGGGGGTCTGTGTCTGTGATTCCCCCACACGGTGACAGGACGGGGGTCTGTGTCTGTGATTCCCCACACGGTGACAGGACGGGGGTCTGTGTCTGTGATTCCCCCACACGGTGACAGGACGGGGGTCTGTGTCTGTGATTCCTCCACACAGTGACAGGGCGGGGGTCTGTGTTTGTGATTCCCCCACACGGTGACGGGACGGGGGACTGTGTCTGTGATTCCCTCACACGGTGACAGGACGGGGGTCTGTGTCTGTGATTCCCCCACACAGTGACAGGACGGGGGTCTGTGTCTGTGATTCCCCCACACAGTGACAGGACGGGGGTCTGTGTCTGTGATACCCCACACCGTGATGGGACGAGCGTCTGTGACTGTGATTCCCCCACACGGTGACAGGACGGGGGTCTGTGTCTGTGATTCCCCCACACAGTGACGGGACGGGGGTCTGTGTCCGCAATTCCCCCACACGGTGACAGGACGGGGGTCTGTGTCCGCAATTCCCCCACACGGTGACAGGACGGGGGTCTGTGTCCGTGATTCCCCCACACGGTGACAGGACGGGGGTCTGTGTCTGTGATTCCCCACATGGTGACAGGACAGGGGTCTGTGTCTGTGATTTCCCCACACGGTGACGGGACGGGGGTCTGTGTCTGTGATTCCCCCACACGGTGACGGGACAGGGGTCTGTGTCTGTGATTCCCCCACACAGTGACAGGACGGGGGTCTGTGTCTGTGATTCCCCCACACGGTGACGGGACGGGGGTCTGTGTCTGTGATTTCCCCCACACGGTGACGGGAAGGGGGTCTGTGTCTGTGATTCCCCCACACGGTGACAGGACGGGGGTCTGTGTCTGTGATTCCCCCACACGGTGAGTGGACAGGGGTCTGTGTCTGTGAATCCCCCACACGGTGACGGGACGGGGGTCTGTGTCTGTGATTCCCCCACACGATGACGGGACGGGGGTCTGTGTCTGTGATTCCTCCACACGTTGATGGGACGGGAGTCTGTGTCTGTGATTCCTCCACACGGTGATGGGACAGGGGGTCTCTGTCTGTGATTCCTCCACATGGTGTTGGGATATGGTCCTGTGTGTGTGTGATTCCCTCACACGGTGACGCACGGTTGCCTGGTGAAACAGTTTCCTCATCGGAAGACAGGGGAACATCATCAGTAGTTCTTTTGTAACTGGCTTCTTGTATATGTCCTGGAAGCTGTGATAATTGTCCCTCTTCATGGTCCTCATTCTGCTGATGGTTGCGCATCATGTTGAAGCTGCATGCCTGCACTGACTTCTGTCTGACAATCAAAAACCACCGGCCTGCAATTGGGGAACTGGGCATGAACAACCTTCAGAATAGACTGTGCAAACCAAATGGACTCCTGCAGTTAAAACAGAAATGTTCTGTGATCCCATCAAACACAGGGAGCATGAGTTCCATTTTCAGGGAAAATCAGCCACCTTCCAAAGCATCGTTTAACAACTGATTAACTTGTGGGTTTGTCGTGTCGGAGAGATGGAAAGGACAACTTACTGACTGCTCAATTTGTGAAATGTCCAATGCAATGATAGCAGATGATCCAATCTCTCAAGCCTGCTCAGATACACAGACATTGGCTGATCTTCCACCTCCCACACGATCTCAGGAGCCACATTGATAGAAACTATGATGACCGCTGCACCCTCACCACTGACCTTTTCACTCGCACACCACTTGCTGCTTCTTACACCAATGCTCTCTACCATCGTCAGCATTTTCAGCACTTTGCTATTTCTCTCCGAGACCAACATACCCACTGAAGGGATTTGAACCCATGAGACTGGATCCACTGGATTTCCAGTCCAGTGACGTTATTACTGCATCCCGACTTTATAAACCCTCTAAATCCCAGCTGCACAGGAGCCAAAACATGCATTTCAATCCATTGACAACACAGTTCTCAGCTGTGGTTCACTCTAAAAACAAAGAGTTCACCCCAACTCCAGAGAGTGTGGGAACATAATCCAGGCCAAAACTGCCAGTGTCATAATGAGGGAATGCTGCACTGTCAGAGGATCAGTGCTGAGGGAGTGGGCACTGTTGGAGACTCAGAGCTGACGGAGCATGGCACTGTCAGAGGGTTAGTGCTGAGGGAGTGGGCACTGTTGGAGACTCAGAGCTGACGGAGCATGGCACTGTCAGAGGGTCAGTGCTGAGGGAGTGCCACACTGTCGGTGGGTCAAAACTGAGGGAGTGCCACACTGTTAGAAGGTCAGTGCTTCGGGAGTGCCGGATGACCAGTGTCGAGGAAACCCCCATTTAAACACTCTAACACAAATCATTTGGTGATTATCACATTGCTGAGGTTGGGAACTTGCTGTGTGGAAATTGGCTGTCATACTTCCTGCATTGCAGTGACAACGCTTTCTAAAGCACTTCACTGGCTGTTACTCAATGAGACACAAATTGATGTGGTGAAAGATGCTACAGAAATGGACTTTTGTCTTTATGCTGCTCATTCTGCTAAACACTCAACAGTGACAATGAAAGAAATTTCATCGAAAGACCCATTTCACTGAGACAGCCTCTGTCATTCTGTGAGAGCTGCCTCATTCACAGCACCTTGTGAGAAGCCCTGATTTTATGAAACATCTGATCTATTCAGAGCAGAACTGATTTCCAATTCCTCCCTCTCTGCTTGTTCAAGATGCAAATTAAAGCTGAGCAGAGTGAGAAAGAGAGAGAGAGAGAGAGAGAGAGACGGGGAGGTGTGAGAGATAGGGAGCAATGGGGAGGGGGAGAATAGGGAGGAGGGATAACAGGGAAGGAGTGAGATGGGGAGATGAGGAAAGACCGGGTGCAGGAGAGACGAGGTGGGATAGGTGAGATGGGGAGAGGAGCAATGGAGGGCGGGAGTGGGGAAATGGGGGGAGAGCGACAGGGAGGAAGGAGAGATGGGGAGGGGGAGAGACAGGGGTAGGAGAGATGGGGGAATGGGGAGATGGGGGGATAGGGAGGGAGCAGAGAGGAGAGACGGGGAGGCGGGAGAGACAGGAAGGGGGGAAGTTGTGGAGTTGGGGGGCAGAAATGGGTAGGGCAGAGACCAGGAGGGACAGGAAGGATAACTGAGATGAAAATAGTGAAAGTCCCTGCTCTCTGTCCAAAATCCCCTAAATATATGCAAGTTCAGTTCAGGAACCATGCGCTGAAACAGCTTGTGCACCCACAGTGGAAAACCGTTCGGATTCCTGCACTATAATCAGTACACCATAGAGTCACACCAATGCTGGGGAGGCCATTCAGCCCATTGTGTCAACCCAGGATCCCCTCTCTGAGAGAGACAGCACGTCACCCTCAGAGTCATTCCTCCACCGTTTTGACACAAAGACAATGACCATTCATTCAGAGAGGTTGAGGGGCTGAGTGGGCGGCATTGAGGGGTTTGGGACTAGGCTTTATGAGTCGGGGGTGGGTAAAATGTTGGATACAGACAGGTAGTGACACAGCCAGGCAGGGGCATCTGGGAACATGGAAGGATTCCAGTCCTCAGCAATCCCAGCCTGAAAAGGTCCATTCTGATCACTAACCTAGTGGGTCCACCCTAATAGCGTCTGCTTGGAGACCCACAGCCTCTCAACCAGGAAACATCAAGAGCCCTTCAATCAGAACAATCAGATGACTTAGATCTCCTTGACCTGAACTGGCAGCTCCACCTAAACCTGAGTGACAGGAAGCAATCCCACAGTGACTCAAGGCTGAGGTGCAATGAAAGGTTGGGCTGTGGGTGCAGGCAGCACAGGAGACTCTGGTAAATCAGCGCATGGCTCCTTCCACCCAGTCAAAGCCATTGAGCGTCTAAGTTCCCAGGGACCTACTGCGCTGAGAGCCAACAATGGAAAGTCACCCTTCGGAAACCGAGAGGCGGTCACCATCAAGGACTTCCTCAACCAGGATGCAGCCAGTGCTCTCAGCACCTTCCCAATGCCACAGCAATCACACAAAGTGCCTTTGACAATGAAGGATGGTGGAAAAACCTCCTGAAATTCAGCTCCCCACAGAAATTCATCACCATTCTCCAACTGCACGTACGCTGTGACCTTCATTGATGGATTCATCACAGTCCCAATGTGACGATAAAGTGAGGCCGAGCAGGGCTGTGTCATCACACCACCAGTTTTCACCATGTTCTTCAGTCCATCCCATCGCCATGGAGCTTCCCACCAGATGGGAGCTAACCTCCAGGATGAGCAGGGAACTGTTCAACCCTTGACACTTCTAGGCCAGAGTCAAGACCACCTTCAGTCTCTGTGCCGTCAAGGTGTGACACGCAGGTGATGCCTACACATGTACACACTCACACGCCAAACTCCAAACCATTGGCACAAGAGAACGGGCCTCAGATTAACCACCCAGAAAGCTAAGGTTCTCCACCAACCTACTCCTTCCCCATAATACTGCACCCTCAACCATCAAAGCCCAGGGCTGAGCTTGGATCATTTCCCATACCTCAGGAATGTCCTCTCGGTGTGAGCAGACATTGACGATGAAATCCGACATCAACTTCAACGTGTCAGGACGCCTGAGGAGCAGAGCGTTCAAAGATCAAGACCTCAAACCCAACACCAAACTCTCAGTCTACAGGACAGCCAAAGTCCCCATCCTCCTGTATGCATCTGAAACATGGACCATGTACAGCAGAACACTCATATCCCTGGAGAGTTATCATCAGTGCAGTCTTTCCAATCTGCTGACAGATGAGGCGTATCAACATGAACATCCTGTCCCTGGTCATCAACCCCAGAATTGAGGCACTGGTCACGTGTGACCAGCTCTAATGGGTGGGCCATATTGTCCATCCACCAGACTTAAGACTCTATGACAAGTGCTTGACTCCAAGTTCTGCAAAGATAAACAATCACAAGGAGGTTGCAGGAACATTACAAGGGCACACAGAATGCAACATCCTCACCAACTCCTGACAACTGGTCACCCCAGAAATAGGGCCCTGGGAAGTGTTGATGAACAAAGCGACCCTGGTACAGGTGCATAGTCCCTTGAAAGTGGAGTCGCAGGTAGACAGGGTAGAGAAGGCGGCGTTTGGGACACTTGCCTTCATTGGTCAGAGCATCGAGTGTAGGAGTTGAGAGGTCATGTTGCGGCTGTACAGGACATTGGTTAGGCTGCTTTTATAATACTGCATACAATTCTGGTCTCCCCTGCTATAGGAAGGATTTTGTAAAACTTGAAAGGATACAGAAGAGATTTACAAATATACAATCTCTGAAGAACAAGATGGACGAACTCAGATCACGGCTCAGCTTCCAGCGTGAACTGCAGAACTGCTGCGCACACTGCTTCACACTGCGCACTTCAGGCTGATGGTCTTTCTATCCATCCTATGGACTGTACTGTGTCCTCAGGTAAGACACAGGGTGGAGGGGGTTTGCTTGTGGTGCATGAACATTGCAACCCTGGGCAGCCATTGTTCCCAAACCTTGAACTCCTCACTATCAAATGCCACCCTTTCTATCTACCATGAGAATTTACCGCTGCTATACTAACTGCTGTGTACATACCTCCACAAGCAAAGGTTGAGGAAGCTCTGGATGTGCTGTACTCCACCACTAACACCCTGGGGACGGAACACCCCGAGGCCCTGTTTATTGTGACTGGCGACTTCAATCAAGCCAATCTAAGGAAGGCGTTGCCCATTACCTGGCCCACCAGGGGGCCGAACATTTTAGACCACTGCTACACCACTGTGAAAGATGGCCACCACTCCATCCCCCGCCCTCATTTCAGGAATTTCGCCCACAATACTGTGTTTCTTTTCCTGGCTTACAGGCAAAAGCTCAAGCAGGAGACCGCCTCGCGGATACAGGTCCAGTGCTGGTTGGAGGAGACAGTGGATCAACTCTGGTGCTGTCTGGAATCGGCTGATTGGGCCACGTTCAAACAGTCCGCAGGTCCCCAACAGGAAACCCTAGATGAATCAGGACAGACAGAACCTGCTAAAAACCAGGCATCAGGCCTTCAGATCAGGAGGCTCACTCGAATATAAGGAATCCGAGTATGACCTTCACAGAGCCATTAAGACAGCCAAGGACCAATACTGATCGAAACTAGAGACCCAGACAGACACCCAGCAACTATGGCAAGGACTGAATGACATCCCAGGTTCTAGAAAGAGACAGTGCAAGACAGCAGACGATGTCATACCCCTCCCAGATCGTCTCAACACTTTCTATGCTCACTTTGAGTAGAATTTCATTGGAGAGGTAACACCTACTCCGACAAGTCCTGACGAACCTAGCCCAACACTCACTGCATCAGAGGTCAGATCAGTTTTCCTTCGTGTGAATCCAAGGAAAGTGATGGGACCAGACGGAGTACCAGGTCGTGCACTCAGAGCATGCGCAGACCAACTGGCAGAGGTAATTTCGGACATCTTCAACCTCTCCCTGCAGCAGGCCACTGTCCCTGACTGTTTCAGGAGGGCCAACATCATCCCTGTGCCTAAGAAGGCTCATGCAGCATGTCTCAATGATTACCGCCCAGTGGCCCTAACTTCAGTGGTCATGAAGTGCTTTGAAAGGCTGATCATGGCATTAGGCGGAAGTGGGCACTGCAGGTGCTGGAGATTGGAGTCTGATTAGAGTGGTGCTGGAAAAGCACAGCAGGTCAGGCAGCATCCAAGGAGCAGGAAAATCAATGTTTGGGGCAAAAGCCCTTCATCAGGGCTTTTCCTGATAAAGGGCTTTTGCCCAAAACATCGATTTTCCTGCTCCTTGGATACTGCCTGACCTGCTGTGCTTTTCCAGCATCACTCTAATCTTGACTCTGGTCATGTCATTAATCAACTCCAGTCTCCCCACTACTCTTGACCCACTCCAACTTGCCTATTGGACCAACAGATCCATGTCAGATGCCATATCACTTGCCCTTCACTCCTCCCTAGAACATCCTGACACCAAGAACAGCTACGTAAGAATCCTACTCATAAACTACAGTGCAGCCTTCAACACTATTTTCCCTTGGGACTGATTACCAAACTTTATGATCTCGGACTAAGCCTCACTCTCTGCAACTGGATCCTCAGTTTCCTGACCCACAGGCCAAAATCCGTGAAGATTGGGGACAATATTTCATCCTCAGTAACTCTCTACTCTGGAGCCCCCCAGGGGTATGTACTCAGCCCTCTACTGTACTCACGATATACCCATGACTGCATCACCAAATACCAGACTAATGCCATTTACAAGTTCGCTGATGACCCCACCATAGTCGGTCACATCTCAGATGCCAATGAAACAGACTACAGATGGGAGGTGGAAGACCTGGAAAAATGATGCACTGAGAACAACCGAGCTCTCAATGCTGGCAAAGCCAAGGAACTCATTATTGACTTTCAGCAGAATGTTACTCATGACCCCCCTCTACACGTTAACAGTACAGAGGTGGAATGAGTGGAGAGTGTCAAGCTCCTGGGAATGGTCATCCACAACAAGCTTTCTTGGACTCTCCATGTGGATGCACTGGTTACAAAGGCCCAACAAGGTCTCTCCTTCCTCAGGCAGCTGGGGAAATTTGGCATGACAGCGAATACCCTTGCCAACTTTTATAGGTGCACCATTGAGAGCGTTCTGTCTGGGTGTATCACTACCTGGTATGGTAACTGTACCATGCAAGATCAGAGATGGTTACAGAGAGTGGTGAACTCGGCCCAGACAATCACAAAGACCAACCTCCCATCTATAGGATCCATCTACCAGGCCCGCTGTCAAGAAAAGGCCGCCAGCATTCTCAAAGATCCATCCCACCCTGGCAATGTTTTTCTATACGGAACAATTTCTACCCTACCCTGAATGGACTCACAAACTCTTAACATTCGTTTGTACCTGTGTTTTTGTTTTTGCCACCATTTACTTATTATTGACTTATCTATGCTACTTAACTCTGTGATCTGCCTGTATTGCTCACAAGACAAAGCTGTTCACTGTACCTCGGTACACAGGACAATAAATTCAATTCAATTCAACAAGGATGTTGCCAGGGTTGGAGAGTTTGAGCTATAGGGAGAGGCTGGACAGACTGGGGCTGTTTTCCCTGTAGCATCAGAGGCTGAGGGATGACCTTATAGAGGTTTATAAAATCATGAGGGATATGGATAGGGTAAATAGCCAAAGTCTTTTCCCTGGGGTGGGGAAGGCCAAAGCTAGAAGACATCGGTTTAAACTAAGAGAGGAAAGATTTGAAAGGGACCCATGGGGCAACTTTTTCATGCAAAGGATGATGTGTGTATGGAATGAGCTGCCAGAGGAAGTGTGGAGGCTGGTACAATTACTGTATTTAAAAGGCATCAGGATGGGTATATGAATAGGAAGGGTTTGGAGGGATATGGGCTGGGAGTGTACTGGCAAATGGGACTAGATTGGCTTGGGATATCTGGTCCACCCACTGCCAAAGTGAAAGCAAGTGTCTGCCAAAGGAGAATAGCACCGTCCCAATTCAAGCCCAGAAAGGAGTGGTTTTTGTGGGACTGAAGGAGATTACAGCGATGGAGCAGGGCAAGGCTGTCAAGAGGTTTTGAAAACCAGGAGGAGAGTTTTACAAATTGGGCCAAAGCAAAACCAGGGTCCAGCAACAAAGCAGACACAGACACAAAGTCCAAACAAGAGCAACATCCTCTTTGAAGAGCTCTTCCTCCACTTATGGACCAGGAGCAGACTGCTCTCCTGACAATCTCGAGGCTTGCAAAACACAACCTTGATGGTTGAAATCACAAGTTCCATCCTCACTCCTTCAATCTTCCCTTTTTGATTTAACTCGATTTAATTTACTGTTACGTGTCCCTGGGTACAGTGAAAAGTTTTGTTTTGCAGGCACCCCTTCCAGAGTCCCCTGTAACTACAGACACACTCCCCCTCAGACTCCACTCTAAGTAGTGACACACTTCCCCCCACCCAGACCCCCCTGTAACTACAGACACACTCACCCCCAGACTCCCCTGTAAAAACTGACCCACTGCCTCCCCAGACTCCCCTGTAAATACTGATACACTCCCCCCAGACTCCCCTGTAAATACACACACACTCCCCCCCGAGACTCTCCTGTAAACACAGACACACTCCTCCCCTGTAAATACTGACACACTCTCCCCAGACTCCCCTGTAAATACACACACACTCCCCCCCCGAGACTCTCCTGTAAACACAGACACACTCCTCCCCTGTAAATACTGACACACTCCCCCCGAGATTCCCCCGTAAATACAAACACACTGACCCCAGACTCCCCAGTAAATACACACACACTCACCCCCCAGACTCCCCTGTAAATACTGACACACTCCCCGCCAGTCTCTCCTGTAAATACTGACACACTCCCCCCAGACTCCCCTGTAAATACTGGCACACTCTCCCCCAGGCTCCCCAGTAAATATTGACACATTCTCCCCAGACTCCTGTAAACACTGACACACTGCCACAAGACTACCCTGTAAATACTGACACACTTGCCCCCCGAGACTCCCCAGTAAATAGTGACAAACTCCCTCCCGTCTTCCAAAATGTCCAGATTACAGAAGAGGAAGTGCTGGATGTCTTGAAATGGGTAAAGGTGGACAAATCCCCAGGACCTGATCAGGTGTACCTGAGAACTCTGTGGGAAGCTAGAGAAGTGATTGCTGGGCCTCTTGCTGAGATATTTGTATCATCGATAGTTACAGGTGAGGTGCCGGAAGACTGGATGTTGGCAAACGTGGTGCCACTGTTTAAGAAGGGCGGTACAGACAAGCCAGGGAACTATAGACCAGTGAGCCTGACCTCGGTGGTGGGCAAGTTGTTGGAGGGAATCCTGAGGGACAGGATGTACATGTATTTGGAAAGGCAAGGACTGATTAGGGATAGTCAACATGGCTTTGTGCATGGGAAATCATGTCCACAATCTTGACTGAGTTTTTTGAAGAAGTAACAAAGAAGATTGATGAGGGCAAAGCAGTAGATGTGATCTATATGGACTTCAGTAAGGCGTTCGACAAGGTTCCCCATGGGAGACTGATTAGCAAGGTTAGATCTCATGGAATACAGGGAGAACTAGCCATTTGGATACAGAACTGGCTCAAAGGTAGAAGACAGAGGGTGGTGGTGGAGGGTTGTTTTTCAGACTGGAGGCCTGTGACCAGTGGAGTGTCACAAGGATCGGTGCTGGGCCCTCTACTTTTTGTCATTTACATAAATGATTTGAATGTGAGCATAAGAGGTACAGTTAGTAAGTTTGCAGATGACACCAAAATTGGAGGTGTAGTGGACAGCGAAGAGGGTTACCTCAGATTACAACAGGATCTGGACCAGATGGGCCAATGGGCTGAAAAGTGGCGGATGGGGCAGATGGAGTTTAATTCAGATAAATGTGAGGTGCTGCATTTTGGGAAAGCAAATTTTAGCAGGACTTATACACTTAATGGTAAGGGCCAAGGGAGTGTTGCTGAACAAAGAGACCTTGGAGCGCAGGTTCGTAGCTCCTTGAAAGTGGAGTCGCAGGTAGGTAGGATAGTGAAGGCAGCGTTTGGTATGCTTTCCTTTATTGGTCAGAGTATTGAGTACAGGAGTTGGGAGGCCATGTTGCGGCTGTACAGGACATTGGTTAGGCCACTGTTGGAATATTGCGTGCAATTCTGGTCTCCTTCCTATTGGAAAGATGTTGTGAAACTTGAAAGGGTTCAGTAAAGATTTACAAGGATGTTGCCAGGGTTGGAGCATTTGAGCTAGAGGGAGAGGTTGAACAGGCTGGGCTGTTTTCCCTGGAGCGTCGGAGGCTGAGGGGTGACCTTATAGAGGTTTACAAAATTATGAGGTGCATGGATAGGATAAATAGATAAAGTCTTTTCCCTGAGGTCGGGGAGTCTAGAATTAGAGGGCATAGGTTTAGGGTGAGAGGGGAAAGATATAAAAGAGACCTAAGGGGCAACTTTTTCACGCAGAGGATGGTACGTATATGGAATGAGCTGCCAGAGGAAGTGGTGGAGGCTGGTACAATTGCAACATTTCAGAGGCATTTGGATGGGTACATGAATAGAAAGGTTTTGGAGGGATATGGGCCGGGTGCTGGCAGGTGGGACTAGATTGGGTCGGGATATCTGGTCAGCATGGACGGGTTGGACCGAAGGGTCTGTTTCCATGCTGTACATCTCTATAACTATGACACCCCTATAAATACTGACACACTCCCCCCCCAGACTCCCCTGTAAATACTGACACACTACCCCCCCAGACTCCCCTGTAAATACTGACACACTCCCCCCTCAGACTCCCCTGTAAATACTGACACACTCCCCCCCCCAGACTCCCCTGTAAATACTGACACACTCCCCCCCCAGACTCCCCTGTAAATACACACACACTCCCCCAGACTCCCCTGTAAATACTGACACACTCCCTCCCAGACTCCCCTGTAAATACTGACACACTCCCCTCCCCAGACTCCCCTGTAAATACACACACACTCCCCCAGACTCCCCTGTAAATACTGACACACTCCCTCCCAGACTCCCCTGTAAATACGAACACACTCCCCCCAAGACTCCCCTGTAAATACTGACACACTCCCCCCAGACTCCCCTGTAAATACTGACACACTCCCCCCAGACTCCCCTGTAAATACACACACACTCCCTCCCAGACTCCCCTGTAAATACTGACACACTCCCCCCCCAGACTCCCCTGTAAATACGAACACACTCCCCCCAAGACCCCCCTGTAAATACTGACAAACTCCCCCCAGACTCCCCTGTAAATACTGACACACTCCCCCCACACTCCCCTGTAAATACTGACACACTCCCCCCAGACTCCCCTGTAAATACACACACACTCCCTCCCAGACTCCCCTGTAAATACTGACACACTCCCCCCCCCAGACTCCCCTGTAAATACTGACACACTCCCCCCCCAGACTCCCCTGTAAATACTGACACACTCCCCGCAAGACACCCCTGTAAATACTAACACACTCCCCCCGCAGACTCCCCTGTAAATACTGACTCCCCCCCCCCCAGACTCCCTGTAAATACTGACACCCCCCCAGACCCCCCTGTAAATACTGATAAACTCCCCCGACTCCCCTGTAAATACTGACACACTCCCCCCAGACTCCCCTGTAAATACACACACACTCCCTCCCAGACTCCCCTGTAAATACTGACACACTCCCCTCCCAGACTCCCCTGTAAATACTGACACACTCCCCCCCCAGACTCCCCTGTAAATACTGGCACACTCCCCCCAGACTGTCCTGTAAATACTGACACACTCCCCCCAGACTCCGCTGTAAATACACACACACTCCCTCCCAGACTCCCCTGTAAATACTGACACACTCCGCCCCCCCAGACTCCCCTGTAAATACTGACACACTCCCCCCCAGACTCCCCTGTAAATACTGACACACTCCCCCCAAGACACCCCTGTAAATACTGACACACTCCCCCCGCAGACTCCCCTGTAAATACTGACATACTCCCCCCGCAGACTCCCCTGTAAATACTGACACACTCACCCCCCCAGACTCCCTGTAAATACTGACACCCCCCAGACCCCCCTGTAAATACTGATAAACTCCCCCGACTCCCCTGTAAATACTGACTCACTCCCCCCAGACTCCCCTGTAAATACACACACACTCCCTCCCAGACTCCCCTGTAAATACTGACACACTCCACCCCAGACTCCCCTGTAAATACTGACACACTCCCCCCCCAGACTCCCCTGTAAATACTGGCACACTCTCCCCCCAGACTGTCCTGTAAATACTGACACACTCCCCTCAGACTCCCCTGTAAATACACACTCCCCCAGACTCCCCTGTAAATACACATTCCCCCCCCAGATTCCCCTGTATATACAAATACACTCACCCCAGACTCCCCTGTAAATACACAGACACTCGCCCCCCAGACTCCCCTGTAAATTCTGACACACTCCCCCCAGACTCCCCTGTAAATACTGATGCAAGCACCCCCAGTCTCCCCGTTAAATACTGACACACTCCCCCCCCGACTCCCCTGTACATACCGACACACTCTCCCCGCAGACTCCCCCGTAAATACTGACACTCCCCCCAGACTCCCCTGTAAATACTGACACTTCCCCCAGACTCCCCTGTAAATACTGACACTTCCCCCAGACTCCCATGTAAATACTGACACACTCCACCCCCCCAGACTCCCCGTAAATATTGACACCCCCCCAGACTCCCCTGTAAATACTGATACACTCTGCCCCAGACTCCCCTGTAAATACTGACACACTCCCCCCTCAGACTCCCCTGTAAATACTGACACACTATCCCCCAGACTCCCCTATAAATACTGACACACTCCCCCCCCAGACTCCCCTGTAAATACTGACACACTCCCCCCGCAGACTCCCCTGTAAATAGTTACACACTCACCCCCCCCAGACTCCCCTGTAAATACTGACACACTCCCCCCCCCAGTCTCCCCTTTAAATACTGAGACACTCCACTCCCCAGACTCCCCTGTAATTACAGACACACTCCCCCCAAGACACCCCTGTAAATACTGACACACTCCCCCCGCAGACTCCCCTGTAAATACTGACACACTCCCCCCCCAGACTCCCCTGTAAATACTGACACACTCCCCCCCTCAGACTCCCCTGTAAATACTGACACACTCCCCCCCTCAGACTCCCCTGTAAATACTGACACACTCCCCCCCTCAGACTCCCCTGTAAATACTGACACACTCCCCCCCAGACTCCCCTGTATATACTGACATACCCCCTCCGAGACTCCCCTGTAAATACTGACACACTCCCCCCCCCCAGACTCCCCTGTAAATACTGACACACTCCCCCCCAGACTCCCCTGTATATACTGACATACCCCCCCCAGACTCCCCTGTAAATACTGACACACTCTCCCCCAGTCTCCCCTTTAAATACTGACACACTCCACTCCCCAGACTCCCCTGTAATTACAGACACACCCCCCCCCAGACTCCCCTGTATATACTGACATACCCCCTCCGAGACTCCCCTGTAAATACTGACACACTCCCCCCCCAGACTCCCCTGTAAATACTGACACACTCCCCCCCCCAGACTCCCCTGTAAATACTGACACACTCTCCCCCAGTCTCCCCTTTAAATACTGACACACTCCACTCCCCAGACTCCCCTGTAATTACAGACACACTCCCCCCCAGACTCCCCTGTAAATACTGACACACTCCCCCCGCAGACTCCCCTGTAAATACTGACACTCACCCCCCCCAGACTCCCCTGTAAATACTGACACACTCCCCCCCCCAGTCTCCCCTTTAAATACTGAGACACTCCACTCCCCAGACTCCCCTGTAATTACAGACACACTCCCCCCAAGACACCCCTGTAAATACTGACACACTCACCCCCCCAGACTCCCTGTAAATACTGACACCCCCCCAGACCCCCCTGTAAATACTGATAAACTCCCCCGACTCCCCTGTAAATACTGACTCACTCCCCCCAGACTCCCCTGTAAATACACACACACTCCCTCCCAGACTCCCCTGTAAATACACACACACTCCCTCCCAGACTCCCCTGTAAATACCGACACACTCCACCCCCCCAGACTCCCCTGTAAATACTGGCACACTCCACCCCAGACTCCCCTGTAAATACTGACACACTCCACCCCAGACTCCCCTGTAAATACTGACACACTCCCCCCCCAGACTCCCCTGTAAATACTGGCACACTCCCCCCAGACTGTCCTGTAAATACTGACACACTCCCCTCAGACTCCCCTGTAAATACACACTCCCCCCAGACTCCCCTGTAAATACACATTCCCCCCCCAGATTCCCCTGTATATACAAATACACTCACCCCAGACTCCCCTGTAAATACACAGACACTCGCCCCCCAGACTCCCCTGTAAATTCTGACACACTCCCCCCAGACTCCCCTGTAAATACTGATGCAAGCACCCCCAGTCTCCCCGTTAAATACTGACACACTCCCCCCCCGACTCCCCTGTACATACCGACACACTCCCCCCGCAGACTCCCCCGTAAATACTGACAACTCCCCCCAGACTCCCCCGTAAATACTGACAACTCCCCCCAGACTCCCATGTAAATACTGACACACTCCACCCCCCCAGACTCCCCGTAAATATTGACACCCCCCCAGACTCCCCTGTAAATACTGATACACTCTGCCCCAGACTCCCCTGTAAATACTGACACACTCCCCCCTCAGACTCCCCTGTAAATAGTTACACACTCACCCCCCCAGACTCCCCTGTAAATACTGATACACTCTGCCCCAGACTCCCCTGTAAATACTGACACACTATCCCCCAGACTCCCCTATAAATACTGACACACTCCCCCCCCCAGACTCCCCTGTAAATACTGACACACTCCCCCCGCAGACTCCCCTGTAAATAGTTACACACTCACCCCCCCCAGACTCCCCTGTAAATACTGACACACTCCCCCCCCAGTCTCCCCTTTAAATACTGAGACACTCCACTCCCCAGACTCCCCTGTAATTACAGACACACTCCCCCCAAGACACCCCTGTAAATACTGACACACTCCCCCCGCAGACTCCCCTGTAAATACTGACACACTCCCCCCCCAGACTCCCCTGTAAATACTGACACACTCCCCCCCTCAGACTCCCCTGTAAATACTGACACACTCCCCCCCAGACTCCCCTGTATATACTGACATACCCCCTCCGAGACTCCCCTGTAAATACTGACACACTCCCCCCCCCAGACTCCCCTGTAAATACTGACACACTCCCCCCAGACTCCCCTGTATATACTGACATACCCCCCCCCAGACTCCCCTGTAAATACTGACACACTCTCCCCCAGTCTCCCCTTTAAATACTGACACACACCACTCCCCAGACTCCCCTGTAATTACAGACACACCCCCCCCCAGACTCCCCTGTATATACTGACATACCCCCTCCGAGACTCCCCTGTAAATACTGACACACTCCCCCCCCAGACTCCCCTGTAAATACTGACACACTCCCCCCCCCCAGACTCCCCTGTAAATACTGACACACTCCCCCCGCAGACTCCCCTGTAAATACTGACACACTCCCCCCGCAGACTCCCCTGTAAATACTGACACACTCCCCCCGCAGACTCCCCTGTAAATACTGACACACTCCCCCCCAGACTCCCCTGTAAATACTGACACACTTCCCCCGCAGACTCCCCTGTAAATACTGACACACTCCCCCCGCAGACTCCCCTGTAAATACTGACACACTCCCCCCCAGACTCCCCTGTATATACTGACACACTCCCCCCGCAGACTCCCCTGTAAATACTGACACACTCACCCCCCAGACTCCCCTGTAAATACTGACACACTCCCCCAGACTCCCCTTTAAAAACTGACACACTCCCCCCTCAGACTCCCCTGTAAATACACACACACTCCCCCCCCAAGAGCCCCCTGTAAATACCGACACACTCCCCCCCCAGACTCCCCTGTAAATACTGACACACTCCCCAGACTCCCCTGTAAATACTGACACACTCCCCCCCCAGACTCCCCTGTAAATACTGACACACTCCCCCCCCAGACTCCCCTGTAAATACTGACACACTCCCCCCCCAGACTCCCCTGTAAATACTGACACCCCCCCAGACCCCCCTGTAAATACTGATAAACTCCCCCGACTCCCCTGTAAATACTGACACACTCCCCCCCCAGACTCCCGTGTAAATACTGACACACTCCCCCCGCAGACTCCCCTGTAAATAGTTACACACTTCCCCCCCCAGACTCCCCTGTAAATACTGACATACTCTCCCCCAGACTCCCCTGTAAATACTGACACACTCCGCCCAGACTCCCCTGTAAATACTGATACACTCCCCCCCCCAGACTCCCCTGTAAATACTGACACACTCCGCCCAGACTCCCCTGTAAATACTGATACACTCCCCCCCCCGACTCCCCTGTAAATACTGACACACTCCCCCCAGACTCCCCTGTAAATACTGACACACTCCCCCCAGACCCCCTGTAAATACTGACACACTTCCCCCCCCAGACTCCCCTGTAAATACTGACACACACACCCTCCAGATCCCGCTGTAAATACTGACACACTCCCCCCGACTCCCCTGTAAATACTGACATACTCTCCCCCAGACTCCCCTGTAAATACTGACACACTCCCTCCCAGACTCCCCTGTAAATACTGACACACTCCCCCCTGACCCCCTGTAAATACCGACACACATCCCCCCCAAGACTCCCCTGTAAATACTGACACACACACCCCCCAGATCCCGCTGTAAATACTGACACACTCCCCCCGACTCCCCTGTAAATACTGACACCCTCTTCCCACCAGACCCCCGACAAACAAACCCCTCGTCCCTCCACAAGAATCCCCTGTAACTACCTGCCCAGACCAGGCAAATACAGATCACTCGGGGAGACACCCTGGGATCCAACCATGAATAAACCCAAGCGGTGTCCCAGACAACACAGAGGGGGAGTCCCGCACTGTCACAGGGGGAACCCCGCACTGGCACAGAGAGTACCCGGCACTGTCGCAGGGAGAGTCCCACACTGTCACAGGGGGAACCCCGCACTGGCACAGGGCGAGTCCCGCACTGTTACAGGGAGAGTCCCACACTGTCACAGGGAGAGTCCCGCACTGTCACAGGGAGAGTCCCACACTGTCACAGGGAGAGTCCCACACTGTCACAGGGAGAGTCCAACACTGTCACAGGGGGGACCCCGCACTGGCACAGGGCGAGTCCCGCACTGTTACAGGGAGAGTCCCACACTGTCACAGGGAGAGTCCCACACTGTCACAGGGAGAGTCCCACACTGTCACAGGGCGAGTCCCGCACTGTCACAGGGAGAGTCCCACACTGTCACAGGGACAGTCCTGCACTGTCACAGGGAGAGTCCCGCACTGTCACAGGGAGAGTCCCACACTGTCACAGGGAGAGTCCCGCACTGTCACAGGGCAAGTCCCGCACTGTCACAGGGAGAGTCCCACACTGTCACAGGGCGAGTCCCGCACTGTCACAGGGAGAGTCCCACACTGTCACAGGGACAGTCCTGCACTGTCACAGGGAGAGTCCCGCACTGTCACAGGGAGAGACCCGCACTGTCACAGGGAGAGTCCCCGCACTGTCACACGGAGAACCCCGCACTGTCACAGGGAGAGCTCCCGCACTGTCACAGGGAGAGACCCGCACTGTCACAAGGAGAGACCCGCACTGTCACAGGGAGAGTCCCACACTGTCACAGGGAGAGTCCCCGCACTGTCACAGGGAGAACCCCGCACTGTCACAGGGAGAGTCCCGCACTGTCACAGGGAGAGACCCGCACTGTCACAGGGAGAGTCCCACACTGCCACAGGGAGAGTCCCCGCACTGTCACAGGGAGAACCCCGCACTGTCACAGGGAGAGACCCGCACTGTCACAGGGAGAGACCCGCGCTGTCACAGGGAGAGCCCCGCACTGTCACAGGAAGAACCCCGCACTGTCACAGGGAGAGCTCCGCACTGTCACTGGGGGAGTCCCCGCACTCACAGGGGGAGTCCCCGCACTCACAGGGGGAGTCCCCGCACTGTCACAGGGAGAGTCCAACACTGTCACAGGGAGAGTCCAAAACTGTCACAGAGAGACTTCAGCACTGTCACAGGGAGAGCCCCCACACAGTCACAGGGGGAGTCCCCGCACTGTCACAGGGAGAGTTCCGCACTGGCACAGGGAGAGTTCCGCACTGTCACAGGGAGAGTCCCGCACTGTCACAGGGAGAGTTCCGCACTGTCACAGGGAGAGTCCCACATTGGCACAGGGAGAGTCCCGCACTGTCACAGGGAGAGTCCCGCACTGTCACAGGGAGAGTCCCACACTGTCACAGGGAGAGTCCCGCACTGTCACAGGGAGAGTTCCCCACTGTCACAGGGAGAGTTCCACACTGTCACAGGGAGAGTCCTACACTGTCAATGGGAGAGTCCCAAAAGGCCACAGGGAGAGTCCAGCACGGCTACAGGAAGAGTCCCACACTGTCACAGGGAGAGTCCCGCACTGTCACAGGGAGAGTCCAGCACTGTCACAGGGAGAGTCCCGCACTGTCACAGGGAGAGTCCCGCACTGTCAATGGGAGAGTCCCAAAAGGCCACAGGGAGAGTCCAGCACGGCTACAGGAAGAGTCCCACACTGTCACAGGGAGAGTCCCGCACTGTCACAGGGAGAGTCCAGCACTGTCACAGGGAGAGTCCCGCACTGTCACAGGGAGAGTCCAGCACGGTCACAGGGAGAGACACATACTGCCAAAGGGAGAGTCCTGCACTGTTACAGGGAAAGCATCACATTGTCACAGGGGGAGTCCCCGCACTGTCACAGGGGGAGTCCCCGCACTGTCACAGGGAGAGTCCCCGCCCTGTCACAGGGAGAGTCCCGCCCTGTCACAGGGAGAGCCCCCGCACTGTCACAGGGAGAGCCCCCGCACTGTCACAGGGAGAGCCCCCGCACTGTCACAGGGAGAGCCCCCGCACTGTCACAGGGGGAGTCCCCATACTGTCACAGGGAGAGCCCTGCACTGTCACAGGGAGAGCCCTGCACTGTCACAGGGAGAGTCCCGCATTGTCACAGGGGGAGAGGCGTACTGTCATACGGATAAAATCACATTGTCACAGGAAGAGTCCGCACTGTCACAGGGAGAGTCCGCACTGTCACAGGGAGAACCCCGCACTGTCACAGGGAGAGCCCCGCACTGTCACAGGGGGAGCCCCGCACTGTCACAGGGAGAGACCCCGTACTGTCACAGGGAGAGTCCCCGCACTGTCACAGGGAGAGCTCCCGCACTGTCACAAGGGGAGTCCAACACTGTCACAGGGGGAGTCCCCGCACAGTCACAGGGGGAGTACCCGCACTGTCACAGGGAGAGTCCCCGTACTGTCACAGGGAGAGCCCCCGCACTGTCACAGGGAGAGCCCCCGCACTGTCACAGGGAGAGCCCCCGCACTGTCACAGGGGGAGTCCCCGCACTGTCACAGGGGGAGTCCCCGCACTGTCACAGGGAGAGCCCCCGCACTGTCACAGGGGGAGTCCCCGCACTGTCACAGGGGGAGTCCCCGCACTGTCACAGGGGGAGTCCAACACTGTCACAGGGAGAGCCCCCGCACTGTCACAGGGAGAGTCCCCGCACTGTCACAGGGAGAGTCCAACACTGTCACAGGGAGAGCCCCCGCACTGTCACAGGGAGAGTCCCCGCACTGTCACAGGGAGAGTCCCGCACTGTCACAGGGAGAGTCCAACCCTGACACAGGGAGAGCCCCCGCACTGTCACAGGGAGAGCCCCCACCCAGTCACAGGGGTAGTCCCCGCACTGTCACCGGGGGAGTCCAACACTGTCACAAGGAAAGTGCCGTACTATCACAGGGAAAGCATCACATTGTCACAGGGAAAGTCCGCACTGTCACAGGAGGAGTCCCGCACTGTCACAGGGAGAGCCCCGCACTGTCACAGGGAGAGCCCCGCACTGTCACAGGAGGAGTCCCGCACTGTCACAGGGAGAGACCCGCACTGTCACAGGGAGAGCCCCGCACTGTCACAGGAGGAGTCCCGCACTGTCACAGGAGGAGTCCCACACTGTCACAGGGAGAGCCCCGCACTGTCACAGGAGGAGTCCCGCACTGTCACAGGGAGAGCCCCGCACTGTCACAGGGAGAGTCCCGCACTGTCACAGGGAGAGTCCCCGCACTGTCACAGGGAGAGTCCCGCACTGTCACAGGGGGAGTCCCCGCACTGTCACAGGGAGAGCTCCCGCACTGTCACAGGGAGAGCCCCGCACTGTCACAGGGGGAGTCCCGCACTGTCACAGGGAGAGCCCCGCACTGTCACAGGGAGAGTCCAACACTGTCACAGGGAGAGTCCAACACTGTCACGGGGAGAGCCCCGCACTGTCACAGGGAGAGCCCCGCACTGTCACGGGGAGAGCCCCGCACTGTCACAGGGAGAGCCCCGCACTGTCACAGGGAGAGCCACCGCACTGTCACAGGGAGAGCACCGCACTGTCAAAGGGAGAGACCGCACTGTCACAGGGAGAGACCCGCACTGTCACAGGGAGAGTCCAACACTGTCACAGGGAGAGTCCAGCACTGTCACGAGGAGAGCTCCCACACTGTCACAGGGAGAGTCAGTGCACTGTCACAGGAAGAGCCCCTACACTGTCACAGGGAGAGCCCCGCACTGTCACAGGGAGAGCCCCGCACTGTCACAGGAGGAGTCCCACACTGTCACAGGGAGAGCCCCGCACTGGCACAGGGAGAGCCCCCACACTGTCACAGGGGGAGTCCCGCACTGTCACAGGGAGAGCCCCGCACTGTCACAGGGAGAGCCCCGCACTGTCACAGGGAGAGCCCCGCACTGTCACAGGGAGAGTCCCACACTGTCACAGGGAGAGTCCCCGCACTGTCACAGGGGGAGTCCAACACTGTCATAGGGAGAGCTCCCGCACTGTCACAGGGAGAGCCCGCACACAGTCACAGGGAGAGCCCCGCACTGTCACAGGGAGAGTCCCACACTGTCACAGGGAGAGTCCCCGCACTTTCACAGGGGTAGTCCAACACTGTCATAGGGAGAGCTCCCGCACTGTCACAGGGAGAGCCCGCACACAGTCACAGGGGGAGTCCCCGCACTGTCACAGGGGGAGTCCCCGCACTGTCACAGGGAGAGTCCCGCACTGTCACAGGGGGAGTCCAACACTGTCACAGGGGGATTCCCGCACTGTCACAGGGAGAGTCCCCGCACTGTCACAGGGGGAGTCCCCGCACTGTCACAGGGGTGTCCCCGCACTGTCATAGGGAGAGTCCAACACTGTCACAGGGAGAGTCCAACACTGTCACAGGCGAAGTCCCGCACTGTCACAGGGAGAGTCCCCGCACTGTCACAGGGGGAGTCCCCGCACTGTCACAGGGGGAGTCCCCGCACTGTCATAGGGAGAGTCCAACACTGACACAGGGAGAGCCCCGCACTGTCACAGGGAGAGTCCCCGCACTGTCACAGGGAGAGCCCCCGCACTGTCACAGGGAGAGTCCCGCACTGTCATAGGGAGAGTCCAACACTGTCACAGGGAGAGCCCCGCACTGTCATAGGGAGAGTCCAACACTATCACAGGAAGAGTTCCGCACTGTCACAGAGCGAGTCCCGCACTGTCACAGGGAGAGTCCAGCACTGTCTCAGGGAGTGTCACACACTGTCACAGAGGGAATCCCACACTGTCCCGGGTGGAGCCCTATACTGTCACAGGGAGAGCCCCCGTACTGTCACAGGGAGAGCCCCCGCACTGTCACAGGGAGAGCCCCGCACTGTCACTGGGGGAGTCCCGCACTGTCACAGGGAGACTCCTACACTGTCACTGGGGGAGTCCCGCACTGTCACAGGGAGACTCCTACACTGTCACAGGGAGAGTCCCGCACTGTCACAGCGAGACTCCTACACTGTCACTGGGGGAGTCCCGCACTGTCACAGGGAGACTCCTACACTGTCACAGGGAGAGCCCCCGCACTGTGACAGGGAGAGCCCCCGCACTGTCACAGGGTGACCCCGCACTGTCACAGGGAGAGCCCCGCACTGTCACAGGGAGAGCCCCCGCACTGTCACAGGGAGAGCCCCGCACTGTCACAGGGAGAGTCCCGCACTGTCACAGGGAGACTCCTACACTGTCACAGGGAGAGTCCCCGCACTGACACAGGGAGAGTCCCGCACTGTCACAGGGAGAGTCCCGCACTGTCACAGGGTGACCCCGCACTGTCACAGGGAGAGTCCCGCACTGTCACAGGGGGAGTCCCGCACTGTCACAGGGAGAGCCCCGCACTGTCACGGGGAGAGCCCCGCACTGTCACGGGGAGAGCCCCACACTGTCACAGGGAGAGCCCCGCACTGTCACAGGGAGAGCCCCACACTGTCACAGGGATAGCCCCCGCACTGTCACAGGGAGAGCCCCCGCACTGTCACAGGAGGAGTCCCACACTGTCACAGGGAGAGCCCCGCACTGGCACAGGGAGAGCCCCCGCACTGTCACAGGGAGAGCCCCCGCACTGTCACAGGGGGAGTCCCGCACTGTCACAGGGAGAGACCCTGCACTGTCACAGGGAGAGCCCCGCACTGGCACAGGGAGAGTCCCACACTGTCACAGGGAGAGTCCCCGCACTGTCACAGGGGGAGTCCAACACTGTCATAGGGAGAGCTCCCGCACTGTCACAGGGGGAGTCCTACACTGTCACAGGGAGAGCCCCGCACTGTCACAGGGAGAGTCCCACACTGTCACAGGGAGAGTCCCACACTGTCACAGGGAGAGTCCCCGCACTGTCACAGGGGGAGTCCAACACTGTCATAGGGAGAGCTCCCGCACTGTCACAGGGAGAGCCCGCACACAGTCACAGGGGGAGTCCCCGCACTGTCACAGGGGGAGTCCCCGCACTGTCACAGGGAGAGTCCCGCACTGTCACAGGGGGAGTCCAACACTGTCACAGGGGGAGTCCCGCACTGTCACAGGGAGAGCCCGCACACAGTCACAGGGGGAGTCCCCGCACTGTCACAGGGGGAGTCCCCGCACTGTCACAGGGAGAGTCCCGCACTGTCACAGGGGGAGTCCAACACTGTCACAGGGGGAGTCCTGCACTGTCACAGGGAGAGTCCCCGCACTGTCACAGGGGGAGTCCCCGCACTGTCATAGGGAGAGTCCAACACTGTCACAGGGAGAGTCCCGCACTGTCACAGGGGGAGTCCAACACTGTCACAGGGGAAGTCCCGCACTGTCACAGGGAGAGTCCCCGCACTGTCACAGGGGGAGTCCCCGCACTATCATAGGGAGAGTCCAACACTGACACAGGGAGAGCCCCGCACTGTCACAGGGAGAGTCCCCGCACTGTCACAGGGAGAGCCCCCGCACTGTCACAGGGAGAGTCCCGCACTGTCATAGGGAGAGTCCAACACTGTCACAGGGAGAGCCCCGCACTGTCATAGGGAGAGTCCAACACTATCACAGGAAGAGTTCCGCACTGTCACAGAGCGAGTCCCGCACTGTCACAGGGAGAGTCCAGCACTGTCTCAGGGAGTGTCACACACTGTCACAGAGGGAATCCCACACTATCCCGGGTGGAGCCCTATACTGTCACAGGGAGAGCCCCCGTACTGTCACAGGGAGAGCCCCCGCACTGTCACAGGGAGAGCCCCGCACTGTCACAGGGGGAGTCCCGCACTGTCACAGGGAGACACCTACACTGTCACTGGGGGAGTCCCGCACTGTCACAGGGAGACTCCTACACTGTCACAGGGAGAGTCCCGCACTGTCACAGCGAGACTCCTACACTGTCACTGGGGGAGTCCCGCACTGTCACAGGGAGACTCCTACACTGTCACAGGGAGAGCCCCCGCACTGTCACAGGGAGAGCCCCCGCACTGTCACAGGGTGACCCCGCACTGTCACAGGGAGAGCCCCACACTGTCACAGGGAGAGCCCCCGCACTGTCACAGGGAGAGCCCCGCACTGTCACAGGGAGAGTCCCGCACTGTCACAGGGAGAGTCCCGCACTGTCACAGGGAGACTCCTATACTGTCACAGGGAGAGTCCCCGCACTGACACAGGGAGAGTCCCGCACTGTCACAGGGAGAGTCCCGCACTGTCACAGGGTGACCCCGCACTGTCACAGGGAGAGTCCCGCACTGTCACAGGGGGAGTCCCGCACTGTCACAGGGGGAGTCCCGCACTGTCACAGGGAGAGCCCCGCACTGTCACAGGGAGAGCCCCGCACTGTCACAGGGAGAGTCCCGCACTGTCACAGGGGGAGTCCAACACTGTCACAGGGGGAGTCCCGCACTGTCACAGGGAGAGTCCCCGCACTGTCACAGGGGGAGTCCCCGCACTGTCACAGGGGGAGTCCCCGCACTGTCATAGGGAGAGTCCAACACTGTCACAGGGAGAGTCCCGCACTGTCACAGGGGGAGTCCAACTATGTCACAGGGGGAGTCCCGCACTGTCTCAGGGAGAGTCCCCGCACTGTCACAGGGGGAGTCCCCGCACTGTCACAGGGGGAGTCCCCGCACTGTCATAGGGAGAGTCCAACACTGACACAGGGAGAGCCCCGCACTGTCACAGGGAGAGTCCCCGCACTGTCACAGGGAGAGCCCCCGCACTGTCACAGGGAGAGTCCCGCACTGTCATAGGGAGAGTCCAACACTGTCACAGGGAGAGCCCCGCACTGTCATAGGGAGAGTCCAACACTATCACAGGAAGAGTTCCGCACTGTCACAGAGCGAGTCCCGCACTGTCACAGGGAGAGTCCAGCACTGTCTCAGGGAGTGTCACACACTGTCACAGAAGGAATCCCACACTGTCCCGGGTGGAGCCCTATACTGTCATAGGGAGAGCCCCCGTACTGTCACAGGGAGAGCCCCTGCACTGTCACAGGGAGAGCCCCGCACTGTCACTGGGGGAGTCCCGCACTGTCACAGGGAGACTCCTACACTGTCACTGGGGGAGTCCAGCACTGTCACAGGGAGACTCCTACACTGTCACAGGGAGAGTCCCGCACTGTCACAGCGAGACTCCTACACTGTCACTGGGGGAGTCCCGCACTGTCACAGGGAGACTCCTACACTGTCACAGGGAGAGCCCCCGCACTGTCACAGGGAGAGCCCCCGCACTGTCACAGGGTGACCCCGCACTGTCACAGGGAGAGCCCCGCACTGTCACAGGGAGAGCCCCCGCACTGTCACAGGGAGAGCCCCCGCACTGTCACAGGGAGACTCCTACACTGTCACAGGGAGAGTCCCCGCACTGACACAGGGAGAGTCCCGCACTGTCACAGGGAGAGTCCCGCACTGTCACAGGGTGACCCCGCACTGTCACAGGGAGAGTCCCACAGTGTCACAGGGAGAGTCCCGCACTGTCACAGGGAGAGTCTCACAGTGTCCAAGGAGCAGTACCTCATGTCCCACTCACCCTTCCCCCTCCTGTGCTTCTCCAGCCTCCTCTTTGTGATCCATCGCCAGTATTGCCTTGACCACAGTTTCCCCGGTAACCACCTTTTTCTGCTCCACCCAGACGGCCAAATAATGAGGACAAGTGGCGCTTGTTGGCCATTCCAAAAGCTCTACTACCCCTAAAATGAAGGTCAACACACTGGGATATGTTTTGCTTTTGTGAAAATATAAACATTGCACAGCAATGACGGCCAGTAACTGCCACCGATTCGGTCCATCCTGACTGACTGGCTGAGATGGGAACTTTGTACAGTCCCTGACTGAGCTCTCAACCAGCTGCCATGCCCTCGCTTTAATCACAAAGCTTTATGAGAAGCAGGCAACACGCAGGGATGCTGAATGTGCAGTGGTTGCCATGGAGACACACGTAGGTCTTCAAACACTGGGATTTAATCGCTTTTCGGTGCCCTACTGTTTCCTGAACTATTCCCTCAGGGGAACATTCCCATGCCAGCAGCTGTAAGACCTGGTGGAAGGGCCACACTGCCCTTTAACCTGAAGGGATACAAAGGGAGGGCTAGGCCTACGTCATTGGGAGCAATGGGATTGCAATCTTCGTACCTCCTTCAGGAAGGTGCTCATTGACAGCAATGATTCTGGGGCTCGGAGCATGACACCATGAAGACAGACTACACTGATCAAGCCCAGGCAGAATGGTCTGAGGGCTGACCTCCTTCCAGCTGGTGGACTGTATCCAGATCTGTGCACTTCACTCTGGGAAGGCACCGGGAGAGAGCAGACAGGAGATTCACCAGAGAGCTCAGCTGCACGGATAGGATTGAGGAAGCAGGGACTGTTGGAGGAGAGAAAACTGAGAAGAGATCTGACCGAGATGTTCAGAATCATGAAGGGTGTGGACATTAGCACTGGATAAGACTAGTCAACCTGGGGGAAAAGTTGCAAATCAGAGCACTCCAGTTGGAGGTTAGAGACAAAAAATAATTGCAGATGTTGGAATCTAAAGTTGACAAACAGGAAGCTGGAAGAACACAGCAAGCCAGGCAGCATCAGGAAGTGCAGAAGGCAATACTTTGGGTATTAACCCTTCTTTAGGACAATTGACAAACACACTACGTAAGGGTGAGGCAGGTCCAACTGTGGCTTCAGAAGGGGAATTGGATTCTAGGGATAAAGGTGGGGGAAGTGGGACCAGCTGACTCATTCTTGTACAGAAACAGAGGTGAGCAGCCTCATTCTATTCTGGGAGGATTTCAAGTATTTAATAAGGATTCTTCAAGAGACAGAGGCAGACAGAGAAAGAGAGAGAGAAGCGAGTAGGGGGTTGGGGCCAAAGGAGTCAAAAATCAGAAGTTATAATCTTAAAATTATGGTCAAGGAGAGATGTTGGAAGCAATTCCTTCTGTGTGTGGAATGCTGGACTATCTTCTCCATCTCTCATGGCAGGAGTTATTGAAAAATCTCAAAGATGTGGCCAATGGCTGTCTGACAGGTAAGAGTAGCAAAGGATCTTCAACAGGGGTGGAAAGTCAACTTCAGATTCAGACCAGCAGAGACCAAACAGGACTGTGGGATAGTTTCAAGGGGCTGAATTATCTCATTTCCACAGATCACAGAAGGAAGTCCCTGACTGGTTTTGTTTCCTGGCTTCACTGCTCTTTCTCCTCTAACCAGAGATTTGACTCCAGTGTCCTCAATTTTACAAAGTCCTACTCCAGGGTCAGGGTCAGCAGTTCTGGCTACCCCACATTAGGAAGGTGACACTGATCATGGACAGCGCGCAGTACAGATTCACCAAGTGTTAAATTACAAGGAGCAATTAACCAACCAGGAGGACACAGCTCAGTCCATCACGGTCCACCTCCCATCCACTGACTCTATCTACACTTCTCACTGTCTCAGGAAAGCAGCCCTCCCATCCCAGTTAGAACCTCTTCCAACCTCTTCTGTCAGCCTTTTGCCCGAAACATTGATTTTCCTGCTCCTCAGATGCTGCCTGACCTGCTGTGCTTTTCCAGCACCACTCTGATCTAAACTCTGGTTTCCAGCATCTGCAGTCCTCACTTCTGCCGAGAATATACAGAAGCTTAAACACATGCACCAACAGGTTCAAGAACAGCTTCCCTCCTGCTGTTATTAGATTCCAGAATGGACATTTCAAATTCCAAATTTAATGTTGATCTGGCTCTCTGTGCACCTTCTCTTGTATTCCTCACTCTGTTCTATAACCACATTGTATAGTCTGATCTGCCTGTACTGCACACGAAACAAAACTTTTCAGTGTATCTTGGTACACATGACAATAATAAAAAAATCAAACTAGGCTTGTATTCCCCACAATGAGAAGGCTCGGGTGTGATTTGATCAAAGTTTTCAAGATATTAAAGGATTGATGGAGACAAGCTATTTCGGCTGGTTGGAGGAGTAAAGGATTGGGGGCAGACGCTTTTCCAGAGTGATATTAGGGAACAGACAGAGGGTGCGGGAGGTTTGAAACTCTCAACCTGAAATGGCAATTGATGCGGGCTCAGTTGGTAGTTTTAACTGAGTGTGTTACACTTCTGCAACCAAAACGTATTGAAGGAAAAGTTGAGCACAGAGAATTAGCTCACAGGTCTAACATTGTGCCAATGAATGGGGAAATGAAGGCCGAGATAGTAAATAAACCTTCGCCAGAGGCTCACTGATGATGTTACCTAGTACAATGAGGAAACATTTGAAAACGACCCTTCCAGCTCAGTGAGCAAACTTTCATCCACAACCTCAACCTGAGCTACAAATCTCCAAACTTGCTAACACTGCTATTGCTCCCATCTCCTTGCAGTTGGCATCTTTCAATAGGGAACATTCCAAACATTCCTCAGGGTCCAACTCTTTTGTTGACTTCTGGCTCTTTCTCTTAATGCCTCCAGCATCCCATGTTGGGCCTCACTGACCAAAGTGTGGCATCTGCCTGTCACCGCTCTCTTACAGGATTAGTGGTGCTGGAAGAGCACAGCAGTTCAGGCAGCATCCAACGAGCAGCACTGCTGTGCTCTTCCAGCACCACTAATCCAGTATTTGGTTTTCAGCATCTGCAGTCATTGTTTTTACCTCTCTCTTACAGTCATGTAGCACAGAAACAGACTGCTCGGTCCAACTCGTCCATGCCAACCCAGATATCCCAACCTCATCTAGTCCCATTTGCCAGCACTTCCCTCCAAACCCTTCCTATTCATATACCCATCCAAATGCCTTTTAAATGTTGTAACTGTACCAGCCTCCACCACTTCCTCTGGCAGCTCATTCCATACACGTACCACCCTCTGTGTGAAAAAGTTGCCCTTAGGTCTCTTTTATATCTTTCCCCTCTCACCCTAAACCTATGCCCCTCTCGTTCTGGACTCCCCCACCCCAGGGAAAAGACCTTGTCTATTTATCCAATCCATGCCCCTCATGATTTTATCACCCTCCATAAGGCCTCCAACGCTCCAGGGAAAACAGGACCAGCCCATCCAGCCTCTCCCTTTAGCCCAAACCCTCCAACTCTGGTTACATCTGTGTCAATTTTTCTGCTCCCTCTCCAGTATAACAAACTGGAACCTTGCAATGGTCAGGAACCCAACCAAGGTCAATAGTTTGGAAGGCAGCTCTGCTCATCATTAGACCACCATCGCTCGGAACTTGGACAGAGGATGGTTGCTTTCATTGTCCAGACAGCTGCATCTCGGGGATCCCCTGGGAATCGACTGGTCAAATTCCTGACTTGGAATGACTGTGGATTTGAGCCCCCACTCCTGATCACGCAATCTCAGGGGGTACTGTGAGTGCCAGGACTGAAGGAGTACTGTGAGGTCAGGGTACATCAAGCTCAGGTCTGTGCACTCTCCCCTCCAGGCAGGTGTTAAAGGAGTCCACAGCCACTACTTGGAAGAGGGGCAGGGATTTTCACTGATCCTCATTGCTGATAGTCATCCACCAGCCAACAAGGAAATGGATGGTATGCAGTGCAAGATTACATTTGTGGGATCTTGCTGTGTCTGACCGGGCACTTGAGTCCCCCGCATCACACTAGGGACTACTCGATAACAAAACATTTCAGGAGGCTTTGAGCAGTGTGGAGCAAAACACACATCTGAAACGTTGATTCTCCTGCTCCTCGGATGCTGCCTGACCAGCTGTGCTCTCCCAGCCAGGAGCAAGCTGTTCGCTTCGAATTGGTGCTTGTCATGCCAACAGAGAACAAACTGCACAAGGAACACACAAAGCCACACGCACATCTGCAACCTACTCCCTTACCCTCACTCCCAAATGCTCGACCAGGCAGGCAGTCTGAAGTCTTGCTTCCTAATGGAACCTGATCGGGTGTCAACTCGAAACAAAACCAAACAGCCATTCGTCCCTAATGCTGACCCACTTAGATTTATCTCCGGGCAACTGATTAGGGGGTGGGGGGGCAAAAGTCCAGGAGAGAAATCAGAGAGAGGGTTTCAAACAAACCTATGTGGTTTCTTCATCTCAATGTAACATTTTCCTTCCATAATAACAAAACCATTGGAGGCAGGAGGCTGATTCACACACACAAGAGCCAAATGGGGGGGGGGGGGGAAAATCTCTGCACAGTCTCATGAGGGCATGAGAGATGCTGAGACTGTTGTCCTCAGAGAGGAGAGGATTGAGGGGAGATGGAGACGTGCAAGATCATGAGGGGTCGGCATAGAGTCAACAAGGAGAAATTGTTTCCCTTGGGAAACGTTTCAGGAATCAGACGGAATTGATTCAAGGTAATTAGCAAAATGACCAACTGCAATATGAGAAAAAAAAAGTTTCTTTATGTAAGCGATTCAGGTGTGGAACACCCAGCCTGAATGTGGTAGAGGCAGGTTCACTGATGACTTTCAAAAAGCAATAGATAACCACGTGAAGAGACATGTTTGCAGAGGGTTACTAGAAAAGGCAAGCAAGTGAGAATTGGAGAGGTACACTTACAAAGAGCCAGTACAGACACATCGGGCCAAATGGCCTCCTTCTACGTAGCAACCACTTGACGATCCTGAGGCCATCTCCCATCCCTGTAATCCTATCCTCCTCTCACAGTTAAACTGTAGCTCAGTAGATCCAAGGAGCAGGAGAGCCGACATTTCGAGCAAAAGCCCTTCATCAGGAAACCTCCAGCACCACACTCTCGACTCTGATCTCCAGCATCTGCAGTCCTCACTTTCTGCTGTAGCTCAGTAGGTGGCACCTTGAAAGCTCTGAAGCATTAGGTTTTGGGTCTAAGACAGGGCTAAAGCCATCGAATCAGGTACTGATGGGCTGTTGCATGAGCAGAGGCATTTTCTGAAATGGAGGCATTAACCAGAGATTCCCATCGGCCTGCTCTCAGATCTAAAACATTCCATCGCATTATTCCAAAGAGTCCATGTCTTGACCAACGAGCATCCCTCAATCAACATCATCAACTCAGATGACAGTGAGAGCTTGCTGTGCACTAATTGGCAGCCGCGTCCTCTACATTACAACGGAACTCCACCTCAAAGGAAGTCCTTCACTGACTGTAAAACAATGCAAAGCCCTAATAAATGCAGGTGCTTTTGTTTCTCTCCCTCACCTCTCACGTGTTTACCCAGCTTCCTCTCAAGTGCCATCAGTTACACATTCTCACTACTCTCTAGTTGATGAAGTTTCTCAGGAATTCCCTTCAGGATTTCTTAGTGGCTGTCTGACATTGATGGCCCCCAGTCCTGGCTCTCCCCTCACAAGTTGAACCACCTTCCCTCATGTCAAAACCTTTCACTGAAAGGCCTCCGTCAGACTAATCCATGGTCTGTGCCACCTTTCCTGATTGTCATATCCTCTCAACTCTTCTTCCTATCACAATTGCCTAATGGGATGGTATTGCCACATGGATGGTCACCTAATGAGAGGATGTGACCTAGTTTGAGGATGAAGGTCAGAGGTTTACCAAGAGGAAGTCCAGTGACAGTAGACAACAGCTGAGGAGAGTGTAGGCTAGATTTGAAAATACCCCAATCCACATCACACGGTAAAGTCGCAATGGGAGAACTACAAATAAAATAAAGTGACCAAAATCACTGGCTCAAAACCCCACAGAACTTGAAAAGTACTGATTCCTTCAATCAAGGCAGAAGTGATGGGTTGGCCAAAATGGAAAATCACACCCAACTGCAACAGAATCAGACGCAACAACCACCGTTAACTACTGAAACCACAGCAGGGGCAGGGGTGTGTGTATTTTAACACCAAACCCGCCACCCCTCCCCCCTCCCCGCTCAACAACTACAATGGCCCCCAACATTCTGCCCACACAATGAGTCGCTGTAATCACAGGAGTGGCTCTAACAGCGGACCCCACATCCATGTTTTAAGATGCCCTGTTGCCACAGTAGCACAAAATTCCACCTCTCTCCACCATACCATCCTCCACCATCATCACCACCCCCACCCACACCATACATGCCAGCGCGCATGCACACACACTCTCTCACATACACACATGTGCGCGCACACACACACACACAGACTCTCACTGGGGTACAGTCACACACGCGCACACACATACAAGATCTTCACATTCCACCATCCCCGTTGATCCAAGGAATGTTGCCTCCAACACCTACCCACCCCTCTGTAACCACAAGCCACCCATCCTCTACGTCACCATGGCCATTACTGCACCCAATCGCGTTCCCAAAACCGAATTCCATGGCCCAGAGGCAACACAAGTGAGGGGAGCAGCAAGGGCAAGGGTGAGAGGAAAGAGGACCTGAGAGTGGCTGGGGCTAGCCAGAAACCTGCTCAAACACCCTTGCTGTGACCACAGCAAACTGCCAGGGAGCAACGCCAGGATTCTGAACCTAGCAGGGGTAAGAGGTGGAGGTGGTGGGGGCTGTGAGGTATGATTGATCCGTTAGACGACTATTTACTTCCCAAATTCGTCAGGGTCAGAATTACGACAGTTTCAATCCAGATTTAAGCGATTTTTTTTTTGCAGTTTTCATTGAGGGAAAAGCACCATCTTTCTTGTCTACAACACCCACAGCTTCTCAACACACACAGACACACACAGAGACATACACACAGACACACACACACATACACACAGACACATACACACACACACACACCTATGGTTCTTTGTTCATTCTGCCACAGAAAATGCACACTAGCTAATGCACACAAAAGCAGGTGATTATTCCCTTCAAGTCCAACCTTTAAAATAGTTCAATTCAATTAATTACCAAACAATTAATTTTCTGCCTCGGTCTCTCTCCCTCGGATTGTAAATTTATCAAGCAAAACCTCATATGTATTCCCCCTCCCATCCCACATACATACACACACTCTCTCTCTCTCTATCTCTCCCCAAACAGGGTTTGTTCCCTCTTCCTGTCAAACAGCCAGGCACAAATCAGAGGGCAGTGAATTTTTTGAACTGATGCAGCAGAGCGGTAGGGACAGGAAGGAAGAGATTTGGAGGATAAATGATAAAAAGGCACCTAAAGACTTAGGAGGCCTCAACAGGAGCCTGAATGGTCGTATGAAAGCCGGACACTGCGAGAACCAAGTGTGATAGATGAGCCATCTATCTGCGGCTTCTCACAGACCAGCCTCAGCATCCCTGATGGATCACACATGCTGGAGGAAAGCAGGAGAGAGAGAGAGAGAGAGAGAGAGACACACACACACACACACACGAGAGAGGGAGACACACACACACCATCAAAAAAGCCTTGAAGTGAGGAAGGACATAAAGAGTCTTCGACATTTCAGCAACTTGTGGGATTTTGCAAGCAATGTAATCAAGAATAAAAGACCCCTTACCTTTGTGGTGACTATACAGAGACAATCCATTCTCTAAGATGAAACAGGTGGCCGTGGCTTCAGAAGGGGGGTTGCGTGCATCGGAAACTGTGGGATTTGGGGGCATACAGGCAAGAGGTGGCTGATCTCCAGTGTTGAGTGCTGTGAGCGTGTGTGTGTGTGTCTGTGTCAGTGTGTGTGTCAGTGTGTGTGTGTGTCAGTGTGTGTCTGTGTGAGAAAAAGATGTGTGGGAGTGAACAAGAGGGGGACGGTTCATTTATTCCAAATATTGGAGAGAGGTATCTTTTTGTTTCAACCGGGGAACGGAACCTGCTTGGCTTCTGAGAGCGGAAGGTGAATTTGTTCATTAATGACTGGAAGAGTGGGGGAGGTTGAGGAGGAGGAGGAGGTGGTGGATTAGGAGGAGGGTGTGTATGAGTGTGTGTATGTGAGTGCAGTGTGTGCGAGTGTGTGTGTGTGAGGATTGATATGAAAGAAGAAAAGAAAAGGGAGTGAGTGGGGAGGGAGGACAAAGAGGAGTAGAAGGAAAGGGAAGATTACCCACTGTGTGCGTGTGTGTGTATGTGTGTGTGTGTATATGTGTGTGTGTGTGTGTGTGTGGTGTGTGCGTCTCTCTTGCGCTCTCTCTCTCTCTTGGCCCAGAGAAACTGGATCGAAATCTAATTATCATTACAACAGCTTTGTTCAGCCACTTAAAGGGAGGCGGCTATTGCTCTCAGGGGATGGGACAAGCAGCCAAGATGAAGATCAGAAAGGTAGTCACAGAGTGGAGGACGGGGAGCACGCATCTCGATTTAGAATACCTCCCCTTTTGTACTGATTGTCCTTCCAAGAAATACTCCCAAAACAGTTAACATGTTCCTTCTAGCTCCAATGGCCCTTTTAATGGGATTTATTTAATGTGAACACAAAGCGCCCAGTATGCTGGCAAGACGACCAGTTTTCATGCCCTCCTGATGTTGCGCGCATACACACACCCACGCCACACACACACGCACAACACACATGCATTCACACCACATGCACACACCCACATGCTCACGCAAGTGTTCACCACCCCAGCTATGAGTTGCAGGGTATTCGAATTTGAAGTGGGTAGGGGGAAAGAAAGGGATGTGGGCATTGCTGTCTCCACACCAACCGCAGTTACAGCTCCCAGCCAGAGTCACAGAGATGTACAGCACGGAAACTGACCCTTCGGTCCAAATCGTCCATGCTGACCAGATATCCCAATCTAATCTAGTCCCATTTGCCAGCACTTGGACCATATCCCTCCAAACCCTTCCTATTCATGTCTCCATCCAGATGCCTTTTAAATGCTGTAATTGTACCAGCCTCCACCACTTCCTCTGGCAGCTCATTCCATACACGTACCACCTTAAGTCACCAGCCCACAGCCAGGACCAGGTAAACCTGACGTGATTATCCCTCCTCACAGAACACACACAGCCCCCCTCCCCGCACCCCCCTCCCAAAAGCATCAGAACCAATCACAGCCTCTGCAGCAAAGACAACGATTGACAAACTCAACGTTTCCATAGTGACTTTAGCCCAGAGGAATCTCAGTACTTCAGCAAATATCAAAAGTCGTGAGGAGATACTAGGGACAGATGACCAAAGGTTCGGTAAAAGACTTCAGTTTTTGGGGAGTATCTTAAAAGTAAAGTTAGAGAGGGACTCCAAAGAGAGTTCCCAAACTGAGGGAATGATGCATTACTTGAAATCAAGGATACACAATGCTTTCTGATAAGATGTCAAGCCGAGACACCAGAGATCCCAAGGATGAGGATTTCCAAGAAATGCGGGAAGGTTTTTTGCAATGCCTTTCAACCTATGTTTAAGCCTTGGATCATTGAATCTTCACAAGACAAGAGGGTGTTACACACAGGCTAGAGTGCCTGTCAGGTTCTCCAAACAATCAAATGACAAACCGCTCAAAAACGCTCACGTATCATTTAATCAAGTCATTTCTTTACCTCATCAAGAAAACAGAAATCAGTGCACAGGGCAGTAATAAAACAAGTTTCCATTTTTACCATCCACTGTCCCCATCAAACACTACCAGGAGTGTGGGGGGGGGGCAGCAGACGGTTAGATACAGAGTAAGGTTCCTTCTACTCACAAACTTATGATAAACTGAATGTAAAGCTCTCTCTACACTGTCCCCCATTAAACACTCCCAGTACAGGGACAGCACAGGGTTAGATACAGAGTAAAGCTTTCTCTACCCTTTTGAACTGAAAGTAAAGCTCTCTCAATACTCTGCCTCATCAAACACTCCCAGGACAGGTACACCATAGGGACAGATACTGATTAAATCTCCCTCTACACTCTCCTCCATCAAACACTCCCAGGACAGGGACAGTGTAGGGTTTAGGTATGGACTAAAGTGATTAGTTCTTAAATTGAAACACTGAGGTGAAGACACAAGACCTTTAGTGCAACTTGTACTAAGATTGCCGATGACAATACACTTAGATATAACCGTTAAAACAACACTAAGTGTGTTTTTAGATATGCAGGAGGTAAGAAATGGGATCTTGCTGCATGCTAGTCGCCTGGCGTGATTGTTACATTACAACAGTGACTACACATTGTAAGGCATTTTTGAAAGACTTGAGGTGGTGCAAGGAGCTTTTCAAATACAAGTTTTCTCTCTTTTTCAGCTGGACAGGAGCGACTCGTAGTGTGGTGTTAAATAAACCACTCACTGAGAGCATTCAACATCCAAATGGTAAGGAAGTGAACTGATTCCGTTTGACAATGGCTCCCTCGGGAAGTGAATGGACTGGGCCTCTACCCCTCGACATGAAATGTGCTGAACTCCTGATGTCATCAGCAGAACAGTTCATTCTGAAACAGGGTAAATCAAAATCGTTGAAAACTGGGATTCGGGAATGTGCGGACCCTGGCTTCTTTGCTAACCTGAAATTGACACCAACTCTGCTTGAATGAACTTAGCTCCAAGTAACACTGAAGCCAGAAAATGAGTTTAAAATGCACATTGCTTATCGTGGTGTGGTCTCCTGGTCAAGTGCAGGTCTGTGGGCTCTGGCTGCTGTCAGGTTACTGAGGTACTGAAAGTACTTTAAAAACTAATTAAATGATTATGTCAGAAACCTTGTTGAAACAAGAATCTGATTAAAGATTGAACTCCAGGGTTTAACAAAAGATTTAATTATCAAAACTGATAGAAGATATCAATCTTCTAATGCGTGCTTCCCGGTGGCCCTTTCATTGAGATTTTTCTCTGTGTATGTTTTATCCGTTGGTTTTTTTGCAGAGAATTAAAGAGACTTTTTAGAGTCTTGCTCAACTTTGACCTCAGTCCCCATGGCCGGAGGTCCCAGTCAGGGCAATGATTCCCGTCTGTCATTCCCACACTCCCCAACCATTGCAAAGGACTTGTTCCTTCTCAAATCTGCAGCAGTCTTTGTTATATCAGCCACAGCTCAACAGGTCAGCACCTCTAGGTCAGCATCTAGCTTCAATCCATAGATTTGAGCTCCATAGCATAGGGCGATACTCCCAGTGCAGTGCTGAGGGAGTGCCGCACTGTCAGAGGGTCAGCGCTGAGGGAGTGCCACACTATCGGAGTGTCAGTGCTGAGGGAGTGGGCACTGTCGGAGGGTCGGTGCTGAGGGAGTGCCGCACTGTTGGAGGGTCAGTGCTGAGGGAGTGCCGCACTGTCAGAGGGTCAGCGCTGAGGGAGTGCCACACTATCGGAGTGTCAGTGCTGAGGGAGTGGGCACTGTCGGAGGGTCGGTGCTGAGGGAGTGCCGCACTGTTGGAGGGTCAGTGCTGAGGGAGCGCCGCACTGTCGGACGGTCAGTGCTGAGGGAGTGCCACATTGTCGGAGTGTCAGTGCTGAGAGAGTGGGCATTTCGGAGGGTCGGTGCTGAGGGAGTGCCGCACTGTTGGAGGGTCAATGCAGAAGGAGTCGGCACTGTCGGACGGTCAGCGCTGAGGGAGCGGCGCACTGTTGGAGGGTCAGCACTGAGGGAGTGCCACATTGTTGGAGGGTCAATACTGAGGGAGTGGGCACTATTGGAGCGCAGCACTGAGGGAGTGGACACTGTCAAAGGGTCAGTGCTGAGGGAGCGCCGCACTATCAGAGGGTCAGTTCTGGGGGAGCACTGCACTGTTGGAGAATCAGTGCTGAGGGAGAACCGCACTGTCGGAGGGTCATCGCTGAGGGAGCGCCGCACTGTTGGAGGGTCAGTGCTGAGGGAGTGGGCACTGTTGAAGAGTCAGTACTGAGGGAGCGGGCAGTTTTGGAGGGTCAGTGCTGAGGGAGGGCCGCACTGTCGGAGGGTCAGTGCTGAGGGAGCAGGCACTTCTGGAGGGTCAGTGCTGAGGCAGCAGGCACTTTTGGAGGGTCAGTCCTGAGGGAGCACCGCACTGTCGGAGGGTCAATGCTGAGGGAGCGGGCAGTTTTGGAGGGTCAGTGCTGAGAGAGGGCCGCACTGTCAAAGGGTCAGTGCTGAGGGAGGGCCGCACTGTTGGAGGGTCAGTGCTGAGGGAGTTGGCACTGTCGGAGGGTCAGTACTGAGGGAACGCTGCACTGTCGGAGGGTCAGTGCTGAGGGAGCGCCGCACTGTCGGAAGGTCAGTGCTGAGGGAGCACCGCACTGTCGGAGGGTCAGTGCTGAGGGAGTGGGCACTGTCGGAGGGTCAGTGCTGAGGGAGTGGGCACTGTCGGAGGGTCAGCGCTGAGGGAGCGCCGGACTGTCGGAGGGTCAGTGCTGAGGGAGAGGCTCACTGTCGGAGGGTCAGTGCTGAGGGAGTGGGCACTGTCGGAGGGTCAGTGCTGAGGGAGCGCCGCACTGTCGGAGGGTCAGTGCTGAGGGAGTGCCGCACTGTCGGAGGGTCAGTGCTGAGGGAGTGTAGCACTGTCGGAGGGTCAGTGCTGAGGGAGTGCCACACTGTTGGAGGGTCAGTGCTGAGGGAGTGCCGCACTGTCGGAGGGTCAGTGCTGAGGGAGTGTAGCACTGTCGGAGGGTCAGTACTGAGGGAACGCTGCACTGTCGGAGGGTCAGTACTGAGGGAGCGCCGCACTGTCGGAAGGTCAGTGCTGAGGGAGCACCGCACTGTCGGAGGGTCAGTGCTGAGGGAGTGGGCACTGTCGGAGAGTCAGTGCTGAGGGAGTGGGCACTGTCGGAGGGTCAGCGCTGAGGGAGCGCCGGACTGTCGGAGGGTCAGTGCTGAGGGAGAGGCTCACTGTCGGAGGGTCAGTGCTGAGGGAGTGGGCACTGTCGGAGGGTCAGTGCTGAGGGAGCGCCGCACTGTTGGAGGGTCAGTGCTGAGGGAGTGCCGCACTGTCGGAGGGTCAGTGCTGAGGGAGTGTAGCACTGTCGGAGGGTCAGTGCTGAGGGAGTGCCACACTGTTGGAGGGTCAGTGCTGAGGGAGTGCCGCACTGTCGGAGGGTCAGTGCTGAGGGAGTGCCGCACTGTCGGAGGGTCAGTGCTGAGGGAGTGCCGCACTGTCGGGGGGTCAGTGCTGAGGGAGTGCCGCACTGTCGGAGGGTCAGTGCTGAGGGAGTGGGCACTGTCGGAGGGTCAGTGCTGAGGGAGCGCCGCACTGTCGGAGGGTCGGTGCTGAGGGAGCACCGCACTGTCGGAGGGTCAGTGCTGAGGGAGTGGGCACTGTCGGAGGGTCAGTGCTGAGGGAGTGGGCACTGACGGAGGGTCAGCGCTGAGGGAGCGCCGGACTGTCGGAGGGTCAGTGCTGAGGGAGAGGCTCACTGTCGGAGGGTCAGTGCTGAGGGAGTGGGCACTGTCGGAGGGTCAGTGCTGAGGGAGCGCCGCACTGTTGGAGGGTCAGTGCTGAGGGAGTGCCGCACTGTCGGAGGGTCAGTGCTGAGGGAGTGTAGCACTGTCGGAGGGTCAGTGCTGAGGGAGTGCCACACTGTTGGAGGGTCAGTGCTGAGGGAGTGCCGCACTGTCGGAGGGTCAGTGCTGAGGGAGTGCCGCACTGTCGGAGGGTCAGTGCTGAGGGAGTGCCGCACTGTCGGGGGGTCAGTGCTGAGGGAGTGCCGCACTGTCGGAGGGTCAGTGCTGAGGGAGTGGGCACTGTCGGAGGGTCAGTGCTGAGGGAGCGCCGCACTGTCGGAGGGTCGGTGCTGAGGGAGTGCCGCACTGTCGGAGGGTCAGTGCTGAGGGAGAGCCTCACTGTCGGAGGGTCAGTGCTGAGGGAACGCAGCACTATTGTGGCTGTCATCTAAACTGTTTCCCAGTATGGGGTGTGAAGGTTCACATTTTAAGGAGCACAGTGAGGTGTTGTCTCATGGCCTGAAGTATTCCTCAACCAATCATAAACCAGTTACCCTTCTTTAAACTCATTTATGGAATGTGAGCGTTCCTGGTTGGACCAACGTTTATTGCCCAGAAGGCAGTCAAGAGTCAACCACATTCTGGTGGATATGGAGTCACGAGTGTGCCAGGTTGGATCAGGATGGTAGATTTTCCTCTCTCAAGGATTTTAGTGAACCCGGTGGGGTTTTTCTGACAATTGATAGTGGTCAGCGTTCGTCATTAGATGACTATTTTTTTTTTCAAAAATACCATCATAGTATAGGATTGGAAGCCAGGTCCCCAGAACATTAACATGAGGTTGTGCTTAGTTAGTTCAGTGCCATTACCACCACACAACTATCTCATTGCAGTCTGGTGTTCACCAATACTTTGTATTTGCCCTGCTGAGCAAAATACCCAACAATCTCAGCTTGTGGCACTCTTTTCTAAGTAACATTAGTTATCACTGCTTGGTGCAGGATTCACAAAGATTCAAGGTAGGAAGCACCCAGGTTTTGCAGAGGGTTGCCAATGGTTCATGGTTTGGCCAGTGAGGATTTGACGATGCAGAGAGTGAACGCCACAGCTCAGTGAAGTATCTAAAGCACTGTTCGAGAGAGCCTGCTGAGAGGTGAAGGTGTGGGGGCAATCAGTGGGAAGCCAGCACTGCCTGGACCAATGGGACAATGAAGAAGTTCCATTCCCCGATTGGATAACGGACATTAGTCCACCAGCCTTTGAATATAAAAGTACAAGGCTTTTTCCCTGACTTTCCCCTCAGATTTTGGTTGGTGTGTTATTTGAAGAAATCTTGTATTCCAACAGACTTTTCTTTTCACATTTATTAATGGGTTAGGTGGGGCTGTCTAGGCTGCCAGTTATTACCCAGAGGTAACTTATCAGCCAACCACATCACAACAGCATGGAGTTGCATGCAGGGCATCAGATAACGTTGGATGATTCTCTTCTCTCAAAGAACAACAGTAAATCAGACAGGTATTTACAACAAACATAAATGATTTGGATGTGAACATAGGAGGTGTGGTTAGTAAGTTTGCAGAAGATACCAAAATTGGACGTATAGTGGACAGTGAGGAAGGTTACCTCAGACTACAACAGAACCTTGATCAAATGGGCCGAGGAGTGGCAGATGCAGTTTAATTTAGATAAATGTGAGGTGCTGCATTTTGGAAAGGCAAGGACTTACACACTTAATGGTAAGGGAGTGTTGCTGAACAAAGAGGCCTTGGGGACCAGGTTCATAGTTCCTTGAAAGTGGGGTCGCAGGTAGATAGGATAGTGAAGAAGGTGTTTGGTATGCTTGCCTTTATTGGTCAGAATATTGAGTACAGGAGTTGGGAGGTCATGTTGCGGCTGTACAGGACATTGGTTAGTCCCTGTTTGGAATCCTGCTTTAATTCTGGTCTCCCTGCCATTGGAAAGATGTTGTGAAACTTGAAAGGGTTCAGAAAAGATTTAGAAGGATGTTGCCAAGGTTGGAGGGTTTGAGCTACAGGGAGAGGCTGAACAGGCTGGGGCTGTTTTCCCTGGAGCGTCGGAGGCTGAGGGGTGACCTTATAGAGGTTTATAAAATCATGAGGGGCATGGATAGGGTAAGTAGACAAGGTCTTTTCCCTGGGGTGGAGGAGTCCAGAACTAGAGGGGCATAGGTTTAGGGTGAGAGGGGAAAGATATAAAACAGACCTAAGGGGCAACATTTTCACTCAGAGGGTGGTGCGTGTATGGAATGAGCTGCAGAGGAACTGATAGACGTTGGTACAATTGTAACATTTAAAAGGCATCTGGATGGGCATGTGAATTGGAAGGGTTGAGATGGATATTGGCCAAATGCTGGCAAATGGGACTAGATTAGGTTGGGATGTCTGGTCAGTGTGGATGAGTTGGGCTGAAGGGTCTGTGCCCGTGCTGTACATCTCTATGACTCTATGACTATAACAGCAATTACATGAGCCTCACCTTTTATTTGGGATCTGGGAGAATCTGGGACTGGTGATGGGCAGGTTTTGGACTTGGGACAGGGCCAAGTCTAACTGCATGCACACTCAGTCCCCCAACATTTACTTAGTGCTGTCCACATGCACAATCTCAGAATACCCTGAACCACACCCTGAACTCCCCACAGTTCCTCCACCTCACACACCAGCTCTTGACACAGGCCAGGCACTGGGACATAGTAAGTTCCAGTTTGAAACACCTAACCTACATGCCTGGAGAACAAGATGAGCTATGCCCCTGACCATTTAAAGGTCAGATCGCTCATGGTATACTCAACATCAAGGCTTCCACCTGAAGGCTGGTCATTTGGGTCTATTGCAAGCATTAATCACTGTCCAGAGGTGAGAAATAGCATTAAGCACATTCTGCAGAGCAGCGTGCAGCCTATCCCGGGAATGGATAATGATCAAGGCTGGGTGTGTGCAATTTAGAGGGATGGCTATTATATTCTCAAAATGGCTTTGTCATCATCGACCCAGCTCCTCGATGAATCATCAGTTTCTGCCCTGTCACTTTTATTATTGGCTAATTACACAGGCCAACACCATCAGCGTGATAAACAACAGCCCTGCTCAGGAACAACTCCAACACATAGTTCAAAACAACCATGCAGAATATGGACGACCTCAGGACATTGCAACACATCTTAAATTCAAGGTTAAACTGTGCTCCCCAATGCAATGTAAGCAGCCAATATACACACAGCAAGCACTTATACACAGCAACCTAACAACCAGAAGGTCACTGATTCATTATTCATGATGATCCAGAGAGAAGTACTGGCCCCAGGGCACTGGGAGAAAACATTTCCATTGTGTCAAAATAGTGACCACGAGAGACATCCTTCAGTTCTCATGTGAACGGGAGTTCCCTCATCGCAGACCCTCTGACAGTGCAGCACTCCCTCAGCACTGACCCTCCGACAGTGCCCACTCCCTCAGCACTGACCCTCCGACAGTGTGGCCATCCCTCAGCGTTGACCCTCCGACAGTGCCCACTCCCTAAGCACTGAACCTCCGACAGTGCCCACTCCCACAGCACTGACCCTCCGACAGTGCAGCACTCCCTCAGCACTGACCCTCCGACAGTGCCCACTCCCTCAGCACTGACCCTCTGACAGTGCAGCACTCCCTCAGCACTGACCCTCCGACAGTGCCCACTCCCTCAGCACTGACCCTCCGACAGTGCCCACTCCCTCAGCACTGACCCTCCGACAGTGCCCACTCCCTCAGCACTGACCCTCCGACAGTGTGGCCATCCCTCAGCGTTGACCCTCCGACAGTGCCCACTCCCTAAGCACTGAACCTCCGACAGTGCCCACTCCCACAGCACTGACCCTCCGACAGTGCAGCACTCCCTCAGCACTGACCCTCCGACAGTGCCCACTCCCTCAGCACTGACCCTCTGACAGTGCAGCACTCCCTCAGCACTGACCCTCCGACAGTGCCCACTCCCTCAGCACTGACCCTCCGACAGTGTTGCCCTCCCTCAGCACTGACCCTCCGACAGTGCGTGCTGCCTTAGCACTGACTCTCCAACAGCATGGCAGTCTCTCAGTACTGACCCTCTGACAGTGCAGCACTCCCTCAGCGCCGACCCTCTGACAGTGCAGCACTCCCTCAGCGCCGACCCTCCAGCGCTCTCTCATGAGACATTGTCCCATAGTGTCCAGGGATGTGCAGGTTAGGGCGGATTGGCCATGGGAAATTGTCCCATAGTGTCCAGGGATGTGCAGGTTAGGGCGGATTGGCCATGGAAAATTGTCCCATAGTGCCCAGGGATGTGCAGGTTAGGGCGGATTGGCCATGGGAAATTGTCCCATAGTGTCCAGGGATGTGCAGGTTAGGGCGGATTGGCCATGGGAAATTGTCCCATAGTGCCCAGGGATGTGCAGGTTAGGGCGGATTGGCCATGGGAAATTGTCCCATAGTGCCCAGGGATGTGCAGGTTAGGGCGGATTGGCCATGGGAAATGCAGGGTTGTGAGTAAAGGGTAGGTGGGTGGGGGGGTGTGGTGGAGGATCTGGGTGAGTTGCTTTTTGGAGGGTTGGTGTGGACTTGATGGGCCAAATGGCTTTCTTCCACACGATAAGAATTCTATGGTTAAAACTTTTTGATTACTGTAAATACTGATTTTTTTCTTAATGGTAAAATCCTAGTGCGTACTCTCTTAACCTGAGTTAGTCAGGTGGGGTAAAGTTGTGGTGACTCCAGGAAGAGTGGGGATGTAATCTTGGAGCATGACCAGTCATCTCTGACTCTGAGCGGAGTGATGGTCAGGGACCACCCTTCAGAAATGCTTTGTTGGGTTGAGAACAACTTAGTTAATACTTACTGCTGCTAACTCACAACCCTCTCAAGTGAAGTTAGACACCTTGAACTCAGTCCTAAATCGTTTGCACCTTATCATGAGAGTACTCCCCAGTTTCTAAACCTCCAGCCAGGGGTATCGGTCTCCCAGCCTCAAATCTTTGAAACCCCTCGATAAATGCTGTCTTTCTTTAAGATCACCTGTCACAACCTAATGCACTCAAACCTTCCTGGTGAATGTTCTCATGATCCTATGTTACACTAGCATCAGTGCAAGTATACCCTTGCTCAGGAGTGAGGGTCTACTGGCACCATCACAACATCCCTACTTCTGTGACAGGAGGTCTGAGCTCAACTCTCACCCAATGCAGAAGTGTGTCGCATAACTGAACTGCCCAGTTTGAAAAGACCTCTGCCAAAGACATTAAACCTGTACTTGAGCTGCATTCTCCGTGAGAGCCACTACAATCGCAGGCATTCCAATTCCTTTGTGATGAAGACTAACATACAATTTTAATGTGAATTATTTGCTGCACCAGTATTTTAACAGTTTATGATTCCTTTCAGAAAGGCAAGCTTTCTTAATCTCTTGACATTTCAAGTTGCTCCTGTCTTCTCACTCTCTGTCCGAAGCAGTGTGACCCAGTATTTTCGAGGTGATCTCAAACAGATCTACATGCTCCCGACATGGCCCATGGCAGCCACAGCCCTTTCCCAGTTAGTTCAGAGAAGTTAGTGGTGAGCTGTATTCTGAAACAGCTGCAGTCCATGTGGTGTAGAGACAACCTTGTCTTCTTCTGAACTTCTGAGGCCGTCCCTCGGGATTGATGAGGTGAACTATCCTCTGCTCCGAGGAATGGTAATTGAACAGTCCCCAACTGATCTAAGAAACCCAGTCATGGGAGCAGCAAGTGGTGAATGCTGAGGAGGTCACACGGAAGGTCCAGGTAGTCACAAGAGCTTCCAGTGTCTGTGGCTGGCCTCGGGCTGGACCTATTTGAGGTGCTTGGCAACAGCCTGCCCCCCTAGGGGTGGTGCACTGAAAATCAGCCCCACTCTTCCTGGAGTCACCACAACTTTACCCCACCTGACTAACTCAGGTTAAGAGAGTACGCACTAGGATTTTACCATTCAGAAGAAAATCAGTATTTACTGTAATCGAAAAGTTTTAACCAAAGAATCCCTACCGTGTGGAAGAAAGCCATTTGGCCCATCAAGTCCACACCAACCCTCCAAAAAGCAACTCACCCAGATCCTCCATCAGCCCCCCCCACCTACTCTTTACCCATAACCCTGCATTTCCCATGGACAATCCACCCTAACCTGCACATCCCTGGGCACTATGGGACAATTTCCCATGGCCAATCCACCTGAACCTGCACATCCCTGGGCACTATGGGACAATTTCCCATGGCCAATCCACCCTAACCTGCACATCCCTGGACACTATGGGACAATTTCCCATGGCCAATCCACCCTAACCTGCACATCCCTGGGCACAATGGGACAATTTCCCATGGCCAACCCACCCTAACCTGCACATCCCTGAACACTATGGGACAATTTCCCATGGCCAGTCCACCCTAACCTACACACCCCTGGACACTATGGGACAATTTCCCATGGCCAATTCACTCTAACCTGCACATCCCTGGACACTATGGGACAATTTCCCATGGCCAATCCACCCTAACCTGCACATCCCTGGACACTATGGGACAATTTCCCATGGCCAATCCACCCTAACCTGCACATCCCTGGACACTATGGGACAATTTCCCATGGCCAACCCACCCTAGCCTCCACATCCCTGTCACTATGGGACAATTTCCCATGGCCAGTCCACCCTAACTTACACATCCCTGGGCACTATGGGACAATTTCCCATGGCCAATCCACCCTAACCTGCCCATCCCTGGACACTATGGGACAATTTCCCATGGCCAATCCACCATAACCTGCATATCCCTGGGCACTATGGGACAATTTCCCATGGCCAACCCACCCTAACCTGCACATCCCTGGACACTATGGGACAATTTCCCATGGCCAACCCACCCTAACCTGCACATCCCTGGGCACTATGGGACAATTTCCCATGGCCAATCCATCCTAAACTGGACACCTTTAGACTGTGGGAGGAAACCCGGAGGGAGCCCATGCAGATACTTGGAGAATGTGCAAACTCCACATTGACAGTCGCCTGAGGCTGGAATTGAACCCGGGTCCCTGGCGCTGTGAGGCAGCAGTGCGAACCAATCAAAAGCAAAAAGGAAGCGTGACTTGCTAATCTATAACTCTACAATTGAAACCTTACTCTTTTGTAAAATGTAGCCATACACAATCTGTTATGTACTAGGCCAGACTGCTCAAAACATTCTTAAGCAGGCAGCCCAGACCATAACTTTGCAATTTGCTTCAGTAAGTCTACAGTGAAAATTACTCAGAGTAAGTTAGCTAAGATGTCTATTAGATTTGAAATCAGACAAAAATTTATCATAAAATTACACAATGAAACACAAAGAACAGAATAAAGAGCCCCTGCTGCTCCTGGGCCTGGCCAAACTGGTCATCAACAGGTCGAGGCAGCGGGCTGTGGAGGGGGTCGTTAGGGCCGACTGCCTGCCCCTCTTCCACGGTTACGTTAGAGCCCGGGTGTCCTTGGAGAAGGAGCACGCGGTGTCCACCAACACTCTGGAGTCGTTCAGGGAGAGGTGGGCGCCGCAGGGAGTGGAGTGCATTATTTCTCCCTCCAACTCTATTTTGATTTAATCCCTGCCCTCCCCTTCACTGTTTTGATCACACAGCATTGCCCTTTTTTGTGAAGGGCAGTGCTTGTCACTGGCCGCCCGGGTGTTTTCCTATCTTCCTGGTGGTGGAAATTGAATAAAGATTGGTGCACCTTGTGTCTCACACATGCACACACAGAACACCATGGGTGCTGGGGGGAAAAAATAAGCACTACCACAGTTAGGCGGTAGTGTGGGGGATTAAAAAAAAAGAGCCCCTCAAGAACTCAACCTTATCCACCTAGACTTAATCATGCTGTTCCGAACATATTCAACAGTCCCAATAAGCAAACCCCCTTTAAAAACCAGTACAAATGGAACACATGCTTACAGATTGGAGTTGAAGGGCAGAAAAGACAGACAGAGAGAGAGTTTCCACACAGCTCTCTGTTGAACTTCCAACCAGTTCAAGACTGAACTAAAACTGCTCAGCTCAGCTAGAGAGCTGACCACTTCTCTCTCTTTATACAGGTCACTTCTAAAGCATGACCACCTTGGCCTGAAACCTCACCAGGTTATATATAAACAAAACACCTCTTAAAATCCTTTTCATCTGTACCAAACCAGACTGATTGGAGCCCGGCCTAGTTTATTATCCCTCCGAAAAAAATCAAGGACAGAGTCTCCCTGAGCCAAGGAATAGCTTTTAGAAAAAAAGGGACTTACTTTGTGACACAAAGAAACACGCAAAGAAACAAGACAAGACACCAATATAACTGGTGTGGAGGGCAGGAGAGGAGATGGATGGAACAAAATATGTCAGAGGAGCACACTCCTGGCACCAGTCCAGATGACAGACCATGAGGAGATGTTTCACATCAGTTCCTTTTGATGCTTTTGATTCTTTAAGGAGGACACAATGTTGTGGAGACTTTGATTCTCAGTCTTTCATCCACTAGTTAAGGATTTGCCCTTTCATTGTCTCTGAGGTGTCTTTTTTTGCTTCTTTTCCAGCTGATGGGGGGGGGGGGGTGCTTAGAGAGAGTCTTGTACATGAAAATGGTGAGAAAGAGAACTCCCAAGGCAGTTTCTGTGACTTCTTTGCACAGAAGGAAGAGACATACACTTAGATAGGCCAGGTTTCTGTCTAATCATAACTGTAGCCACACATCCAGGAACCAATCAAGACATTGTTACTATGCTGACCACTCCTCAACACACACACACACACACACACACACACACCAGTGGAAAACCCAGTAACAGACTGTCTGGGTAAAATGTCCTGAACACATACCCACAAAGCTGATGTATCCAGCATTTCCACTATCCACCTAGATAGATACACACACACACCCACACCCACTGACAACACACTCACCCACACACCCCTACCCACACACAAACAGCCACACTCCGTCCCCCTTCCCCCCCACCCCCACCCCACCCCCCCCCCCGACCCCCCCCCCCACACACCTTGAATCAGGAAACACTCCAGGCACAACTCAATGAGTACTAGCTATTCATTTTTGAAAGTGCAACAGCCTCCTCCAGTTTCCTTGGTTTAAAGGAAATTATCCCAATTTTTCATCCACAAATTCAAGAAATTAAAGTGGCCTTTACAGCCCGAACTTCTGTACATTTTCTCCAGTTCAGACGGCCCACGGACAGAGGTTCCCATGAGTTGATGAGGTGCTTGGATTTTCTCAGAGAGGCTTTCAGGACCTCCTCGAAGCCTCCCTGGTAACTGCTACCCCTCACAAAGCCTGGAGGAGTTGCCCTTGTTTTTGAAGATGAGAGTCAGGCCTGTGGACAATGTGGCTTTCCCAGTCAAGCTCCCTGACTGTAACCAAGAACTCAACGCTGAGGATCTAGGCCTGCGAGACTGGGGCACTTAGCCAGCCACAGGATTTGCAAAGTTTTCCAGGGGTGTCTGTCAATTAGAAGTCTCCTTGAAACAGGGGGGGCAGGCATTGTCGATGAAATTCAACAACGCCTCCAGCTTGCCAGCACAATGTCTGGCCGTCTTAAGAACAGTATATTTGATGATGAAGGACTCAAAATTAACGCCACGTTCAGGGGCCGCAGTTTCATCAGGCCTTCTGTCTGCACAGGTGACCTGGTTTTCTCAAATTTCTGGAGAAATGTCACCAGGCCAAAATGCTGCAAATCTTCTGGCCGGGTCACTCCCAATGCTAGGGAGGGAATCCCAGGATTCTGACCCAGCCACACTGAGGGAACGGCGATATATTTCCAAGTCGGGATGGTGAGGGGCTCGGAGGGGAACTTGCAGGGGGTGGGGTTCCCATGTATCTGCTGCCCCTTGTCCTTCTAAATGGAAGCGGTCATGGGTTTGGAAGGAGCTGTCTGAGGAATGTGAGTGAATTTCTGCAGTGCATCTTGTGGACGGTGCACACTTCCGCTACTAAGCGCAGAAGAAGTGAATGTTGAAGGAGAGGGAAGAGAAAAATATGTGAAAGGTGGAAAGAGAAGCTCAGGTTCCTGTGTGCTGTGAGAATAATTGTAGCCATATGCTCAGTCAGCTGAATGAATCACTTTGCTCTGAATGCAGTTACACAACAGTGGGTTAAACAGGCAAAGTGCTCAAATGTTCTGGCTCCAGCATTCCTCAGCTCTGCATCCCATTCCCATCAGGAGAAAGTGAGGACTGCAGATGCTGGAGATCAGAGTCGAGAGTGTGGTGCTGGAAAAGCACGGTGGTCAGGCAGCATCCTGATGAAGGGCTTTTGTCCGAAACGTCGATTCTCCTGCTCCTCGGATGCTGCCTGACCTGCTGTGCTTTTCCAGCACCACACTCTCGACCCCATCCCCATTCCTTACTTTGAAACAGCCAGAACTCCATCAACTGTAAAACCAACAACCACAGGTCCCGAGAACCAACACAACATCAGAGCCCTCAACCAAAGGATGAGGGCAGCAGGTGCCTACCTTGAGAGGACATTTCTTGGGGTAGCATGGCACTGGCTGATTGTCCAGCGACACCTCATAGAACTGCTGAATATCTGTTTGAAAAAGACACAAGGTTTTAGTGTCACAAAGACACAAAGGTGCAAAGGCTATTTTAAAACAAAATGTGTTAGCCTACTGCTACAGGAAGGATATTATTAAATTGGAGAGGGTTCAGAAAGGATTTGCCAAGATGTTGCCAGCAATGGAGGTTTGGAGTTATAAGGGGAGGCTGGATAAGGCTGTGAGTTTTTTCACCAGAGCGTAGGAGGTTGAAGCATGACCTTATAGAGGTCTATAAAATCATGATGGGTATCGATAAGGTGAATACAGCAGGGGTCTTTTCCCTAGAGTGGGGAAGCTCAAAGATCGGGGACATAATTTTAAAGTGAGAGGAGGAAGCTTTAAAAAGGACTTGAGAGATAGCTTTTTCTATACAGAGAGTGGTTCGTGTATGGAATGAATTGTCAGAGGATGTGGGTACAGTTAAATGTTCAAAAGACATTTGGATAAGTACATGAATAGGAAAGGTTTTGAGGGATATGGGCAAAAGTGAGGACTGCAGATGCTGGAAACCAGAGTTTAGATTAGAGTGATGCTGGAAAACCACAGCAGGTCAGGCAGCATCCGAGGAGCAGGGAAATCGACGTTTCGGGCAAAAGCCCTTCATCCTTCGAGGGATATGGGCCAAGTGCAGATAGGTGGACTAGTTTAGTTTGGGAACATGTTCGGTTCAGACTGATTGGGCCAACGGATCTGTTAGTGTATTGTAGGACTCCGTGACTCTATTTTACAAATCAATCTGTTCAGAGATGTTATGACACACCTCTGGAGCAGGGAGCAGTTGAACCCAGGCCTTCTAATCCAGGGATAGGGACAGCACCACGGTACCACAAGAGGGCCATGGGTACAATGGTCATGTTTTACATTGTGACACAGTTAAAAGACACCAGCACTAGGAAATTGCCCATGTCGTTAATGAAACATTAACAAGCAAAGGGCAATGCGATCAACTAAAAGGTGAGGGGCAGGGTTAGGGGGGGAAAGAGTGATTAAATCAAAATTGAATTGGAGGGGGAAATAAAGCAGCACGCCCCCGCCACCTCCTTGATGCCCACCTCTCCCGAAAGGTACTGAGAGCACTGTTGGGCACTGTATGCTCCTTCTCCAAGGACACATTGGGCTCAAACTTAACCACACAAGAGGGGAAGGCATTTGGCAGAAATGATCCCCTCCATGGCCCACTGACTGGGCCTGTTTATAACCAGCCTGACCAGACCCAGGAAGAGGCCTACCAGGAGATCCTCCAATCTACTCGCACCCCTCATCAGCAAAGATCAGGAGCATGGGGCTGAAGTGCAGGAATCTAACAGGAAGTTTTTCAAATAGCTAAACAGGGGATGCAACACCCAAACCCAATGTATACATGCTCCACGGACTCCAGACACCGCATAACCAACAGTTAGGCTGGGAGTCTGTGAGCGACCGCAATCTGCAGTTCATGTGTGCAGCATCCCCCACCCCAGATTCTGAGGGAAAGATGGAGAACACTGTCATAGAGAGCCTTGCAATGGGGATCCCCACTGCCTGACAGTAAATAAGCATGCCAAGGGGTGTTCGGCAGTGTACGCAAGACCGAGGTAGATGGTGTACAGCAGTAGAGTGTACAGGGTCCGCCGTTTTGTCTCCTGAAAAGTACGCAACACATATTCCAGAGGCGATTCAGGTTGTGGGGCACAGTCTCCCTGGGGAGGTACAGGATCTGGGACTAATGTGAGATTCCATCTGGACAGGGATACGCCCACTCAGGATTCCACTGCACACCTTCACGACGTTGAGTTTGCGTGCTGCTGTTTTAAGGTGTTGGGTCATGAAGTCTACCGCTGCCCTGCTGGCCAATTCCTACAGCAGCACCCATTCCACGCTCCTACCACCCAGCACACCCCCCTCGACTTGGTCACCCTCGCAGCCATGGGCCTCCCATCCAACAGCCACTCAAACCTGCAATTATGAGGGCGTGGATTCCTGAGCAACGGCTCTCTGACGATAGCCACTACTCCTGCCAGATGGTAGTCCCGGTGCAATTCGACCATGCCCCAGACAATGATCAGGTCCTGGTAAAAGTCAGGCAGTATCCTGAGGGTGACCTGCAAACCTTCGCGGTCAATAAACAGGAGCTGCGTGTCGTAGTTGAGGTAACACACCCGATGGAAAAAATATGTCACCAGAATGCACCACCTAGGAGGCGGCTCAGGGTAAAGGCAGTGCTGCAAGGCCTGAGGCTCACCAGTGACTGACTGCCCTCCTCAAGAGGGAGACTCAGAACCTGTGCCGTGACCCAGTGCATCTTCCTGTCCCAGAAGAAGTCAACCAACATTCTCTGGATGTCAGTGACAAAACCAGGAGGATGGACCAAAGGGACAATCCAGTACCACAGCATGGCAGCCACCAGCTGGTTTATGACCATCATCCGACTCCTGTAAGATAGCACTTGGAGCAGCCCTGCCCAGCAGCCTAGGACAGCCGAGACTTTGGCCTCGAGCTCCTGCCAGTTCACCAGCTGGGGTTCCTCAGCCAGGCTGAGGTAGACCCCCAGGTAGAGGAGTTGGGTAGTCCTCCAGCTGAACCCCTGTAGTTCCTCCAGCAGAGAGTCCACCCACCACAGGCCGATCAGGAGTCCGGAATATTTGACCCAGTTGATCCTGGCGGAAGACGCCACCGAGTACACCACCTGGCACTTGTGCGTCCTCTCCAGCTCAGTGAACATAAGGAGAACGTCGTCGGCGTAAGCCAACAGAACTGTTCCAGTGTCCGCACCGTGCAGAACCAGCCCCGACAACTTCCTCCACGGGAGACACTGGAAAGGTTCCACGCACAGGGAATACAGCTGATGGACAGGGGGCAGCCTTGACGTACTCTTCTCCCAAAGTGAAAGGGCACCATCAGGGACCCGTTAACTTTAACCAGAGACTCTGCGACGGTGTACAAAGGTCGGATCCGGGCGATGAATTGCGTCCCGAACCCGAATGTCCACAGAGTCCCGAGCAGATACTTGTGACTGACTCTGTCAAACGCCTTCTCCTAATCAAGTGACATGAAGGCGCTCGGCAGACCAGCCCTCTGGGAAAAATGGATCGTGTGCCGGACCAGATGGACATTGTCATGGATCCTCCGAACCAGGACCACATCATAATGAAACCAGCCCAGTAATCGGAGGCAGCTGGGGGAATTTAAAATTCAATTGATGAAAAGGAAGCTAATGGTTTGCATTGTACACAATCGGCTTGGCTTCTAAATATTTAATTGGCTACATGAGTGATTACTGGTGGTAGTTAATAGATTTAAAAACGTTGTGGTGATTTTAATGTTGGGAAGTTTGCTCAGTTGAACATGACAACACTTCTGGCTACAAAAGGGAAACTAAAATGGAAGCTAGTCAATGATGGAATTATTCCAATTCTGGCTCACTAATGTCCTTTTAGGAGGGACACATGCCATCATTATCGGGGCTGGACTACATGTGACTCCATGCCCACAGCAATAGGGTTGATTTGTAACTGCCCTCTGAACTGACACAAACAAGCTGGTCAGATCACAGGAAATTAGACAGGTAATGAATACTGGCCTTGCCAGCAACACTAAATATCCCACAAAACAGAACGCAACTTTAATAGTCCTCAGTACAGCACAGCTGTTCATTGGATCCCATGTGGGTCTGGAATCAGCTGGTCCCTGTCAGAGAGTCATAGAGATGTACAGCATGGAAACAGTCCTTCGGTCCAACTCCTCCATGCTGACCCAATATCCTAATCTAATCTAGTCCCATTTGCCAGCACTTGGCCCATATCCCTCTAAACCCTTCCTATTCATGCCCCCATCCAGATGCCTTTTAAAAGCTGTAACTGTACCAGCCGCCACTACTTCCTCTGGCAGTTCATTCCATACACATACCACCCTCTGTGTGAAAAAAGTTGCCACCTGAGTCCCTTTTATATCTTTCCCCTCTCACCCTAAACCTATGCCCTCTAGTTCTGGATTCCCCACCCCAGGGAAAATACCTTGTCCAATTACCCTATCCCTGCCCCTCAAGATTTTATAAACCTCTATAACCCCTCAGCCTCTGACACTCCAGTGAAATCAGCCCCAGCTCGGCTAGGGCAGTTGCATGCTCTTCCTGCAGGTTGTGGGAGCTAAGGGTCACCACTGGTGGTCTCTGCTGACTTCTCCTGTGAGAAATTCACCTTACTCCAGCTGCTCACAGACCGTGTTAGGGAACTGGAACTGGATGAACTTTGGATCATTCGGGAGGCTGAGGGGGTGATGGAGAACAGTTATAGGGAGGTAGTGACACCGAAGTTACACAATAAAGGTAGCTGGGTGACCGTCAGGAAAGGGAAAGGAAATAGACAGGCAGTGTAGGGACCCCCTGCGGCCATTCCCCTCAATAATAAGTATACAATTTTGGATACTGTTGGGGGAGGACGACCTACCAGGGGAAAACCACAGCGGCCAGGTTTCTGGCACTGAGCCTGGCTCTGTGGCTCAGAAGGGAAGAGGGAAGCGTAGGACACCAACAGTGATAGGAAATTCAATCGTGAGAGGAACAGACAGGAGATTCTGTAGTCGTGAGCGAGGCTCCTGGATGGTATGTTGCTTCCCGGGTGCCAGGGTCAGGGATGTCTCTGAGTGAGGATACAGGATTCTTAAAGGAGAGGGAGAGCACGGTACCAATGACATAGGTAGGGAAAGAAAGGAAGAGCTGAAAAGAGAATATAAGGAGTTAGGTTGGAAGCTATAAGGCAGGACGAGCAGAACAGTAATCTCAGGATTGCTGTCGGGGCCATGTGAGGCTAGGATCAAAGAGTGTGTGCAGCTGAACATGTTGCTGCAGGGCTGGTGTAGGAGGGAGGGCTTCAGATATTTAGATCACTGGAATACCTTCTGGGGAAGATGGGATCTGTACAAGAAGGATGGGTTGCGCCTGAACTGGAGGGGCACCAATATCCTGGGTGGGAGGTTTGCTAGAATGCTTCGGGAGGGTTTAAACTAGATTGGCGGGGAGGTGGGAACCGGAGCTAGGATCAGATGCTGGAGTAGGTAGTGAACAGCCAGATACAGTGTGCAGAGAGTCTGTGAGGAGGAATAGGCACTTGATAGGGCAAAGGTGCAGTCAGTGTGATGGGTGAAGGGTGCATATTTTAATGCAGGTATCAGGAATAAAGTTGATGTACTTAGAGCATGGATCAGTACTTGGAACTATGATGTTGTGGCTATTACGGAGACTTGGATATCACAGGGCAGGAATGGTTGTTGGATGTTCCATAGTTTAAATGTTTCAAAAGGAACAGGCAGGAAGGTAAAAGAGGTGGGGGAGTGGCATTGCTAATCAGGGATGGTGTCACAGCTGCAGAAAGTGTAGTCGATGAGGAGGGTTTGTCCACTGACTCAGTATGGGTGGAAGTCAGAAACAGGAAAGGAGCAGTCACCTTACTGGGAGGTTTGTATAGACCCCCCAACCCCCCAATAGCAACAGAGACACAGAGGAGCAGATTGGGAGGCAGATTTTGGAAAGGTGCAGAAGTAACAGGGTTGTTGTCTTGGGTGACTTCAACTTCCCTAATATTGATTGGAACCTACGCAGTTCAAATAGTTTGGATGGAGCAGTTTTTGTCAGGTGTCTCCAGGAAGGGTTTCTGACACAATATATCGATAGGCCGACTAGTGGGGAGGCCATATTGGATTTGGTGCTTGGCAATGAACCATACCAGGTGTCAGATCTCTCGGTGGGAGAGCATTTCGGTGATAGTGATCACAACTCCATGACCTTCACTATAGTCATTGAGAAGGATATGAGCAGATGGTATGGGAAAGTATTTAATTGGGGGAGGGAAAATTACAATGTTATTTGGCAGGAACTGGGATGCCTAAATTGGGAACAGATATTCTCAGGGAAATGCACAATAGAAATGTGGAGGTTGTTTAGGAAGCATTTGCTGATAGTGCTGGACAGGAAGATTGCAAGAACTTTGGGTGACAAGAGATGTAGAACATCTAGTCAAGAGGAAGAAGGAACTTTACTTAAGGTTGAGGAGGCAAGGATCAGACAGGGCTCTAGAGGGTTACAAGGTAGCCAGGAAGGAACTGAAGAATGGACTTAGGAGAACTTGAAGGGGGCATGAGAACGCTTTAGCAGGTAGGATTACAGAAAACCCTCAGGCATTCTACATTTATGGGAGGAACAAGAGGATGGCCAGAGTGAGGGTAGGACCGATCAGGGATAGTGGAGGAGACTTGTGCTGGGAGTCAGAGGAGGTAGAGAGGGTCCTTAATGAATACTTTGCTTCAGCATTCACTAGAGAGAGGTACCCTGACGTTACCGAGGACAGTATGAAAATATGCTCAAACAGATTGATGTTAGGAAGGAGGATGTGCTGAAAATCTTGAAAAACATAAGGATAGATAAATCGCCTAGTCCAGACAGGATATACCCTTGGTTCCTACAGGAAGTGAGGGAAGAGATTGCTGCGCCTTTGGCGATGATCTTTGCATCCTCACGGTCCACTGGAGTAGTGTCAGATGATTGGTGGGTGGCAAACACTAGTCCCTTGTTCAAGAAAAGGAATAAGGGTACACTTGGGAGTTACAGGCCATCAGTCTTACGTTTGTGGTGGGCAAATCATTGGAGACGATTATGCGAGACAGGATTTATGATTACTTGGAAAACCATAGTTTGATTAGAGATAGTCAGCATGGCTTTGTGAGGGGCAGGTCATGTCTCACAAACCTTATTGAATTCTTTGAGGATGTGACAGAACACATCAATGAAGATAGAGCAGCGGATGAGGTTTCATGGATTTTAGCAAGGTATTTGATACGGTTCCACATCATAGGCTCATTCAGAAAGTAAGGAGGCATGGAATACAGGGAAATTTGGCTGTCTGGATACAGAATTGACTGGCCCATAGAAGGCAGAGGGTGATCGTAAATGGAAAGTATTCAGCCTGGAGCTCAGTGGCCAATGGCGTTCTGCAGGGATCTGTTCTGGGACCTCTGCTCTTTGAGACTTTTGTAAATGACTTGGATGAGGAACTGGAAAAGTGGGTTAGTAGGTGTGCCGATGACACAAATGTTGGTGGAGTTGTGAATAGTGTGGAGAACTGTTGCAATGGGACATTGACAGGATGTGGAGCTGGACTGAGAAGGGGCAGATGGAGTTCAACCTGGAAAATTGTGAAGTTATTCATTTTGGAAGATAAAATTTGAATGTAGAATACAGGGTTAAAGGCAGGATTCTTGGCTGTGTGGAGCAATAGAGGGATCTTGGGTCTACGTCCATAGATCCCTCAAAGTTCCCACCCAGACTGATAGGGTTGTTAAGATGGCGTATGGTATGTTGGATTTCATTAGCAGAGGGATTGAGTTTAAGAGCCGTGAGTTTATGCTGCAGCTCTATAGAGCCTTGGTTAGACCACACTTGGAATATTGTGTCCAGTTCTGGTCACCTCATTATAGGAAAGATGTGGAACTTTAGAGAGGATGCAGAGGAGATTTACCAGGATGTTGACTGGACTGGACTGGACTGGAGGGCGTGTCTTATGAAGAGAGATTGAGGGTTTTTCTCAGTGGAGTGAAGAAGGACAAGATGTGACTTGATAGAGGTGTACAAGATGTTGAGAGGCATAGATAGAGTGGATAGCCAGAGATTCTTCCCAGGGTGGAAATGTCTACGAGGGGGCATAATTCTAAGGTAATTGGAGGAAGGTTTAGGGGAGATGTCAGAAGTAGGTTCTTTACACAGAGTGGTGGGTGTGTGGAATGCACTGCCAACGGTGGGAGTAGCGTCAGAGACATTAGAGACATTTAAGCAACTCTTAGGTAGGCACATAGAAATTAATGCAATGAAGGGTATGTAGGTTAGTCTGATCTTACAGTCAGTTAGAAGGCCAGCACAACATCGAGGGCCGAAGGGCCTGTACTGTTCTATGTTCAGCCTCTCCCTATAGCTCAAACCCTCCAACCCTGGCAACATCCTTGTAAATCTTTTCTGAACCCTTTCAAATTTCACAACATCTTTCCTATAGCAGGGAGATCAGAATTGCACACAATATTCCAACAATGGCCTAATCGATGTCTTGTACAGCCACAACATGACCTCCCAACTCCTGTACTCAATACTCTGACCAACAAAGGAAAGCATACCAACTGCCTCCTTCACTCTCCAATCTACCTGTGACTTTACTTTCAAGGAGCTATGAGCCTGCACTCCAAGGTCTCTTTGTTCAGCAACACTCCCCAGGACCATACCATTAAATGTCTCTGTTCTGCCCTGATTTGCCTTTCCAAGATGCAGCACCTCACATTTATCTAAATTAAACTCCACCTACCACTCTTCAGCCCATTGGCCCATCTGACCAAGATCCTGTTGTAATCTGAGGTAACCTTCTTTACTGTCCACTTTATTCTGTCTGATCTGTGCTGTCTCTGTCCTGGGAGCGTTTGATGGAGGAACAGTGTAGAGTGAGCTTTACTCTGTATCTAACCCCGTGCTGTCCCTGTCCCTGGGAGTGTTTGATGGGGGGACAGTGTAGAGTGAGCTTTACTCTGTATCTAACCCCGTGCTGTCCCTGTAGTTAAGAGTCAACCACATTGGCTATGGATCTGGAGTCAAGTGTAGGCTAGACCAGGTAAGGATGGCAGTTTCCTTCCTGAAAGGACATTAGCGAAGCTGTGAGTTTTTCTGACAATGGACTCATGGTCATCATTAGAATCCTAATTCCAGATCCTTATTGAATTCAATTTCCTCCATCTGCTGTAGCCAGGCTTGAACCCAGATTCCCAGATCATTATCTGGCTCTCTGCACGAATACCAAAGCAATCATACCATTCGACCATCGCCTAGCCACTTGGACATCAGGATTAGCTCAGAGGTAAACAAAACACACTCTTTGTTATTTATGTCTGTGTTTGGAAGCTATTCTATCATGACCAATTAACACTTATTAACTTCCAGGTTTGACAACATCCAGTAAGCTCCTTAGCTGACGTCAAACCTGTCCCTTTAATCCCTCCTGATGTCTTCCCTTAATATTTAAAAGTGTGTTTAAATGTCAGACCCAATAAATAACAAGGAGACATGTCCCATATGTAGTGGGTGCTGACACACTCAGTGGAGCCCCTGCCCCAGCTGCTGGATTGAGATCCTTTCTCTGGGCATCATCCCTGATAGATCCCTGTGACAAGATTCAAGGCATTCCCAATCCAATTTCCAATGGCTGGGAGCCCACAACAAATCCCCCCCATTCCCCCTTTGTGAGGATTGGGAGTTTGCAGACAGGAGGACAGTGTCGATGATATGCGGACAGATGTTTTTTTTTAGATTAGATTAGATTAGATTTTAGATTAGATTAGATACAGTGTGGAAACAGGCCCTTCGGCCCAACAAGTCCACACCGCCCCGCCGAAGCGTAACCCACCCATACCCCTACATCTACCCCTTACCTAACACTATGGGCAATTTAGCATGGCCAATTCACCTGGCCTGCACATCTTTGGACTGTGGGAGGAAACCGGAGCACCCGGAGGAAACCCACGCAGACACAGGGAGAATGTGCAAACTCCACACAGTCAGTCGCCTGAGGCGGGAATTGAACCCGGGTCTCAGGCGCTGTGAGGCAGCAGTGCTAACCACTGTGCCACCGTTGGTTTAAACTGAAATTGAAATCACAAGGAATAAACATCACAGCAAACATATTCCACTACTGACCCCAGGCTCTACCTGTCACTTAACAGTATAGAAGGAGCTTTGCTCTGTATCTAACCCCATGATGGACATGTCCTGGGATTGTTTGATGGGGACAGTCAAGGGAGCTTTACTCTGTATTTAACCCAGTGCTGTCCCTATCCTGGGAGTGTTTGTTGGGAGGACAGTATAGCAAGAGCTTTACTCTGCATCCAACCCCGTTCTATCCCTGTCCTAGGGGTTTTTGACAGGAGGCAGTGTAAAGGGAGTTTTATTCGATATCTCATCCCATGCTGTCCCTGTCCTGGGAGTGTTTGATGGGGGGGAACAGTGTAGAGGAAGCTTTACTCTGTATCCAAACTCGTGCTGCCCCAGTCCTGAGAGTGTTTGATGGTGATCCCAGTTTTCCTGCTCAATTCCCAGCTCCCTCCTTTGGTCAGCAGCAAGCCTAGCTCTGTACAATAGCATACCAAGGAGAGCCTGAAAGAGGTCACTGTGGAAGACGCTGAGGAGTTTCTGGGTTCTTGTCTTGAAGCGATTATCCTGAGCTGGATCCGGTTTCGGCTGATGCTCCTCCATCAGCTGTAGCTTTCTGTGGGTATCTGGATAGACAAAATACCACCAGCAAGTCAGCCTGGCTGGACCAACAAACACATGCCCCAACCCCCCCCCCCCTCAGAATCTCCAACTGCCACAGATCATCACTCAGGATCTCAATTGGCCTTGTCAAGATGACTAAGGCAATTGCTACAACTGGGGAGCACCTCATCTCTGGGAAGGAGATAGTGAGGCAGAGACACAGATACCAAGGAAGTATTGGTTTGCATTTAAAGAAGATGTCAGCTAAAGCAGTGCTGTGCAAGTGTAGTCAACTTTTCTCACAGCGAGTGGTTGGTGCATGAATACACTGCCTGACAGTATGGTGGAGGTAGGTTCAATTGAGGCTCTTAAAATGAAATTAGACTGTTATTTGAAAAGGAAGAATGTGCACGGTTACAGGGAGAAGCGAGGAGAATGGCAATAAGCAAATCACTCCTCAGAAGAGCCAATGCAAATATGATGGGCTGTATGGCCTCCCTGTAAGTCATAGCAATTACACAGTTCAACATGGCAAATCTTTCCATGCCTCACCACCTCCCTGTCTCTGTAACTTCCTCCAGCGATATGGTCGTAGTACGCAGAAACAGACCCTGCGGTCCAACCAGTCCATGCTGAACATAATCCCAAACTAAACGAGCCACACCTGCCTGCTCCTTACCCATTTCCCTCCAAATTGTTCCTATTTATGTTCCTATCTAATATTCCGAGGTCTCTGTTCTCCTCCAACTCCAAGCTCTTCAGCATCCCCTGATTCCCATCGCTCCACCATTGGCATCTGTGCCTTCAGCTGTCTGGAGACCCTACCCTTTGAAATTCTCTCCCTAAATCCCTCCAAATAAAAGGCTCCTGGACAAATGGTTGTTCAAGCTTTAGGTCACCTGTCCCAAACATCTCCCTTTGTGGCCAAGGGCCAAACTTTGCTGGATAACAGTCTTGCTTAGCCACTGGGAACACAGTTGCAGCAATAAGAGTACTATACAAATGCAAACTGCAATACAACATGCAAAGGCAAGCGTGCAGGAGGGAAGAAAACCTTAAACTCACAGTCCCTTTGTAAAGAGGGGGTGGGGAAGATTAGGAGACAGAGTTCTAGAGAGACACTGGAATTCCACAAATCTATCAATAACACAGTAGCCAAGTAGAAAATCACAAGATCTTTACATCAACAGTGAAAACAAACGCAACATAGCACTCCAGGAGACTCTTAGCTGGGAGAAAGTTGGGAAAGTATAACTGGTTAGGGAGTTCACTCAACATTTATGTGAACAAAACACAGCAAAGTACAATCTAGGAAAAGTACTAACGGGTTGCATTTATTAATTTGCTGCCATGTTACCTCGTTTGGAGATTGCAGGTGCCCAGAAAACGTTTTTTTTTCCTTCTCTTGATCCTCAGTCAAACCCATTAGCAGCCAAGGATTAGAGTGGATTGTGATTAGCCCAACTGCGCCTGTGTGGCCTTCACCACACATGCTGGGACTTGTAGTTTCTGCAAAGGACCAAAACTTCTGAATGTCAGTAGAAAAGCTGTCCTTCTCGGTGTTTCATCAACCTCAGGCCATTCTGCCATTCCTTTGCAAGGAGGTCAGTGCTATCCACCTGTTGGAGGAGCTGAATGTTTCCTGTTGTTGTAATTGAAGAAGGCATTGGGACTACAACTTCCAGAATCGCCCTCGGATTAAAGAGCCAGGGAGGAAGCTGTAAAAACAACTTGTCCCTCCAGTCCCTCAGACTAGCTTCTGAAATAGTGTTAACTTTTCTTTTTTTTGTTCCCTGGCCAAGGAGTAAATACCTTTGCAAACTGCCAGTTGCCACAATTGCAGAAACCTGCATTTGTTATGAAGTTGAAGGCATATATTGTACCTTTAAGAGAGTGTGAATGCTATTCTCAAACATAGAACATAGAACATTACAGCGCAGTACAGGCCCATTAGCCCTTGATGTTGTGCCAACCTGTGAAGCCAATCTGAAGCCTATCTATCCTACACTATTCCATTCTCATCCATATGCCTATCCAATGACCATTTAAATGCCCTTAAAGTTGGCGAGTGCGTTTCATGCACCTACTACTAAGTAAAGAAACTACCTCTGACATCGGTCCTATATCTATCAACCTTCGATGTAAAGCTATGTCCCCTCATGCTAGCCATCGCCACCCAAGGAAAAAGGCTCTCACTATCCACCCAATCTAATCCTCTGATTATCTTATATGTCTCAATTATGTTGCCTCTCAACCTTCTTCTCTCTAACAAAAATAGCCTTAAGTCTCTCAACCTTTCCTTGTAAGACCTTCCCTCCATACCAGGCAACATCTTAGTAAATCTCCTCTGAACCCTTTCCAAAGCTTCCACATCCTTCCTATAGTGCGGTGACCAGAACTGTACTCAATACTCCAAGTGTGGCCGCACCAGAATTTCGTACAGCTGCAACATGACCTCATGGCTCCGAAACCCAATCCCCCTCCCAATAAAAGCTGAAGCTGAACTGAACTGAGAGATTGCAAGCACCTGTGTATACAACTGGATGGCAGTCCCAGAGTGTACTGGAAAATTGAAAATAGCTAAATTAGGCTGTGAAATGGATACCTGAGTTTTGGTTGCTGTCTTGACAACAATTTGAATTTAACCAATTAGTTTAAATTATGCCCAGGATACCAGAAGCCAGTGGAATTTGAATTTTATTGCTTTGACACCTGGAAACCAATCAAATTATAAGAATTTAATGTGTCATGGGAGGGCATATAAGCCCGATATTGTGAAAATTAGGAGACAACAACTGCCGTAGTGAGAGCAACCACCGTACAGACAGGAACTGCCGGAAAGCTAAATGCCCATCGAACATGACGCTCTGAAAGATATCAGAAAAAAAACCCTCTCTATAAAAGGTACCTTTTTCATGTAAAGCTGAGGGGAAAGTGAGGAATCCAGATGCTCAAGGTCAGAGTCTAAGAGCTGGTGCTGGAAAAACACAACCTGTCAAGGAGAATGAGAAGGAGCAGAAGAATCGACGATTCGGGCATAAGCCCTTCATCAAGAATGAGGATTGTGGGCCGAGGCGCTGAGAGATAAAACAGAGGGGAGGGGGTGGGGGTGGGGCTGGGGGGGGGGGGGTGCAAGTCGCTGCGAATGTGATAGGTAGATGGAGGTGGGGGTGATGGTGACAGGTTGGAGAGGAGGGTGGAGCAGATAGGTGTGAAGGAAGATGGACAGATAAGATCGGTCATGAGGGCGGTGCTGAGCTGGAAGGTTGGATCAGGAATAAGGTGGGGGAGGGGAAATGGGGAAACTGATGAAATCCACATTGATGCCCTGGGATTGGAGGGTCCCAAGGTGAAAGATGAGGCATTCTTCATCCAGGTGTCGGTTGGTTAGGGTTTGGCGATGGAGGCGGCTCAGGGCCTGCATGTCCTTGGTGGAGTGGGATAGGAATTAAAGTGTTCGGCTACAGGGCAATGGGGTTGGTTACTACGGGTGTACCACAGATGTTCTCTGAAATGATCTGCAAGTTGTCATCCTGTCTCCCCAATGCAGAGGAGACCACATCGGGTTTGGCGGCTGCAGTAGTAATATGTGTGGAAGTACAGGTAAATTTCTGTTGGATGTGGAAGGATCCTTTGCGGCCTTGGACAGAGGTGAGCGGGGAGATGTGGGTAAGGTTTTGCACTTCTGCGATGGCAGGGGAAGGTCCTGGGAGGGGAGGGTGGTTTGGTGGGGGGCATGGATCTGACAAGGGAATCACAGAGGGAATGGTCTCTCCAAAATGCTGATAGAGGAATGTCCTTGGTGGAGTGGGATGGGAATTAAAGTGTTCGGCTACAGGGCAATCTGGAGGAAGGTGAGGCCATGTAAAGCCTATTTGAAATGAAAAGAAAGAAGATGAGATCAGGGAGATCAGCAGCCAGAAGAGTGAAGACACAGAAGATGACAGAGACTGTGTGGTTTTGAGATTAAGTTAATGTAATTTTAATAAGCGTCTTATTGGAACAGTCTAGTGTTATGAAGGTGTAGAAGTGTATTGTACCTTTAAGAGAGTGAAGGACTTGGCAAGCACTCAGAGTGCTGGAGACTTTACAAAGTAACATTTGGTTCAGAACAGATAGCACTGGTTGAGTTTTTATGAGACAAAAACAAATTCGAATTCGGCCAATCGGTTTAAATTAGACCCTGAAAATACCAAATTCCAATCAAATTTGAATTTAGTATATTGACAATCTTAAAAACTAATGACACAATCTGATGCTTTGGGGGTATAAGACCAAGGAAAATCTAACAGTTGGGAGGAGAACTACCAAGTCAGCATATGTAGAGACTACCCGAAAAATAGCTCTCTTAAAGGTACATTTACCAGTCAATAATCTGTGAAGCAGAATCCCCAAGAAGAAGAAAAGAAGTCAGGAATACAAAGAAGTACCAAAAGCTGCCTGGTTTTGATATAAAAAGTTTTGTTTTGTAAATCTTAATCGGGGGTTTCATCAGACTAGTATTGTAGAAGGGGAAAGTAAAAGAAAGGTTAGAGGAAGGAGTTGTAAATAGTTGTTAGTTAATCATTCTCTGTTATACTTTAAGAAATAAAGTTGTTTCTTTAAAAAAACCTGTTCTTTCATGAAGAAACTGTTGATAGGGTGCCAGATAAGACTTTATGCCATGAATGGCTATCCTGCTGCATTCTGCATTGTAGTCACTGTCTTCTAAGATCTGCATCTCCTTCTCAACTTCCCTCAGGAGAGAAGACAAAAGAGAAGTGTAAAGTTCTCCTGCTGCTGCATCCTGGACTTTGTCATCTTCACCTTGAGCTTCAGTTTCCTCCACAGCAACACGTTGTTATAGATCAGTCTCCACTTCTTTCCATCCAACTTGCTTTGCAAAAGCGACATGATGTTCTTTGATTGCTGGAAGCTCCTCTGACCATTCAACACCTTTAAAAGCATGAAGAAAATCTGGGAGGAGCTTCTGACAAACTGCACGCAAGCAGTCCTTACTGAGATCACCCCAGGCCTCCACAATGATGTCAGATGTATTCGTAATGTTAAAGCTCTTCCAAAATTGAAGAACACTGTCCTCATTGCCCTCTGTAACTACAATTAGCTTCCTGAATGTGTGCCTTAAATAATAAGCTTTAAAAGCTGCTATTGTACCCTGGTCCATGGGTCGACTGAAAGAGGTTGTGTTCAGATGTAGAAATAGCACTTTTTAGTGTTTTCAGAAAGCTTACAGATGGTGGGAGGATATCTTGGTGCAATGTCCGGAATGAGGAGAATCTTGAAATCCAAATCTTTTCTCCTGCAATATTTTCTAAAAACGTCCTCAAAAACATCAACAATAAGGTCAGAAAAAATTTGCCCCGTCATCCAAACTCTTTTGCTTGACCTGCAATAAACACCAAGAGTGGACTTAAGGCAACTGGGGATGGATCGCATATTAGCCAATGGGAGTTCATGTTTTTAAAAAGTCCATCCCCAATTCACCAATCGCTTTCCAGCCAAATCACATTGATAAAATGCACACTATAGGAGAATGACCTGCACCTCAATTAGATTTCCTCTCATTCTTCTAAAATCCAGGGGTTATAGGCCTCTTTATCGAACAAGTCTTATCAAATGCCTTCTGGAAATCCAAATATATCACATGGGAAGAATGCATTTTTTCTATAAGGAGCATTAGGAACTTGAAGGTACATATTTAAGGTAATTATTAAAACAAGCAGAAGTTTCTTAAAAAAAGACGAGGGGCATACTTTTTATACGGAGGGTGTTCTTGTGTGGAATTAACTTCTTGAGGAAGTGGTGGATGTGGGTACAATTACAACGTTTAAAAAACATTGGGATTAGTACATGAATAGGAAAGGTTTGGAGGGTTATTGGCAAGGAGCAGGCAGGTCATAGAGTCATAGAGATGTATAGCATGGAAACAGAACTTTCAGTCCAACCTGTTCATACTGACCAGATATTCCAACCCAATCTAGTCCCACCTGCCAGCACCCGTCCCATATCCCTCCAAACCCTTCCTATTCATATACCCATTCAAATGCCTTTTAAATGCTGCAATTGTACCAGCCTCCACCACTTTCTCTGGCAGCTCACTCCGTATGCGTACCACACTCTGCATGAAAAAGTTGCCCCTTAGGTCTCTTTTATATTTTTGCCCTCTCACCCTAAACCTATGACCTTTAGTTCTGGACTTCCCGACCCCGGGGAAGAGACTTTGTCTATTTATCCTATCCATGCCCCTCATGATTTTATAAACCTCTATAAGGTCACCCCTCAGTCTCCGACGCTCCAGGGAAAACAGCCCCAGCCTATTCAGCCTCTCCCTATAGCTCAAACCCTCCAACCCTGGCAACATCCTTGTACGCCTTTTCTGAACCCGTTCAAGTTTTACAACATCCTTCTGAAAGGAAGGAGACCAGAACTGCATGCAACATTCCAAAAGTGGTGAGTGAGAATAGTTTAGTTTGGGATTATGTTTGACATGGACTGGTTGGACAGATGGGTCTGTTTCCATGCTCGATAATTCTAAGCCTTTATGAGGAGGAAAACATTTTGCTGCAATGAAATTTCTCTGAAATGCGTTGCCTGAAAGTGTGTGGTGGAGACATGTTCAATTGAGGCTTTCAAGAGGGAATTAGATGGTGAGATGGAGGGAGAATGTACAGGAGGTAAAAGAATGGTACTCTATGAAATGTACATTTGAAGAAGCAATGCAGTCACGGCAGACTGAATGGCCTTTCCTCGGTGTAACAATTCTGTGATGATGTCACAGAAGTAGGGTTTCAGCAACAAATGAGACAGCCTCAGAATTAAGTGACATCACAAGTGTTGGAAATAGACGGTCTTTGTGATAGCACGGATAGATGATTTGATGACACCAAAGACGCAGACAGTCTGGTCCAAAGCAGGACGATGGCCAGGGAGAGGGGACCCAGCGAGGCTTTGAAGATAATAGGGGTTTGGGTTTTCATAGTAAATAATTGCTGGAAATTTATGCTGATCTAATACTGATATCAGAGTCAAAAAGTGTGGTGCTGGAAAAGCACAGCTGGTCAAGGCAGCATCTGAAGAGCAGGAGAGTTGACGTTTCGAGCATAAGCTCTTCATCAGGAATGTCGACTCTCCTGCTACCTGGATGCTGCCTGACCGGCTGTGCTTTTCCAGCACCATTCTTTTTGACTCTGATCTCCAGCATCTGCAGTGCTCACCTTCTCCCATTACTGATATCAGTCTAGCAATTTGGCAGCTTCGACAGAGCAGAAGTGAGAGGGATGGTGGTGAGGTGCCATTAGCATAAAAAGGGAAAACTGATAGTGTTTTCAGACTGTTACAAAGGGTCAACGTGCGCAAAAGAACCAGATCAAGGCTCCTAAGAAATTGAAGGCTCTGTTACTGGCTACATCCCAAAGTGCTTGACAAACAAAAGATCATTTTGAAATCTTGTGCCTGTGACAATGCGGCAGACAATTATAACGGCTTTGAAATCAATGGTCAAATCATCAGTTTCTATAACGTCAGTTAAAGTACAATCAAGACTCCAGGCACACCATGTTCATCTTTGCAATAGCTGCCAATGGAATCCGAGGGAACACTCAAATTAGCAGAAATAAGCTATTTGGCCCGTCACGCCTGCTGCCCCACTGATTAAGATGTTTGTGTTTTGAATTCCACATTCCCACTCACCCCTGAAGCCATCTGACTCTCTTCCCTGACAAGCACCCCTATTCCTTAAAAATATTCAATCACATTGTGAAATTTGAAAGGGTTTGGAACAGATTTACAAGGATGTTGCCAGGATTGGAGGGTTTGAGCTGCAGGGAGAGGTTGAATAGGCTGGAGCTGCTTTCCCTGGAGCGTCGGAGGCTGAGGGGTGACCTTATAGAGGTTTATAAAATCATGAGGGGCAGGGATAGGGTAAATAGACAAAGTCTTTTCCCTGCGTGGAGGAGTCCAGAACCAGAGGGAATAGGTTTATGGTGAGAGGGAAAGATTTAAAGGAACCTAAGGGGCAATGTTTTCACACAGAGGTTGGTGTGTGTATGGAATAAGCTATCAGAAGAAGTGGTGGAGGCTGGTAAAGTTACAGCATTTGGCATGTGGATGGGTACATGAATAGGAAGGGTTTCGAGGGATATGGGCCAAGTGCTAGCAAATGGGACTAGATTAGTTTAGGATATCTGATCGGCATGGATGAGTTGGACTGAAGGGACTGTTTCCATGCTGTACATCTCTATGATCCCGCCTCCACCATCTTCTGAGGCAGACAGATCCAAAATTGTATGACTTGATGGCTCAGTGGTTAGCACTGCTGCCTCACAGTGCCAGGGACCCAGGTTCGATTCCATCTTTGGGCGACGGTCTACGTGGAGTTTGCACATTCTCCCCATGTCTGCATGGGTTTCCTCCGGGAGCTCTGGTTTCCTCCCACAGTCCATTGGAAATTGTCCCATAACGTCCAGAGATGTGCAGGTTAGGGTGGATTGGCCATGGGAAATGCAGGGATGGGAGGGGGGTAGGTCTGAGTGGGATGCTGTTAGAGTTGGTCTGGACTCAATGGACTGAATGGCCTGCTTCCAAGCTGTAGTGATTCTCAGAAAGATAAAGAATTCTCCTAATCATTGTCATAAAAGGTCAACCCATAATTTTAAAATCCAGGTAACCAGGTCTGGACCGTCCAACATGAGAAAGAATCCTTTCCACATTCACCCTTTCAGGACCATTCAGGATTAGTGGGTTTTGAGAAAATCCACATAAAGAAATGACCCACTTTCACTAGTATCCTTACAAACAGGTGAGGAAGGACACCACTTTGACTGGGACAACACATCCATCCCAGGACAAGCCAAACAGAGACACGCGCACAAAAATTCCTCGAAGCATGGCACTCCAACCGGAACTCCATCAACAAACACGGGCGGCAAGGTGGCACAGTGGTTAGCACTACTGCCTCACAGCGCCAGAGACCCAGGTTCAATTCCCCGCCTCGGGCAACTGTGTGGAGTTTGCACATTCTGCCAGTGTTTCCTCCGGGTGCTCCGGTTTCCTCCCACAGTCCAAAAATGTGCAGATTAGGTGAACTGGCCATGGGAAATTGCCCGTAGTGTTAGGTGAAGGGGTAAATGTAGGGGAATGGGTCTGGGTGGGTTGCTCTTCGGAGGGTCGGTGTGGACTTGTTGGGCCGAAGGGCCTGTTTCCACACTGTAAGTAATCTAATCTAAAAAAACCACATTGACCTACTACTCCATTTACCAACCCTGAGAAAAAGAATGGGAAATGACATCACCACCACAAGGAAACCACAACACATAAATAGAAAGAAGTCACTAACACCAGTGCTTCACCAGAGACTCACTGAAAATGTTATCTTATATGGTGATGAAACATCTGAAACTGGACCTTCCAGCTTAGCGAGCAAACTCACATCCAGAACCAGTCAGGATCTTATAAACATCAATCAAACCATTCCATGTTATCCTGACCTCAAGTGACACCAGCTTGTACAAACTTTAACCATGAGCCAAACCGTTCAATCCAAGTATCAATCTGGTAGAGCCCCTTGAAATGCTTCTAATCCATCCGCAAACTTCCTCAAATAAGGAAACCAAAACTATACTCAGTATTGAAGGTGTGGCCTCATAAAGCTCTGTATAACTGAAGCATAACTTTCTGACTTTTATAATTAAGTCCTCTTATAATAAAGGCTGCTATCCCATTAGCCTCCCCGATTACATGTTTTGCCGGCACACTAACTTTTGAGTTGTACACCAGAACACTTAATCCCTCAACACTCGGAATTCTGTGGTTGTTCTATATTGACATAACATACTTTTTAAAATCCTTTCTGACAAATTTTCTGACACATTATATCACAACTGTCAGATTTCTTCCCCCACTCACCCTACCTAACTATAATCCATCTGTAACGTCCTTGTCCTCTTCACAAGATCCTTTCCTTTAAAACTTGGTGTCACCTGCAAATCTAGCTACTCTGTCTTAGTTCCCTCATCTAAGTCACTGATGTAAATTGTAACTTTTTTTCGCCTCTTTCAGATCTTCAAGAGAGGGGTAACATTTGCAGTGTGGTGGAACATATCTTTATCGGGTATTTGGAAATTATCAATTCACTGCATTTCTAATTTTGCTACATTCCTTTATCCCTTTACACCCAATGATTTACAACTATTACTGGAATGTACTTTGTCTCCCCAAAATTATTTATTCATTACAACCAGAAGTTCTTTATCATCTACTATTAACTCTCCATTCTCACACTCCAGAGGACCAACATTCATTTTAATTAATATTTTTCTTCATGGATACCTATAGAAATTCTGGTCTGACTATCGGGGAGAGTGAGGGAGATTGTGGGGCTGTGGAGGAGGGAGGGAGGGAGATTGTGGGGTTGTGGAGGACGGAGGGAGGGAGATTGGGGTGGGAGTGTGGGGGAGGGAGTGAGGGGAGAGGGTGGGGCTGGGGGGGAATGAGGGAGAGTGTGGGAGTGGGGATAAGGGGAGATTGTGGAGGTGTGGGGGGGAGTGAGGTAGATTGTGGGGGTGTGGGGAGGGAGTGAGGGAGATTGTGGGGAGGAGTGAGGGAGATTGTGGGGAGGAGTGAGGGAGATTGATGGGATGGGGGAGTGAGGGAGAGAGATTGTGGGGGTGGGGGAGTGAGGGAGGGTATGGGGGAGTGAGGGAGGGTGTGAGAGTAGTGAGGGAGATTGTGGGGGGAGTGAGGGAGATTGCAGGGTTGTGGGAGAGTGAGGGAGATTGTGGGGGTGTTGGGGGTAGCGAGGGAGATTGTGGGGGTGTGCGGGGAGTGAGGGAGATTGAGGGGTTGTGGGGGGAGTGAGGGAGATTGAGGGGGTGTGGGGGGTAGTGCAGGAGATTGTGGGGGTAGTGAGTGAGATTGCAGGGTTGTGGGGGGATTGAGGGAGATTGTGGGGGTGAGGGGGGAGTGAGGGAGATTGCGAGGTTGTGAGGGAGATTGTGGGGGTGAGGGTAGTGATGGAGATTGTGGGAGTAATGAGGGAGATTGTGGGGGTGTGGGAGGAGTGAGGGAGATTGTGGGGTTGTGGTGGGGAGTGAGGGACATTGTGGGGATGTGGGGTGTAGTGAGGAAGATTGTGGGGTTGTGGGGGGGAGTGACGGAGATTGTGAGGGTGTGGAGGAGTGAGGGAGATTGTGGAGGGAATGAGGGAGATTGTGAGGGTGTGGGGGGAGTGAAGGAGGGGGTGGGTTAAAGGAGATTGTGGGAGAGTGAGGGAGGGGCTGGGCTGGGCTGGGTTATGGGTGATGGTGGGGGGAGTGAGGGAGGGGCTGGGTTGGGTTATGGGAGATGGTGGGGGGAGTGAGGGAGGGGCTGGGTTGGGTTATGGGAGATGGTGGGGGAGTGAGGGAGGGGCGGCTGGGTTGGGTTATGGGAGATGGTGGGGGGAGTGAGGGAGGGGCTGGGTTGGGTTATGGGAGATGGTGGGGGAGTGAGGGAGGGGCGGCTGGGTTGGGTTATGGGAGATGGTGGGGGGAGTGAGGGAGGAGCTGGGTTGGGTTATGGGAGATGGTGGGGGGAGTGAGGGAGGGGCTGGGCTGGGTTAAGGGAGGTGGTGGGGGGACTCAGGGAGAGGCTGGGCTGGGTTATGGGAGATGGTGGGGGGAGTGAGGGAGGGGCGGGGCTGGGCTGGGTTAAGGGAGATGGTGGGGGGAGTGAGGGAGGGGCGGCGGGGCTGGGTTATGGGAGATGGTGGGGGAGTGGGGGAGTGAGGGAGGGGCTGGGCTGGGTTATGGGAGATGGTGGGGGGAGTGAGGGAGGGGCTGGGCTGGGTTATGGGAGATGGTGGGGGGAGTGAGGGAGGGGCGGCGGGGCTGGGCTGGGTTAAGGGAGATGGTGGGGGAGTGAGGGAGGGGCTGGGCTGGGTTAAGGGAGGTGGTGGGGGGAGTGAGGGAGGGGCTGGGCTGGGCTGGGTTATGGGAGATGGTGGGGGGAGTGAGGGAGGGGCTGGGTTGGGTTATGGGAGATGGTGGGGGAGTGAGGGAGGGGCTGGGTTGGGTTATGGGAGATGGTGGGGGAGTGAGGGAGGGGCTGGGTTGGGTTATGGGAGATGGTGGGGGAGTGAGGGAGGGGCTGGGTTGGGTTATGGGAGATGGTGGGGGGAGTGAGGGAGGGGCTGGGTTGGGTTATGGGAGATGGTGGGGGAGTGAGGGAGGGGCTGGGTTGGGTTATGGGAGATGGTGGGGGAGTGAGGGAGGGGCGGCTGGGTTGGGTTATGGGAGATGGTGGGGGGAGTGAGGGAGGGGCTGGGTTGGGTTATGCGAGATGGTGGGGGAGTGAGGGAGGGGCGGCTGGGTTGGGTTAAGGGAGGTGGTGGGGGGACTCAGGGAGAGGCTGGGCTGGGTTAAGGGAGATGGTGGGGGGAGTGAGGGAGGGGCGGCGGGGCTGGGTTATGGGAGATGGTGGGGGGAGTGAGGGAGGGGCTGGGCTGGGTTATGGGAGATGGTGGGGGGAGTGAGGGAGGGGCTGGGCTGGGTTAAGGGAGGTGGTGGGGGGAGTGAGGGAGGGGCTGGGCTGGGTTATGGGAGATGGTGGGGGGAGTGAGGGAGGGGCTGGGTTGGGTTATGGGAGATGGTGGGGGAGTGAGGGAGGGGCTGGGTTGGGTTATGGGAGATGGTGGGGGAGTGAGGGAGGGGCTGGGTTGGGTTATGGGAGATGGTGGGGGAGTGAGGGAGGGGCTGGGTTGGGTTATGGGAGATGGTGGGGGAGTGAGGGAGGGGCTGGGCTGGGTTGGGTTATGGGAGATGGTGGGGGGAGTGAGGGAGGGGCTGGGTTGGGTTATGGGAGATGGTGGGGGAGTGAGGGAGGGGCTGGGTTGGGTTATGGGAGATGGTGGGGGAGTGAGGGAGGGGCTGGGCTGGGTTAAGGGAGGTGGTGGGGGGAGTGAGGGAGGGGCTGGGCTGGGTTATGGGAGGTGGTGGGGGGAGTGAGGGAGCGGCTGGGCTGGGTTAAGGGAGGTGGTGGGGGGAGTGAGGGAGGGGCTGGGCTGGGTTAAGGGAGGTGGTGGGGGGAGTGAGGGAGGGGCTGGGCTGGGTTAAGGGAGGTGGTGGGGGGAGTGAGGGAGGGGCTGGGCTGGGTTAAGGGAGGTGGTGGGGGGAGTGAGGGAGGGGCTGGGCTGGGTTGGGCTAAGGGAGATGGTGGGGGTGTGGATGGGGGAGTCAGGGAGGAGGTGGATAAGGTGACTACAACTCCCATGATGCCCTACCTTCAGCGTGGTGACGTAGAGTGCGCGGTGAGGTCATGTCCCCTCCGTGAGTCCCCTGGACTCGGGAGTTGTGATGGCGCTGAGGAGGTTGTTGCTGCGGACCGGGAGGAGCCTGCCGCTGGGGTAAGGGGACAGAACCCACCCACCCACCCACCCACACACACCTCCCCCGGGGTCGGCACGGCCCCGGCACCCTGCTCCCTTTCTCAGGGCGGTGTCACTCACCGACACGTTGGAGTGGGGGGGGGTCAGGAGTGGGGTGAGGGGGGGTGGGGTCAGGAGTGGGGTGAGGGGGGGTGGGGTCAGGAGTGGGGTGAGGGGGGGTGGGGTCAGGAGTGGGGTGAGGGGGGGTGGGGTCAGGAGTGGGGTGAGGGGGAAGGGGTCAGGAGTGGGGTGAGGGGGGTGAGGGGGGGTGGGGTCAGGAGTGGGGTGAGGGGGGGTGGGGTCAGGAGTGGGGTGAGGGGGGGTGGGTCAGGAGTGGGGTGAGGGGGAAGGGGTCAGGAGTGGGGTGAGGGGGAAGGGGTCAGGAGTGGGGTGAGGGGGGGTGGGGTCAGGAGTGGGGTGAGGGGGAAGGGTGGCCAAGTTCAGGAGTGGGGGACTGTTGTGTTCGGGGTATTTAAAGAAGGACAGATGAGAACTAAAGTTTGGGTGCTGTTACTTCTCCTTGAGGTAGGATCATAGAATCCCTAGGGTGGAATGAGGCCATTCGGTCTGTAGAGTCAGGGATGTGGTGCTGGAAAAGTGCAGCAGGTTTGGCAGCATCCAAGGAGCTGGAGGTTTGATGTTTTGGGCAAAAGCCCTTCATCAGGAATGAGGCCCCACCAAGCCTCCAAAGAACACCCCACACAGATGCACCCCCTACCCAATCCCTATAATCGTGCATTTCCTATGGCTAGCCCATTTAACCTGCACATCCCTGGGCACAATGGGACAATTTAGCGTGGCCAATCCACGCTAACCTGCATATGTTTGGACTGAGGGGGGAAACCGGAGCACTTGGAGGAAACCCACACAAATGTGGGGATAACATGCAAACTACGCATGGACAGGCAGTTGCCCAAGGGTGGTATTGAACCTGGCTAACCCCTGAGCCACTGTGACACACACACACACACAACAAATAGTGCACCTTGAAATCAAGCAATGCTATTCGTACAGCCTTCACAGCAATTAAAGATTTTGAAAACATTTACCTGTCATTTAGACGCAGGTTGACCCCAGAATTTTGTATTTAAACATTGCTTTTTCATTACAAATTATTAGATGATAGGTAAATTGTTATGAACTGCTGGCAGTTAGTTTTATTAATTAAACCTCTAATATCTTTAAATTTCCCCTTACACATGCATGCACATACGTATACAGAAAAAGATTGACGTTACGAATGAAGCAAAAGTCAGGAGAGCAATTTAGTGATCTTTGTTCACAGAATCTGCTGAGATTCTCCTTGTGCTGATCAGAATGCTGTTTCATTCTTCCTTCTCCAGTTACTTACACTGGTTTGTGAGTGATTGGTTTGTTTATTATATTTTGCTGATGATACAAAGTTTGGTGGAGTTGTGGATAGTGTGGAGGGTGGTTGCAATGAGGCATTGACAGGATGCAGAAGTTCCTGATGAACGGCTTTTCGCGAAACATCAGTTCTCCTGCTCCTTAGATGTTGCCTGACTGGCTGTGCTTTTCCAGCACCACACTCTCTCCTCTGATCTCCAGCATCTGCAGTGCTCACTCTCAGGATGCAGAACTAGGCTGTTAAGTGGCAGATGGAGTTCAATCTGGAAAAGTGTTAAGTCATTCACTTGGAAGTTAGAATGCAGGGTTAAAGGTAGAATTCTTGGCGGTGTTGGGGAACAGAGGGATCTTGAGTCCATGTCCATAGATCCCTCAAAGTTGCTAGGGTTGTTAAGAAGGCATATGATGTGTTTGTTTTCACAAGCAGGGGGATTGAGTTTAAGAGCTGCAAGATTATGCTGCAGCTCTACAGAGCCTTGCTTAGACCACACTTGGAATACAGTGTTCACTTCTGGTTGCCTCTTTATAGGAAAGATGTAGATGCTTTAGAGAGGGTGCAGAGGAAGTTTACCAGGATACTGCCTGGTTTGGAGGGCTTGTTTTCTGAAGAGAGGTTGAGTGAGCTAGGGCTTTTTACACTGGTGAGAAGGAAGAGCGGTGACTTGATAGAGGTATACAAGGTAATGAGAGGCATCGATAGAGTAGATAGCCAGAGACCTTTTCCCATGGCAGAAATGGCTGTCACGAAGGGTCATAATTTTAAGGTGATTGGAGGAAGATATAGGGGAGATGTCAGGGGGAGGTTCTTTACACAGGGGGTGGTGGACGCATGGAGTGCACTGCCAGCAATGGTAGTAGAGTCAGATACATTAGGGACGTTTAAGCAACTCTTGGATAGGCACATAGAAGTTAGTACAATGACGGGTACGTAGATTAGTCTGATCTTGGAGTTGGATAGAAAGCTGGCACAACATCGAGGGTCGAAGGGCTTGTGCTGTGCTATGATGTTCTATGTTCTTTTATGAAAGGTCTTTGCTTATCAATTAAAAGTCACAGCTCACAGTAAATACTGGAAGGAAAATAAACTTGTTTTCTTCATGCTTAAAATAGCTTTTACTGCAGCAAACAGGGAGCTCCTGAGCTTGTGGGGGTCTGAAGGAATCCCCCTATCCTTTTTTAGTCAATAATTAGTTGCTAATCTACAGATCAATGAGCTTTGTTGATAACCAAATCTGTGTCTGTACACGACCCCTGGTCCCCAGTTTGTCCGCAAACCATACTTCAGCCACTGTTGGAACCAGCATCTCTACAAACACTGTTCACAATGAGTTTAACCGATTACTTGCCTTTAAAACATGCAGCAATCTTCCAGGAGTAATTCTTGGTTTTAAAACAAATCTTTACTCATTTCAGTCCTCAATTTAAAATACAGAAAAATAAAAAGACAACGTTTACAATGTTTGTTCATTGTTAGGGATTCAGAGGAAGCTTATTTGACTAATAGCTGGAATGAGTGAAAACGTTAGGCAGGCCGGGCTTCTATCCACTGGAGTTTAGAAGAGTAAGAGACAACTTGATTGAAAAGTAAGATGCTGGACATCCTTTCCACAGATGATGTTTCCATTTGTTGGAGAATCTTGGACAAGGTCATAGTTTAAAAATAAGGTGTGGCTCATTTTTGACAGAAGAGAGTTTGTTTTTCGAAAGGGCTCATGAGTCTATGGAACCCTTTTCCTAAAAAGGAGGTGGAAATGGAGTCCTTGAATATTTTTAAGGCAGACATAGATTCTTGATAAGCATAAGGGGTGAAAGATTATCAGGGGTAGGCAGGAACGTGGAATAACTAGATCAGACATGATCTTACTGAACAGTGGAGCAGGTTCACGGGCCATTTCAGTTTGGAGATTTCTCTATTCTTCACATCTGTGTTAAAACTGCAATATCAATTGTCAGTCTTTTTACATTACACATATTGTTGAGTGTATGCCATCCCATAGCAACTTATTGTTTATCTAAGACTCAATGAGGATTGATGAAGGATCCCTTTTTACAATTGCTTCCAATATTGTCACCCAGAAAAAAGAACATCAAACCTACCTCCTCACCAAAAGTGAGTTTTTTTTTTGCTGCTTAGGTATTTCTGATTATTCTGATCTTTATAGCTCCCTCCCTTTCCGACAAGAAAAAACTATAAACCTGCCTGCACTCGATAACCCATCACAGAGATTTGCAAGCAATAAATGTCATGTTCCTGTTATTGTCCCAATGATGGAAATTTAAAAATGTTCTATTTGAATCAGTCTTGTTTTGTGGATTAGTGTTTTTTTAAGAACTTAATGTAGTGAATAGAGCAGCTTCCTAATTTAGCGCATCAAAGATTCTCATTCTGAATCAAAATTGTCAGGAAATATATCAACTCCCTGGTGAAAACGTTGCCAGTGATTCCCTCCCTGCTGATGATGAAATAGGGCAGAATTTTTTGCTCTTAATTTCTGTTACTATAATCTGCAGTTCCTACTGACCCACCCTGATCTAACATGAGTTATCTGACTCGCCCTTCAGTGCAAATTCAGTGTCACCAGTTACAATACTTTCCGAAGCTGCTTGGACCTGGCGATGGAGTCAGTTGTACTGAACTAATTTGACTTTTTTCAAATATTATAGAAGTTGGATATTTTAATCAGACACATCATGTCTTTCTCAAGTCATTCAGTCGAGTGTAAATATTGATTCTAAAGAGGGTGGTAGCATGCTTCCTGACATCACCCCTGAGAGGTTAGGAACTCTGGAGCGAGTAACTCGCCTCCTGACTCCCCAGAATCCACCCACGATATACAAGGCACCAGTCAGGAGTGTGATGGAATACACTACCGTTGTCTTTTTGAGTGCAATTCCAACAACACCAAACATCAAGAAGCTCAGCACCATCCAGAATAAAGCAGCCTACTTGATGGCACCACATCCACTCCCTCCACCACTGACAGTCAGCAGCAGCAGTGTGTACCATCTACAACAACTCACCAAGGCTCCTTCAACAGGACCTTCCAAACCCACAACTAAAGGACAAGGGCAGCAATTTCAAGGGAATACCACCACTTGGCAAGTTCCCCTCTGAGCTACGTATACACATTCCTTCAGTGCCATACTGACATACAGCATTGAAACAGACCCTTTGGTCCAACTTGTCCATGCCTTAATTAATCCCATTTGCCAGCATTTGGCCCGTAACCCTCTAAACCACTCCTATTCATGTACCCATCCAAATACCTTTTAAAGTTATAATTGCATCCACCTCCACCATTTCCTCTGGCACCTCATTCTATACACGCATTATCTTCAATATGAAGAAGTTACTCCTCGGGTCCCTTTTAAATATTTCTCATCTCACCTTGAACCTATGCCTTCTCGTTTTGGACTCTCCTACACTGGTGAAAAGACCTTGTCTGTTTACCCTATGTATGCCCCTCATGATTTTCTAAGCCTATATAAGGTCACCTTTCAGCCTCCGCTCCAGGGAAAATAGCCCCAACCTATTCACAGCCTCTCCCTATAGTTCAGATCCTCCAGTCCCAGCAACATTCCTGCAAATCTTTTCTGCACTTTCTCTAGTTTGACAGCATCCTTCCTATAGAAGGGCAACCTGAATTGCTTGGAATATTCCAAAAGAGGCCTCACCAATGTCCTGGAACCTCCCACCCAGCAGCAGCACACCACCACTTTCTCAAGGGCACTTAAGGTCTGGCAATAAATACTGGCTTAGCTGGTGTAATCCAGACCCTATTGTCACAACACAGGGTAATATTGCCCCCCCCCACCCACAATTTTAAACCAGCAGCACAGAAAAACAGTTATCCCATGAGAGGCCAAGAACTATCCCAAAGGTAAAACTTTAACAACTTTATTTCTTAAAGTATAACAGAGAATAATTAACTAACAGCTATTTACAACTCCTTCCTCTAAACTATCTTTTACTTTACCTTCTATAATACTAGTCCAATAAAACCCTCAACTAAGATTTAATAAAAAATTCAAATTTCAAAACCAGCCAGCGGTCAAATCTTCTCCTTCTATCTTCCACTTTAGGTTTGCTCTCAGGTCAGTGTTCATATTTTTGTCTGTGCAAACGCCTTCACCAGACAGGTACCTCAGAGATCTGACCAGCAGCTTACATAGGGTCATAGAGATGTACAGCATGGAAACAGACCCTTCGGTCCAATCCGTCCTTGCCGACCAGATATCCCAACCCAATCTAGTCCCATTTGCCAGCACCCGACCCATATCCCTCCAAACCCTTCCTATTCATATACCCATCCCAATGCCTCCTAAATGTTGCAATTGTACCAGCCTCCACCAAATCCTCTGGCAGCTCATTCCATACACGCACCACCATCTGCATGAAAACGTTGCCCCTTTTATATCTTTCCCCTCTCACCCTAAACCTACGCCCTCTAGTTCTAGACTCCCTGACCCCAGGGAACAGACTTTGTCTATTTATCCTATCCATGCACCTCATAATTTTGTAAACCTCTATAAGGTCACCCCTCAGCCTCCGACGCTCCAGGGAATACAGCCCCAGCCTGTTCAGCCTCTCCCTATAGCTAAAACCCTCCAATCCTGGTAACATCCTTGTAAATCTTTTCTGAACCCTTTCAAGTTTCACAACGTCTTTCTGATAGGAAGGAGACCAGAAATGCACACAATATTCCAAAAGTGGCCTCACCAATGTCCTGCACAGCCACAACATGACCTCCCAACTCCTGTACTCAATACTCTGACCAATAAAGGAAAGCATACAAAACGCCTTCTTCACTATCCTATCTACCTGCAACTCCACTTTCAAGGAGCTATGAACCTGCACTCCAAGGTCTCTTTGTTCAAGATTAGTTGTGAAAATCACTGTTTGTTAATTTTCCCAGACGCACTCCGATGTCCAGCGATACATGAATTTGTTGGTCTTTTGGCAGTTCTCTCCCAACTGTTCAACTTTTCCCAATTTTCCACCTTCAGAGCATCGGGTTGTGTCATTGGCTTTTAATTTTGCGAATATACTAAATTCAAACTTGATTGGAGTTTGTTTTTTCGGTATAATTTAAACTGATTGGCCTAATTCAAATTTTGTTTTTGTCTCGCAGCAACCAGCTACACTAGCTGCTGGACCATATATTGCACTGTATCTTATTCACAGCACTTGGTGCTGTCAGGTGGTTCTGCTAGCTTTTAACTCTCTTAAAGGTATAGTACACCCACACCATCAAAGCACTGGAAAAAATAAAAAATATTAAGATTGTCTTTTTGTTTTAGATTTTTCTACTTCGGGAAACAGATTTTCTGTCGTCATCATGACTGATACTGGGTTCACTGGCTTTTTGTTTGTTAGTACATTAGAGGTATCATCCAGTTAAGTAAAATGGTTAAAACCCAGTGAACAGGGGAGTATCACACTCATGTTTCAAGCATTTATCTGGTAATATTCCCAACACTGGAACTGTGCAGTTGTTTGTTCAGTAAAATACAATGCCAGCCTTTTGACCTGTATTCAGACACCAGTGGTGTGATGATACATTTATTGAGTAGTATTGGGGTCTCCAGATGGCATAACTTGACCTGTTCTGTTTGTGCATGTTTCAGAAACTGGCATTCTGCAGCTTGCTCTCTTGTACTGCGCGATGTACATCCATACGCAACTGAGGCCACACAGGTAAGGGGCTTCCTGTCCATCTTTTAAACTAGAGACATCTTTTTGGTCCCACTGAAGGCAGAGGAGGCTTGTGGGTGCTTTAGATACAAGAACGCAAATCTGAGGCCTTTTAAAAATCCATGTTTCTGTACTGATATTTTTAAAAGTAAACTTTGGTGTAATCACACATCAAGGAAAGGATGGGGAGAATTGTCAGGCAAGAACACATGCATTTATATATTACCTTTAACACTGTGAAATGTCCCCAGGTGTTTCAGAGGAGTGTACCAGACCTTTGACAGTGAGCGCGTTAGGAGATATTAGGGACAGACGACCAAAAAGCTCAAACAAAGAAGTTGGTGACATGACAGTGATGTGTCATGATGTGCAACTCTCACAGTGTGAAACTTACAGTTGTTACAGGAGCTAATGTATGACACGTGGATCACATAATATAGGAGGACTCAATTAACTTTATTATAGTTTCTTGTAATTACATATGTACACTTCAGTCATAGGCATTTGTGTGTCTGGGCTCAGGCCAGGCAGTTCAGGTGTACATTAGCACACTACCTTGCTGCAAGGGGACAGAGCTCAGTAAGGTGGAGGCTAAGAGCTTGACACCATTATACAGTGATGACATCATGAGCATGTCCCTTTTAAAATGTTTTGTATATCTGATGTGAAACAGAAAACAACCAGTTTCAGGCAGCACCTTTTATAGGAGGAGAAAACGCAGTAGAGTTGAAGGAGGGACTTCTCCACCTTAGGGGCTCAGGGAGCTGAAAGCTCAGCAACCAGTGCTGGAGCAATTAAAACCAGGGAATATACAAAGGATGGTGGGGTGCAACTAATCTCGTGATGTTGTAGGGAAGGAGAGATGGGAATGGGAGAAAGGGATGCAGCAAAGCTGCTGCATTTTCCTGGAAGCAGGAAAGATCTTGGAGTGTTGTGGTAACAGAGGTACAGCAATTCATCTCGATAATATCTTAAGCCAATTTTGCTGGGAAATTTTACTTTGCTAAAGGTGCTACGTAATGTATGCTTCTATTATCTCTGTAGGCCTTTGGTCTTTGAAAATGGTCACTTTAAATACATGCTAAGATTCTGAGTGCTCTTAAAAAACGCTGTTTGTTTTCTCTGGCTGTGTATCTTGTTTCAGTTCCAGTTCATTAAGTTTTTGGGTGAGAGGTCATTATTGTTCCCTTTTGGCATGACACAGCACAGCATCATGCCATTGGATTTCAGGGGAAAGGTTACAACAACTGCAATCTCAGGGAAGCAGGGAGGAACTGCACAGAGAGAGGGAGAGGGGGAGGGAATGAATGGGAGAGGACAAAGAGAATGGAGAAAAAGGAGAGATGGGAGCAGGAAGGAAAGAGGGAAGGATATAACAAAAGTGCTGTGTTTTCTTGGAAGCAAGAGAGGAAAAGCCTGCAGGATGAGTTGGGGTTGTCCATCTAGAGACACAGATTTGAAGCAACTGATAGGTTACAGTATGAGGGCAGGTTCTAAAATAAGCATTATTGCCACCTCCACTTAAAATGATCCCACGTTCTACTGTCATTCATGCAGATGTTGTTTAAATCATGCCAGTTTCCTCCTCCACTATTTGACCCTGCAAATCATTGTAAATGTTCATCAGTCCCTGTATGAAGCACAGCTACTTACACCTGAATTTGCTGATTGATGGCTTCAGCCAGTGAGCCCTTGTTGAAGATGTGCTATTTCTGTACCTGATGTTAGCTGGGGATCAGCTGAGTCAAGAAGATCCTGCATCCCACATCAGAGGCTTGAGCCCTTTATGCAAAAGGCATTTGCATCTCACTCCTGAGATTTCAATGAGTGTCCAAACCTAAACCACCACAGCTACCCTGTTGGGTGGACACAAACCATTCTATAGCCACTTCATTGAAAAGAGCAGGGATACTTCCCTTAACAGATGGAGGGGCGTCAATGTTATATCTGAGTTTTGAGAAGATATGTAGCTCATGTTGAGGTTCTGGATGTATCTTTGTTTGCTGAGCTGGAAGATTCATTTTCAGATGTTTTGTCACCATACTATCAGTGAGCAATGCCACCATGGCTCGCTCTCTATTTATGTTTAGGTTTCCTTGGGATGGTGACATCATTTCCAGTGGTGATGTCATTTCCTGTTCTTTTTCTCAGGGGGTGAGAAATGGGATCCAAATCAACGTGTTTGTTGATAGAGTTCCAGTTAGAATGCTGTGCTTCTACGAATTCTCGTGTGTCTGTTTTATACAACATCCAAAACAGATAAGCATTTCATTGCTGTTTGTGGCATCTTGCTACGCACAAATCAGGTCATGTGTTTCCAGTAGTACAGCAGAAACTATGCTACAAAAACACTTGATTGTTTGTAAAGCAAATTGCAATATCCTACTGTGTGAAAGACTCTACAGAAGTGAAAATCATTTCAAATCTTCCTTTTGTTAACTTTCCTTAGTACCTTATGATTTTAACTTGGTGTCTTTTTGGCAAAGTTTGGATGACATACTTTATGAAAAAGTATTTGCACATCTACCCATCACATTACAAGTTCTTGAAAGACCCTATATAGACAACAAGCAAAAGTAATGTAATTCACAAAATACCTTGCAAGAACTACCAGGATACATGAACATTAACTAGCCACAAAAAGGCATGACCCACTCTCACTAGTATTATCACATACAGATGAGGAAGGACACCAGTTTGACTGGGACAACACATCCATCCTAGGACAAGTTAAACAGACACACGCACGAGAATTCCTAGAAGCATGGCATTCTAACTGGAAGTCTATGAACAAACACATTGACTTGGATCCCATTTACCACCCGATGAGAAAAAGAACAGGAAATGATGCCACCACTGGAAATGACATCACCAACTCAAGGAAACCCCAACACACACATAGAAATTGGACCATACCACCAGTACTTCATCTGGAGGCTCATTGATGATGTTACCTAGTATGGTGATGAAACATCTGAAAATGAACCTTCTGGCTCAGCGAGCAAACCTACATCCAGAACTTCAACCTGACCTATAAATCTTCTCAAAATTCGCTAAATATAAACTGAGTTAATGTAGTTTCTTGCGATCTTGGGCAGAACAGTTGCCATACCACACTGTGACGCGTCCAGATAGAATACTTTATGTGGTGCATCCATAAAAATTGATGAGTTCTTGTGGAGATACTAAATTTCCTTAGGCTCCTGTGGAAGTAGAGATGTATCAACATGTATGGACCAGGACAGATTGTTGTTGATCATCACTCCTAGGAACTTGACGCTCTGGACCATCTTCACCTCAGCATCATTGATGTAGACAGGAGTGTACCCTCCATTTTTTTGCTTCCATTTTTTGCTTCCTGAAGTCAATTACCAGTTTCTACATTTTGCTGATGTTGAGGGAGAGATTGTTGCCTTTACACCATGCCACTAAGAACTCAGTCTCCTTCCTGTACTTTGTCTTGTCGTTGTTTGAGATCCAACCCTGATGACAGACTTCCTGTATAGGTCAAGGTTGTCCTGACTTGAATGCCTCAGACTTGGACTTCAGTTGGAGAACGTTCCGAACAATTACTTCGGTATGAACTCAAGAACGCACACAACTGGTCATGCTTGATAAACCTATCAAAAGTCTGTCACTGGCAAAACTGACCTGAATGCATACCAATACAGCGGATGTGCCTAACACTCTTCCCCTACTACTTGAAGAAGCCAACACTGCCGATACATCTCACAATGAGTTCCTGTGCCTTGTTTTTAAAAACTGCAGTGTCGTCTTCCACAGTAGTTAGTTCACAGTCCAAAAAAAATGGTCTTTGCAGTACCATTCAGGCACCTTTAGCTGTGCGCTCAATAACCACCTTGCTTAATTAGTATTTAACGTTTAAAAAAAAAATTATTTGAACGTTAATAAGTCAGGGGTCTCCTTCAGGGCTGAAAACAGAGGTGGAGGTTCTTTTTTGACCTGTACTGTTAACTGTTTTCCTCTACTTGTTAGGCTCATCAGGTCTCTGCATCATCCTCTGCCTGAACCCACTCCTGCTGTGTTTCTGTGCGTGGACTTAGCAAGATCTCTCAGCTGTAATTAGTGATGTCAGTACAAAGCCACTGAAGTGGAATTGTAGGCGTGTGAGCTTCTCTCACTGTGTCCACTTCAGCTGGGCCTTCTTTAACAGAAAGAAATCTATGGACCAGCGGTACAATTGAATATTTTCTCCTCCCATATTTGGGCTGTAACTGTTTCTGTTCCAGTGCAGTGCTGGTCACCCACTTATATATTGCTCCCCATAAACTTCAGCTCATCCGAAAGTGTAACTGTCAATATTCTAACCTGCTTCAAGTTCCATTTTTCAACCACACTATGAGAACACTTTTAATTTTTAGGTTTCCATCCTTGTATTAAATTATTCTTAACTTCACCTTTCCTTATCTGTAACCTCCTCCAGCCCCTACACCCCTCCCTATCTCTGTAACCCCCTCCAATTCCTACATCCCTCCCTATCCCTGTAACCATACCACCCCCTACAGCCCTCCCTATCTCTTGCCACCTCCTCTGGCTCCTACACTCTTCCCTATCTCTGTAACCTCCTCCAGCCCTTACACCCCTCGCTATCACTGCAACCATTCCAACCCTTGCACTCCTCCCTATCACTGGCCCCTACACCCCTCGTTATCTCTGTCACCTCCTCCAGTCCCTACACCGTCTCCCTATTCCTATAACCTCCTCCACTCCTGACATCCCCTCCCTATCTCTGTCACTTCCTGCAGCCCCTATCTCTGTAAACTCCTCCACCTCTACATCCCCCTCCCAATCTGTCACATCCTCCAACTGCTATGCCCTCCCTATCTCTGTAACCCCCCCAACCCCTACACCCCTCCCTACCTCTGTAACCCCCTCCAGCCCCTACACCTCCTCCCTATTTCTCTAACCTACTCCAGTCCCTATGTCCCTCCCTATCTTTGTAACCTCCTCCAGCTCCTACATTCCTCTTTATCTCTAACTAATGTGTGTCTCTAATAGTCCATCTTCCTCTGCTCCCTTATCCCAGTTACATACACACTTTTCCATCAATATGTGGCTGTCTTCTATTTGTTTCCAACATGTTCTCCAGGAGCCTGACTCTTATCTAAATTGAGGTTCATATTCCAATAACGTATCTATTTGCAAGCTCCAAAGTTCACTGTTTTTTTGTTATCTCAATATTTACCATTGAAGCTGCTGATGTAAACTGCCAACGTGGATGCCCTGCCTGTAACTGCATATCTGGACTGATGTGATCACCTCTGCCCCAGTTCCAGTAAATGAAAAGTTTGTATTCTTCACGTGATCATGAATAATTTATAGAATCACAGAACCATAGGATCCCTACAGTGTGGAAGTGGGCCATTCGACACATCAAATCCACACCAAACCTCCAAAACGCATTACGCCCAGACCCACCCCCTCGCCTATCCCCAGAATCCTGCATTCCCCATGGCCAACCCACCCAGGTCACACACTGTGGGCAATATAACATGACCAGTCCACCTGACCTGCACATCTTTGGACAGTGGGAGGAAACCAGAGCACCCAGAGGAAACCCACGCAGAAGTGGGACATCTAAAATGCAAACTGTCCACTTCCCAGAATGTGACTGGTCATTTGTAAAGGTTGATAGAGCATGTGTTGATGGTTTAATACCAACACAGAAACACCCCAACTGCTCCACTCAGGCATTGCCACTCCATATGTGCCTCCACCCTTTTCATCTTACTCTTCTATTCCTTTCACCTCATGGTTATCCAGCTTTTCCTATTCACTATGCACGACTATTCATCTGGATCCCTGCTAGTGGCAGTGAGTTTGACATTCTCCCACTTTCCGAGGAAAGCAGTCACCCAGACCAGCACCATGTGATCATTAAAGCTGCTGTGAAACAATGAACAATTGCTCTTCAAAAGCTGAAAATGTCTGAGCATGTAAAATGATGATTCATTTATGACAATGTATTGTTGACAGCTCCCAGTCAATACCAAGCACAGCTTCTTCTGTGACTGTGTCATGTTAATTTTGACTATGAACACGCAAAGCTTAATCTGTATGTGAAGCCAATGTTGCAATATTCTGCAAGATTCCTATATGATGTTCAAGGCAACTTGGACTTGCTTGTTTGAGGCATGCAGAAACTTCATATAGGAATGCAGCAAGCAGTTAACTTGAAAAATAGCACGTAGGCCTTTATTGCAGGAGTAAAGAGATCTTGCTGTAGTTGTATGAGGTTTAGTAATGATCACATCTGGAGTACTCTGTAGACTTTCTCTCCTATTCAAGAAACAGTATACTTGCATTGATGACAGCACAACAAAGGTGCAATTAAATTCATAAAATAAAGCAAAGAACTGTGGATGCTCGAAATGTGAAACCCAAACAGCCATTGCTGGAGAAACTCCTCTGGTCTGGCAGCATCTGTGTAGAATAAACAGAGTTAACAGTGACCCTTCTTCAGGACTGAGGATGCTGTCAGACTCGGTGAGTTTCTTCAGCAATGTCTGTATGTGTTTCATTAAACTGATCCCTGGGATGTGTTGGGAAAGGGAGGGTAGACCTGTACTGAGAGACTGTCATTCTCTGAGGTTTAGAAGAATGACAGGAACAGGGCAGCACAGTGGCTCAGTAGTTAGCACTGCTGCCTCACAGCGCCAGGGAACCGGGTTTGATTCCCGCCTCAGTTCCCATCTGTGTGGAATTTGCTCATTCTCCCCGTATCTGCGTGGATTTCCTCCAGGTGCTCCAGTTGCCTCCCACAATCCAAAAGATGTGCAGGTCAGGTGAATAGTAAATTGCCCATAGTACTAGGTGCAGGGGTAAATATAGGGTGGGGAATAGGTCTGGGTAGATTGCTCTTCAGAGGGTGGGTGTGGACATGTTGGGCCAAATGGCATGTTTTCATACTGTAGGGAATCTAATCTTTTGTTAAAGTGTACAAGATTATGCAGGAATTTGTCAACATTGAGATTGATTCTCTGCTGGGCTCAGATAGGGCACAGTCTGAGGTTAGGGATCATTTTGGACTGAGACAAAGAAGTGTTTATTCATGCAGAGAGTGGTGAACCTTCAGGCTGTTAATGCTGTAGCATTAAATATTTATAATTCTAGGATCAACTAATGTTTGATCTCTCGGGGAATCAGAAGATATTGGAGTGGGAGGGAAAGTGATGTCGAATCCCAGCATCAGCCGTAATGATATTGAATTGCCGAGCAGGAAGAGGGGCTGAATGGCCTACTCTGGCCCCTGTATCTTGTGTTCTGAACGGACTTTGCAATATTGAAGGATTGGAAGGGGAAAGCAGTAAGATCAGTTCCCAAACAAACTCAGAAAGAGAAACTCAGCATGTCTAGTAGCATCTGTGGAGACAGAAATAAAATTAACATTTTGAGTCGAGTACAACGCAGTTGTAGGAACTGGGAGAGGTGACAGAGATAGGAAGGGGTGTAGGGGCTGGGGGAGGTAACAGGGAGGGAGGGGAGTCGGGGCTGGGGGAGGTGACGGGGAGGGAGGGGAGTCGGGGCTGGGGGAGGTGACGGGGAGGGAGGGGAGTCGGGGCTGGGGGAGGTGACGGGGAGGGAGGGGAGTCGGGGCTGGGGGAGGTGACGGGGAGGGAGGGGAGTCGGGGCTGGGGGAGGTGACGGGGAGGGAGGGGAGTCGGGGCTGGGGGAGGTGACGGGGAGGGAGGGGAGTCGGGGCTGGGGGAGGTGACGGGGAGGGAGGGGAGTCGGGGCTGGGGGAGGTGACGGGGAGGGAGGGGAGTCGGGGCTGGGGGAGGTGACGGGGAGGGATATTGAGGGCGTCAGGCCATGAAGGCATTTGAAAACAAGGACCAGAATTTTCAACTTGAGGCAGTGCCCAATCATGAGCCAGCATAGGTTAGCAGGCACAGCGGGTTGTATGGCATTTGGTATCAATTAGAACAGATTTGTGGACTTTTTTGGATAGTCCTGGTGCAATGTCAGATGAAGGTCCCCTTTTGCCAGAGAGTGCGAGAAATCAAGCCCCACATTGAGCAGTTCAGCACAAATGTATAAAAGACCAATTTAATTACTAGGATGATTAATGTCTGACTCTGAAATAGAAGCATAAAAAATAGGAGGCGGTAGGCTGTTTGCCCCTTTGAGTCTATTCTGCCATTCTTGATGATCAAGGCTGATCACCCAACTCAGTCCCCAGTTCCCATTCTCTCCCTGATCCCGTTTGACCCCTTTTGCCAAGAGCCAAATCTAACTCCTTGAAAACTGACACTAAAAGATGAAACAAACTCTCATCAGTTTCCATCCATGAACAAAAAAACAAAAACACATTTATTATAACAAACTTCTCTAACGTGGTACAAAACAGATTAGTTATTACTAATATGCAGACTTGAAACTGTACTCCCTTTGAATGCGTAGAATGGACCTAGTACATGGGACATGAAACATAGAATGGAGACTTTAGGAGTATCATGGGTTTAAAATATAGACATAAAAGGCAGAATGTCTGTGGATCAAAGGCCAAGTAGAAAGGTGTAGAATGACATGACCTCTGTGTTTTTGACAATGGTATCTCCTGGTTGTCAAGTGCAGCAATTCTAGTTTATAGGCAGTCCATTGGACCTGGGTTTTGGTTGAAATTAAAAGTTTTCTTTTTTTTCCTGAGGTCTTTGGATATTATTTCATTTTCAATTAAAAAGAGATATAGAGATAGAAAGATGTAGCTTACTTCTACATTTTTAGGAGGTCTGTGTCCAATCTGATTGATCTCCTTTTGTGATAAACCTAAACCCTGTTGCTGGCAGTTATTTTCTTTTCCAAGACACTTGGTGCCAATGTGTCCCAAAGTTATCAATCCCAGTTCCAGCAAAATTTACATACACAATCCCTCTTTCCTTCGATTTTATTAAAGAAAAGTTGATAATTCAGGCTTCCACTTTCAAGTTTACACTTCCAAATGAAGCACTTATACCTGTTTACAGTGCAGCTAGTGAAATCTGTGGAGAAAACAGAAGGGAACAATAGTGAGCAGCTTAACAGACTGTCTGGGTAAGAGCAGGCTGGAGACTTAGAGGAGCACCATCAAGATGTGGTTGAACATCATGTGGAACAAGGTGCATCCTGAGCTGGTAGGACAACAGATGTGTCAGGGCAAGGAAGTGAACTGGCCTTGACTTCCAGCAGCTCCGAAACCTCCTTGGGTAATGTGACTGGGCCATGTGCCCTCTTTAGCTGATCATGTTTAACTCTCCCTTGTTCTCCCACTGTATCTTTTTTGTTACTTTAGGCAGTGCTGGAGAAAACAGCCACGGAGGCCCCAGTAGTCAAAACCATAAAGGAGAAGAAGATAGCTGCAACGGTACATTTTACAGATTTCTTCACCTATCTGAACATCGCGTACAAAATTGGAGCAGGAGATGGCCATTCAGCCCATCGAGCCTGCTCCACCATTCTATAACATAATGGCTGATCTGATTGTGGCATTAAAACATTAAACACACATCTATTCTGAATTGCTGTGTAGATGAAATCCCGGTGTGCTACTTCACTTAGCATCAGGAGGCCTCTTCCTGTTCTCTTCCAAGGCCAATATTTATTCTTTAATTGACATTGCCTTTAAAAACAAAATCCAGAAGATCTAATCATTACCCTTTTGCTGTTTGTGGGATCCTGCTATCCACAGCTTGACTGCTGTGTTTCCTATTTTCTAACAATGGCTGTGCTTCTGTGTAAGTGTTTTCATAGGCTGTGAGGCCCCCTGAGAAGTCCTAAGGTGATGAAAGGCACTACAGGAATGCAGGAATTTCGTTACATTGTGTGAGTGCCATGATATCTCAGGCCATGGTCGCTGTCCACTCAGCAGCTGCTGGAGGGGGAGGAGGAGGGCATTTGGCAAGGCAAGGGCAGGTGTGGCTTTCAGTTTGTGACTGAAGACATGTGGCGGCACTTGCACACACAATTCAACTGATTGATCAAGGAACCTGAGGGTTTGATTGTCCCTCTGAAACCAAATGGGATTGGATGGGGAGGGGAAATCAGTCTGTGGTAAGGCGATGGGGGCTGGGGAGGGAATGCACAGTGATCGTGCCTCTGGAGATGATTACATGATGCTTTTTTTCTCTTTCCATTGTAGGAATCAAAGTCGTTTGCTGTGAACATGTTTCGGGGTCAGGTCCAAACGGAGCAGGTGTTCCCCTTCCCCTCTGGTATGACTGAGGAACATGCTTTGACTGGGACAAGGGTGTAAAAAAAATGACCTTCCAACCATTGGTTCCGTTCTGGGCACCACACTTGAGGCAGGATATATTGACCTTGGAGGGATGCAGATGAGCATCACCAGAATTACACCAAAGTTAAATTATAATGATCGGTTATGCAGGCCAGACTTTTGTTCCTCTGAGACCAGGAGATTAAGGGGCAATCTCATCGAGGAGTTTGATGATGATCAAATATTTCAAAACTAAGTTCTGTTACAGTCAAGAGCTGAATTGAGGCAATTTTTAAAAATCCATATGATGTAAAAATACCAAATAAAATGATAGTTATCTAAAGTAACATACTGATGATCAGGTTAGTGTCTTCATGTTATGAAAATTCAAAGCCATTAACGTTTGTTATTTAAACTATTCGTAAATCTTCATAGGAACTAATAGGGTCAGTGGAGAGAACTATTAGCTCTGGTGAGGGGAGAGTCCGGAACAGGGAACAGAATCTTAAAATCCGTCTATGGTATTGTTAGGACATGTGCACTCATACAGAGGGGGAGTGTTAATGTCGAACTGCTTCTCTCTTCTCTCCACCCTGCTCACCCAAACAAAAAAAATGTTGAGATTTGGTCGGGGTATAAATTGGAGATTTTGGAAATACCATGAGTAGTTTATTTGTGATTAAGGTTGGAAGGGATCCATAGCTGGGTAATTAGGTCATGGTTGATGTGTCTTCTAGTTTATTTTGTCCTTTGTTAGGATGTGGACATTGCGAGCAAGTCGGAGACCAGCATTTATTGCCCATCCCTAATTGCTCTTGAACTGAGTGGGTCTTTCGCGGCAGTTAGGAGTCAACCACCATTCGGGAAATAAGTGCAATCCAGACTGCATAAGGACATACAATTGAAGATTGTTTCAAGATCACCATCCCTGATGACTAGCTTTTAATTCCAGATATTGTAACTGATTTTCAAATTCCCCCAGCTGTTGTGTTGGCATGTGAGCCTGTGTCCTCAGAGCATTCACCTAGGCCATGACACTACCATCACCCCACAACCTGGATGGTAGAACAGGCTGGGAGAGTGATGGCCCTCTCCCATCACTGTGTCAGGATTGGGATAGGTTGTAACGTCTGACACTCATTGTGTTCCACTGCACCTGATGATAGGCAATGAATGAGGGGCGGGCTGGGGGTCACTGAGCATACTTTGGAGTCTTCAGGTGAAGAGATTTGAGATGGGGGGCGGGGTGAACAGAAAGAGAGGAAAATCTTTTTTCAAATAAAAGCAGAGTTTTTCTTCGTGGCTGGCAGAGTAAACTAACACTGCCCCTGACTCTCTATTTGTACAGTTCTGAATGATGAGCAGGAGCAGTTTCTCCGGGAATTAGTGGAACCTGTCAGCAAGTTTTTCCAGGTAAATTATTTCAGCTAGACCAGATTTTCACATTTCTTCTGTTACCACAAGCATTAATATCAATCTCTTTCACTCTCCATCTCAGGCCCAGTTTGCCCATTCTCTCCTCATGGGGCAGTCCACGTCATCCCAAGTCCAATGAGCCTTCATTGCACTCACTCAATGGCAGTAATAGCCTTTGGACCAGGAGCTGTTGTAGGTCATTAGGTCTCTCTGCCATTCAATAAGATCTTGGCTGATTTGATTGTGGTGTCTCATGCTCATTCCTGTCCATCTTTTCACAACCTCAACCCTCTTGTCAATGAAAAATCTGTCTAACTCAGCCTTCATTATATTCTCTGAGCCAGACGCCTCTGTTGATCAGATTAGATTAGATTACTTACAGTGTGGAAACAGGCCCTTCGGCCCAACAAGTCCACACTGACCCTCCGAAGAGCAACCCACCCAAGCCCATTCCCCTACATTTCCCCCTTCACCTAACACTACAGGCAATTTAGCATGGCCAGTTCACCTAACCTGCACATCTTTGGATTGTGGGAGGAAACCGGAGCACCTGGAGGAAACACACGCAGACACGGGGAGAATGTGCAAACTCCACACAGACGGTTGCCTGAGGCGGGAATTGAACTCGGGTCTCTGGCGCTGAGAGGCAGGAGTGCTAACCAATGTGTCGCAGTTCTCTAGGGGAAGAGAATTCCCCCAGGCTCCCCACCCTTTAAGAGGATAAATTCCTCCACACCCCGTTATTTAGAAACTGTGATCCCTCATTCTAAATTTCCCCCAGGAAGGGAAACATCTTCTCAGCAATTATCCTGTTATGTTCCTGAGAATATACTCTGCTTCAATGAGGTCAACTCTTGCCCTAAGCTCCAATGAGTCCAGATGCAACAAGCTGAACATTACCCCTTCATCCCAGGAATCAGCAGAGTGAACATTCTCTCAACTGCTTCCCATGCAAGTATATCCCTCCTCAGATCTGAATTGCACATAGTACTCAAGATGTTGTAGGTCTCAATACTGTGTACAATCTTAATGAAGTTTCCTTAGTGTTATCTCCACATCCTCCACTTTGAGAAAATAATGCTGGCCTTTATTGCAATTACTTACTGTATCCTCTATACTGACATTTTAGGATTGATGTACACTGAAATGCAAGTTGCTCAGTACCACAGCATTCTGCAGTCTCTTGTCACAAATGTAGTCTTTGCCTGACACTGCAGATCTAGAGTATCCCAGCAGAGGGCATACAACCTCCTGTCTTTATGTGTGTGTACGTGAGTGACAGAGACAGCGAGAGAGAGAGAGGCAGATTTTAAAAGTATTTGAATACCTACCATTTGAAATTATTTAAATATGCAGCAGTCCATCTGCAATTTGTGAACTTCCTAAAAACTCGCAGGTTAGGTCGCAAGAGGAATGTTGACAATTATCTGGTGGAGACACAGTCTTAGAATAAGGGACACACCATTTGGGCCTCATCCCTCCCTGTGGATATAATTTCCATCAACCCATCCATTGCTCCCCATCTGTCACCTCCTCCAGCCCCTACACCCTTGCCTACCTCTGTCACATTCGACCCCTATATCCCCTCCCTATCGCTGTCTCCTCCTACAACCCCAAACATCCCTCCCTACCTCTGTCACCTCCTCTCGACTCTACACCTCTTCCAATCTCTGTCACCTCCTCCAACCCCTACACCCCTCTCTATCTCTGTAACCTCCTCCAACCCCTACACCCCTCTCTATCTCTGTAACCTCCTACACCACTTTGCTATCTTTGTCAGCTCTAGCCCCTGCACCTCTCCCTTTCACCTCCTTCAGCAACTACATCCCTCCCTATCTCTGTCACCTCCTGCAGCCTACACCGCTTTCTATCTCAGTAACCTCCTCTAGTTCCTTTGAATCTCCAGGATCTCTGTACTCTCAATTTTGGCTTCTTACACATCCTTTACTACTTCTGCTCTGTTATCTCTGTATGTCTAATCTTCAGCTGTCTGGCCCTTGAACCTTTGTAAGTGATTCCTTCACCTCTCACCTCTTCTCTCCCCCTTTAAAACCCCTCTCTCTCTTGTACAGCTTGACATGTTGACAGAAAAGTAGAAACCCTCACATTGAGGCACTTTTACCCAAATCATTCTCATTCTGCTATATTATTGATGCCATGAAATTCATTGCTTAGTGGAACGTTGCTCCCTCACTCTCTTTTCTCTAAACACTCTGCTTTCTCCAAACACTCTGCCTTCTACACGTTTCATGCTCATTGAGACCAGCCCTGTCCAATTCTATTCCTTAGGAATTCAAAATTGTGACATTCTTCACATGTCTTAAATCTCTTACAAGCTACAGATTTTTAAGTCACTCTGTAGCTCCCCTCAATCTTTGTGCCACCTGCCTGCATTATCCTCTGCTCACCCTTAGCCTCTCTGACTGTGGTTTGTTAGTCACTCTGTCAGTCCTGCTCTGTCGCATTGAGGTGGAATTCCACTGTGTTGCGCTTGTTGTCTTCTAAGACCCGTTAATACTTGGCAGAGACCAGGGAGGATACAACCAATCACTCCAGTGTCGATCTTGACTCTTTGCCCTGTAGGAGGTCAATGACCCAGCTGCCAATGACTCACTGGAGAAAGTGGAGGACAGCACAATGGAAGGCCTGAAAGAGATGGGGGCGTTCGGCCTGCAGGTGCCTTCTGAGCTTGGGGGACTGGGGCTCACCAACACACAGGTAATTCAGGGGCAGCCAGTGTGCAACTTTCTTCATAATTGGGGCAGGGAGGGAGTGTGGAATGCGGAACACTTCCTGCTCCATAACCGTTTTCAGATTATCGGCCAAATGGAAACATCCAAACCTGAGTTGTGTGTGGACGTTCAGGGAGTAGGGCATCAGGACAGGTTAGATGGAATCATTTGACTCTACACAAAACAGCAAAACATGCTAGTAAGACCAGTTGGCCACCGCCTTCCTGATTTGCTGAGACACAATGCTGAATAATGTCATAAATATATTCAATCACTCGGGGCATTAAGCTGAGATCAATTCTGGTTCCACGTAATAGCCAGCTCACTTTCCCCCCTGGGGTGAGGTGGGTGATGGTCACCAGACAGCAATCAGTTCATTGGATCTCTTTAGTTTTCACTTTCTCCACACACTTCCGTAACACGTTTGGAATGAATGAGCTTCGTTATCTCACTGTTTGAGAATGAGTTTTGACACAGTACAGACAGTGACCCACCGGGCACACTGTTCTGTCCCACACTACTGAGTCACTTCGGCAGCTCTCTCCAGCAAGCTGTGCTACCCCAAGAGGTGACATACTCTCCATTAGAGGGCATAGCCTGTTTGAACAATTCATTTTTTTCTCTGCAGGTTAAATATTTTAACAGGAAATGCAGTTATGAATCTTCAGAGATATAGTCAATGTGTGCTCACCTCCCCCAGTACATGGGAGGATTGAGATTTGTAGTTCCTTTGACACTTTGCACCCCCATGTCTGAGTGGAGGATTTATTTTCACTAAGTTTCTTTTCCTTCCTTCCTGACTTTCAGATTAACTGCTGAAGAAGCAGTGTACAATTGTCTTATAATCTCTTTGTTGCCTCTCTGATCCTTTGCTCCCTGTCCTTTAGTTATCACACCAGCATGAGCTACTCCTTGAACATATTGTTCAAGTGTGAGCACAAAGGGCAAAGATGAAATTGACTGGAATTGTAACAGGATTGAAGGATTTCAGGGGTATAGAGAAACTGGGAGAGCTCACGAAAGTGTACAGAATCTTTGATGTTACAAATAGAGGCACAGTTTACAAAAACCAGACTGTGATACCAAACCATTTTAAAATGCAACTAGCTTCAACTGGACTATTAAGTATAATTTAAGAAATATATCATATCTTCGAGAGGATGTGGTGGAGATTTATTAAAATAATGCCAGAAATAAAGGAAGAGACATGTTGAGATTTTCACCTTGAACACATCAGGAATGTGAAATTTCAAAGGAAGCAACAGTTTAGACTGCAACTTTGATCCAGTATGAAACCTGGCTTGATAGACTAGATATATTCAATTATTGTAGTTGGTCACTGTGCTGGTTAGTCACTGGGATACATTCACAAAAGACTATAAATGTTCTGGAGTAAAAGAAGAGTACTATATTACACAACAAAGAAAACAAACAAACATATATGTTAGAAAGATCTTAACACACAGCAAACATGGTTTCACCCTGTTTTCTAACAGATACTCAGTCCTAAAGAAACATTACTCCTGATTCAACTCTGTGATTCCTTACACCACGGAGGCAGTTTACAAATCCTTTCCAAAACTACTAGTGTGAATCTTTTACATATCTAATGGGCTGTACCTCTCTTGTTAAAATTCTAACAACTTGAAGGCTCCTGTACAAACTCTCTTACCTTGGCAATCCCACAAACTAAAACTACTTATGCTAGGGTGACCGGTTCCGTTAAACTTACCATTTGATTGTACTGCTAAGGGAAAACTGTTCTCCGTTCTGAACTGAACTCCTGATTCTTCTGAACTGAAGTCAAATCTAACATAATGGCTTTTGATCGATGATGAACTCAGCAGTTTTAACATTCTGTCCATGAATACTGTAGTATGGCCATGCACTGAAGCAAAATAATGTATTTAGGTTACTGTTCCAAATGTACACTCTGACCTTCTCAGAATTACCTTCACAGAACTGACAAAATCCATCTGCCTCTATTCTAAAATCCAAATTCCAAATGATAATATATATTGGATACTTTTCATAACAAAAGGGTGCTGATTCGTTAACAAACTGTCGGATTGATTGAGGAATTGTCATGGGGATTGGACCAGTGATCTATTTTTCACACTTTCCAAATTGTTGCTCTTTTTATAAATTGTCGCTCCTTTTATAACTTGATATTCTCATGTCTGGCCTGATGAATGAAACATGTAAAGCTTGGATAGTATGTCATTTCTTTCAGTGAGATTCAAGTTCTGTGCTACCATGCAACGATTAGGAATGGGGGACTTCATTTAAATGGACAAGTGTGAGAAGTTGTGTTGCTCTCTTTGGGGTAGAGAAGCTTTGAGGATGATATTAGGCTTTTGAGGCTGTGTTAGTGAATAAACGGTTCCTTCTGGGAGTAGGATGAGCAACCATAGTGTACCAATTGAAGGTAATTGTTTAAAAAAAAGCCCAGAGGGGGAGATGAGATTTTTTTTAAAAATGGTGAGTTATGATCTTGAATGTGGTGTCTGACAAGGTGGAATTTTGAAACAAGTGAGTCGGATCAACACCTGAAAAGCAAACACAGGGTGGTGGGGGAAAGATGGACTTTCAAAGGGGCTACTGCAGACATTACAAGACTGACTGGCCTCCTCCTGTGCTGTACAGTTCTGCAGGGTAGTGGAAGATACTGTTTTTCCCTCTGGGTGCCTCAGTTTCCCTCGTCAGTTTCCAATTGATTTTCTGAAATTGCTGAGTAGAAGCAAGAGCCTAAGCCTGAGTGGGTCCAGGAGAAATGGGTCACCAGCCTAACAGGGAACCAGTAAAATTCACAGGACCTTTGTGAGGAGAACAGGAATTAGGATAGGGGTTGTAGGGTCACCTGGCATGTAAAGCATCTGAAAGTTGTTTTTGTTTGATAGTATGCCCGACTGGTCGAAATTGTTGGCATGCATGACCTGGGTGTAGGCATCACTCTGGGTGCCCACCAGTCCATTGGATTCAAAGGGATTCTTCTGTTTGGAAATCTTGCCCAGAAGAAGAAATACCTTCCGAAGCTGGCAACAGGTATGCAGCACAGAGGGACGGGGGTGGGGGGGAGGTGATGGGAGCGCAGACATGAAGAAGGAGAGATTCTGGTCTTTCACTCCTTGTGTACAGTCCACTGTGGCATCTCCTCTCACTGCCTAGATCAGTCTCTTGTGAAACCTGAGTTTGATGGAGACAGTATTCAGGGGGTTTTATGCTGTATCTAACCCTGTGCTGTCCCTGTGCTGGGAGTGTTTGATGGGGGAACAGCATGGAGAGAGCTTTACTCTGTATCTAATCCAGTATTGTTCCTGGGTAGTGTTTGATGGGGACAGTGTGGTTCCCCACTTTAGGAAATATCAGTGTTAGTCACAGCTGCCTGAGTTGCACTGAAACAGTATGCCATGAGTTCAGGCACTAGTCAAGAGATCTAAGCCTGTAATCCAAGCCCACGTGCTGCAGTGTTGGAGATGCTGTCTTTTGAGTTGGTCTTCTTAAGTGAGACCTTGTCTACCCTCCCAAATGAATATGTCAAATTCCGTGGCTGCCATTACCAAATTAGGCAGTTTGCTCCCATATCCTGAAAACAATATTTATCCCTTAATCAGCATCACTAAATCAGACTATCTGGTCATTCTTTGTGGGAGTTTACTGAGTGCAAATTGACTGCTGAATTTCCCTAATGAGAACAGCAATGAGTTTGTTGACTGTGAAACACTGTGGACAATGTTGTGACACTGTTTGTTGTATCATTGTGAGCTTGTTGTGCCTAGGAGAAACAATCGCTGCCTTCTGTCTGACTGAACCTGCCAGTGGCTCTGATGCTGCATCAATCAAAACCACAGCCAAAAAAAGCGACTGCGGAAAGTACTATATCCTTAATGGGGGCAAGATCTGGATCAGGTATGGGCTTACTCGGCAGAGAGGCAATGAAGTTCAAATGCCTGCCTTTTCACAAGAGAGTGATAGAAGTGTGGGAGCCTCTCTCACAGAACGCAATGGATGTCAGCCCCATTCATTTCACCTCTGAAACTAGTAGATTTTCATGATCAGAGAGCCATGATGTGTGAAGTGTTAGGATGCAACTCATTGTATGATAATGCAGGGTTGAGGGGCCAAATGGCTTCCTCCTGTTCCTATGGAAATGAATACAGAGAGTACACATGGAAAGTTAAATTTTAAAACCTGTTACCTGCTGGTTGGTGAACAGAGAGAATGTCAAAGAAATAGGAACCTGATCTTATTGAGTGATAAAAGATCCTAAGGGGATCTGACAGTTTGGATACTGAGAGGATGTTTCAGAGGGGACACAGTTTTTTTTTATATAAAGAAAGGGATTCCTAGTTAAGCCTGAGATGAGTATTTTCTTCTCTGAAAGGGTCGAATGTGTAGTTCTGTCTTCCTCAGAGAATGGTGGGGACTGGGGCTTTGATTATTCTTATGGCAGAGGTGCAGAGCTTCCTGACTGACCAGGCAGTCAGAGGTTATTGGGGGTGGGAGGAGCACTTTCTATGGTTTGTGTTATATAGGCAGGAATGTGGAATTGAGGCCACAATCAAATTTAGCCAAAAGCTGTGACACCTCTTCTACCCCCCCACACCACCCCGGTTTTGGACTTCCTGGTCCCCTGAAATATCCTAGAAGTTCGGCACAACATCGTGGGCCGAAGGGCCTGTTCTGTGCTGTATTGTTCTATGTTCTATGTTCTATGTTCTATCCTTTCTGCATTTATCCTGTCTAGTCCTGTTAGGATTTTGTAGGAGTCTGAGATTCCCTCTCCCCTTCTAAAGTCCATGAATATAGTCCTAACTGATCCAGTCTCAATTCATGCATCCGTCCTACCAATCCATGGATCAGTCTGGTATACCTTTGCCACGCTCCTTCTATAGCCAGAACATCCTTCCTGAGGAAAGGAGACCAATATTCCAGAGGTCATCTCATCAAGACCCCTGTCCAATTGCAGCAAGACATCCCTACTCCTGTATTCAAATTCTTTCGCTTCAAAGGCCAATACACTATTTGCCTTCTTCACCACCTACTGCGATTGGTGTACAAGGGCATCATTGCACTTTCCCTTTGCTATCTTTCGCTATTTAGATAATAATCTGCCTGCTTTTATTACCAAAGTAGGTAACCCCACATTTATCCACATTATGGCAGGTGCCATGCATTTGTCCAATCACTCAGCTTATCCAAATCACATTGAAGCATCTCTGCATCCTCCTCACAGCTTGTTCTTCCTTCCAGCTTTATGCCATCTGTAAACATGGACATATTACATTTATAAGAATTAAGAGCAGGTTATGTAACTTGCTCCCTCAAGGCTGCTCTGCTGTTCAATAAGGTCATGGTAAATATGATTGTGGCCTCAACTCCACATTCCTGCCAATATAACTCAGCAACATTGTCCCCTGGTAATCTCTCACTGCCTGGTCAATCAGGAAGCTCGCCACCTCTGGTGTTTTAAAGAAAAGCCTATGGAATTTGCTGCCACAGAAAACACTTGAGGCCTAAACATTGAGTGTTTCAAGAAGGGGTCAGGTGTAGGTCATAGGGTCAACTGGTATGGAGAGAAAGTGGGAACAGGGCAACTCGGACTTCAGGGAAGGACAGGACCAACAGGCCATTCCCTTTAACCAATGATATTAAGGATTGAAAGATATCATTGAAGGCTGGACAAGATGAACAGCAGTAACTACCCGGAAGGACACATGGGAATACCATCCTCTGCAAGGCACACACCATGTTGACTTGGAAATATATTGCCATTCTTTGTGTTGCTGGGTCAAAATTCTGGTATTCCCTCCCTAATGGAATTGTGGCTCTACCTACACCATAAGGACTGCAGGATTTCAATAAGGTGGGTCACCACCACCACTTATAGGGCAATTCAATACTGATCCAGCCATGAAGCTCAAAATTCACTGAGAAGGACAGGTTTCAACTCTGGGCTCAATGTAATTGACAATCAACGCACTAAGCCCAGTAACTTCTCAAAAGTCAAGGGGGTGTTAAGGGTAAATGATACAAAATATGCTGTGAATTCTGACAGTTTGTAAATCATAGTGTATCTTCCCTTGACTTCAACTTCCTGGCTAACATGCATGTGAAGAATGGTGTGTCATGAACTTGTTATTGTTTTGCTAGTGAGATTTGCACCGTTATATCTCATTTTCATAAGTACTGTCATCGAGTTTCATCTCGGTGTCTTCAAAACTTAAAGCCATTGGCTCATTTTGTGCTTGAACCATCACCTGAAGCAGTTTGTTTAAAAAGTCTTGTTGCTATCCTGGTATGCATGATGGTAAGCCTGTACTCGTGTCCATGTGTTTTGGCAGTAATGGTGGTCTGGCAGATATCTTCACTGTCTTTGCTAAAATGTCAGTGAAAGATGAAACAACCGGTGAAGTGAAGGACAAAATCACCACGTTCATTGTGGAGCGGGGATTCGGAGGAGTGACAAGGTAGGTTGTATCTAACCTGTGGGGATGTAAGATGTTGTGACGGTGTGCACACCTATTCTAAACTCCTACACCAACATTTATTGTCCAAATATCCTCGATAAATACAATGCAGGAGGAAATTACTGCAGACGCTGGAATCTGTACTGGAAACAACAAATGCTGGAAATCACAGCGGGTCAGGCAGCATCCATGGACAGAAAGCAAGCTAGTGTTTCGAATACAGTGGGATTGTCTGTTCTTTCCTGTTTGGCAGTTAGACCATTGTTCTGCAATTTAGACATTCTGATGACTTAATCTGAACTATCAATGCCCTTTTCTATCCCCAACAATCCAAACCCCCCCCCAACCAAACAAATCCCAACTATTGCGTAAATGCTGCCCCCTTCACACTTTCCCCTTCACACTTCCCATCAGCACTGAAGAGTCATCGGGACTCAAAACGTTAGCTTGCTCTATCTCCACGGATGCTGTCTGACTCGCTGTGATTTCCAGCACTTTTGTAATTGCACCTTCCCTCCAGTGAATTACTTCAAAGCACCCCACTGCTGCCACTCAATGGTAGGAAGATGCTGTTACAGCAAACAAGTTTTTAAAAATAGGTTTAGGTGGAACTAAAAATAGAAATTGATTGAAGGTGTCTGTACATCTCGTTCTGAACATCCCTGCCCCTCAAACATTCTTACCCCAAACGTCACACTTGCCACTGTGCATTGCTGAATCAAGCCCATGGGACCAAGCTAGCGATATTTTTGGCTGTAAGGCAAAGATCTGGCATTTTAGACATGCCTTTCACAACCTCAAGACGTCCCAAAACAGTGACAACAAATGAAGTGCTTTGTTGAAGCCTACTCACTGCCGTAATGTCAGAAAGATGTGGATGTTGAGAAAATGTTTCCACTAGTGGGGGAGTCACCAACTAGGGGGACGTAGTTTCAGAATTGAGGGGCACCTATTTAAAACTGAGATGTGAAGAAATTTCTTCTCAGAGGATTGAGTGAGTCTGGTGAAATTCTCTAATGCCCGGGGTTGCGGAGGCTAGATTACTGAAAGTATTTAAAGAGGAGGTAGGTATATTTTTTGAATTGTAGGTGGGTTGAAGGACTGAGAAGCTGGCATTAAAGAGGAGTTATAACCTGGGGCAAATCATTTGAGATTCCATTGAATTGTGGAACAGGCTACAGTGATTGAATGGCCTACACCCACACTTATGTTCCACACAGACAAGCTTTCCAACAGTGCTCCTCAAATGACAGCATCTCAGCAAATCTGGGTTGTGACCAGTTTATCTCACTTCCTCCTGCCCTTGCCTAGGAGCACGCAGTCAAATATAAACTATATGGGGCAGCTCTGAGAGGGAATGTATTCTTCACAAAACCTATTTGAGGAAAGTTGGGTGACTATAGTTCTGGGAGAGAATGACATCACATTAGTTGAAGGTCCAGGTGGGATAAGAAGACCCAGTGAACTGTCTCTACCACTATCTTTTCTGGCATGGAAATACAAGAGGAGGCCATTTGGCCCATTTGTGTTGCTCCAATTCTTTGAAAGTACTATCCTGTTAGTTCTTTTCACCCAACCACTCTTCCTTCATATCTGAAAAATAAAACTTTTAAGACTAATAATCTAAAACCCTTTGTTTCCACTGCCCTCTCAGGCAACCTCACAACAACTTGCTGTGAAAAAATTCTGTTCATAGAATCATAGACTCCCTACAGTGTGGATGCAGGCCATGGAGACCCAAATCCCCTATTCTTTTCCCGTAAGCATTTCCCATGGCCAATCCACTTTAGTCTGCAAATCCCTAGACATTATGGAACAATATTCCATGGCCAGTCTACCTAACCTGCACATCTTTGGACTGAGGGAAGGAGCCCAAACAGTCGGAGGATCTCTCCTTTGGATTTTTTTGCCAATTATCTTGAATCTGTCTCCCTCTGGTATTTCTGCCACTGGAAATTGTTCCTCCTTGTTTACTCAATCAAATCCCTGATGAATCTGAGCATCTCTATTGACTCTCCATTTAACTATCTCAGCTCTAAGAACAATCCCAGTGCCTCTACATCCCTGGCACTACTCTTGTAAATCTCCTCTGCAACCTCTCCAAGGCCTTGACATTTCTCCTAAAGAATGGTGCCGAATAGGGAACTGACCAGACAACACCATTTGCTGCTTCACCGAAGATCTATACAGGTTTAACACACCACCTCGTGTTTTTACTTTCTAACTGTGTCAATATGCAGCTCTAATCTTTGCCAGGTGATCCTTATCTCTGTCCTCTTGTGTTTCAGTGGGCCACCAGAGAAGAAGATGGGCATCAAAGCATCAAATACAGCGGAAGTGCACTTTGAGGATGTGAAGGTGCCGGTGGAGAACGTGCTGGGAGAGATTGGTGGTGGCTTCAAGGTGGCCATGAATATTTTGAACAATGGACGCTTTGGCATGGCAGCTGCTCTCTCTGGGACCATGAAAGGAGTCATTGCCAGGGCAGTAAGTGTCTGTGAAACCATTTCTACATCAGAAGCTGGCCTACGTCAATGGCTGGCCAGTATCCCACAATGGCTCACACTCTTCGGCGATATTCAACCATTATGCTTGTCCATTTTCAGCTTGGACCTAGTTACAAAGTGAAAAAGACTCTCACTTCTATAACCTCAGGATGTCCCCAAATTCTGTACTGCCAACAAAGTGGGAAGCTTGACTCTGAAATGTAATGTAGAAAATGTGGCACTTAATTTATACACAGCAAATGCCCACAAACAGCAATGCAAAAATTACTAGATAGTGGCGACATGATAAGAGAGGATAGTAGTAATAATGGAAATGGGGTCAGAGAAAGACAGGTAAAGAAAGAGACAAGTTTTATGAATGCATCAATAATCCAGACTGTATTTTACAAAGGTATCATAGACAAAGCTAACAATTCTGTATCTGAGTGCACGAAACATTCATAGCAAAGTGAACAAATTGTTAGTGCACATTCAATGAAATAAGTGCAAGCTGCTGTTCCTGACATGGGGTTCAGGGTGATCAAGATTGGATCCTGAGTATTGAATGGTATATGACATTCCACAAAATTAGGTAAAGTTTGGAGGGCTAGCACTGTTAATTAAAGATGGCAGTTGTACAGTAGTTATGGATGGACCTTGGTTCAGGAGATCAGGATGTAGATCAGGGGAAAACTGAGGAGTGGGATCTTCTGAAACTGTAAATGTTGGGATTGACATCACATTGGTTGGTGTGCGTGACCTCTCAGAGTCGCTGTGCAGCTGAGTGAAAATGTTAGTGAGAGTGGCCTACAGGCCCCCTAACAGTAAATACAAAATGGGGCAAAATATGTCGTGATTGGAAGCAGGTGGATCTTATTGACTATGAGATCTATGATTAGCCCAGGTTAAGGACCTGAGTCTGGGAGCCCTGACTGACCAATATAACCAGGGGATTCAGAACCTCCTCACTTCAAGCACTGACTCAAGCTGGCTGGCCATAGTGTACTGTGCACATGTAAATAAAAGGTGACTTGATAACGGGATACTGGCCTTTGTGCAATTATTTCAGTTAATAAGAAGACTTGTTTTTTGTGATATGAGTTCAGTAATAATAATGGATGCTTTTAACCCACACACCAACTGAAAAGATCAGGTCAGCAATAATAGACTAGACAAGGAGTTAATAGAATGCTTTTAAGAGAGTTTCTTAGAACTGCACACTTGTGAGAAGATTTGTAGCTCGGGTGGTTGTTGTTGTGGTTCTGTTCGCCGAGGTGGGAATTTGTGTTGCAGACGTTTTGTCCCCTGTCTAGGTGACATCCTCAGTGCTTGGGGGGCTGCTGTGAAATGCTTCTGTGATGTTTCCTCCGGCATACATCACAGAAGCGTTTCACAGGAGGTTCCCAAATACTGAAGATGTCACCTAGACAGGGGACGAAACGTCTGCAACACAAATTCCCAGCTCGCCGAACAGAACCACAAAAAGTGCACACTCTGGAACTGATTGGTATTATGTAATGTGATGTTTGGTACTCGTGCCTTTATTGGACAATGCGTTGAGTATAGAAGTTGGGAGGTCAGATTGCAGTTGCACGGGACTTTAATTAGGCCACTTTTGGAAGACTGCCTGCAGTTCTGGTCTCCTTACTACAGGAAGGATGTTGTGAAACATGAAAGGGTTCAGAAAAGACTTATAAGAATGTTGCCAGGGTTAGCGGGTTTGAGCTACAGGGAGAGGCTAAATAGGCTGGGGCTGTTTTCCCTGGAGTGTCAGAGACTGAAGGGCAACCTTATAAAAGTTTATAAAATCATGAGGGACATGGATATAGTGAACAGCCAAGGTCTTTTCCCCATGGTAAGGGAGTCTAAAACTAGAGGGCATAGGTTTAAGGTGAGGGGGAAAGAGTTGAAAATGGACCTGAGGAACAACTTTTTTATACAGAGGATGGTGCATGTATGAGCTGCCAGAGAAAGTGTGGAGCCTAGTACAATTGCAACATTTAAAACGTGTCTGAATGGGTACACGAATAGGAAGGGTTTAGAGGGATATGGGCCAGGTGCTGGGAAATGGGACTTGATTAATTTAGGATATCTGGTCGTCATGGACAAGTTGGACACAAAGGGTTTGTTTTCATGCTGTCCATCTCTGTGACTCTAGTTAAGGCACCTCCAGGTAGCAGCGAGTGATTGAGTTTAACATACAGTTTGAAAGGGAGGAGAATGGGTCAAGGTAAAAGTTCAAAGTAATCAAGAAGAATCATCATGGTTTTGTCAAAGGGAAATTGTATTTAACCAATTTATTGGAGCTCTTTGAAAGAGTAACATGCTGTGGACAAAGGGAAGCTTGTAGATGTACTTTGTGGATTTCCAGAAGGCATGTGATGAGGTGCCACACTAAAGGTTATTAATAAAAGCTTATGGTGTAGGGGCTGTAACATTAACAAGGATAGAGGATTGGCTGGCTGGCAGAAAAAAAAGCTGTACTAATTGGGTCTTCATCTGATTGGGAGAAACTGAGGACTGCAGCTGCTGGAGAGCCAGAGTGGAAAAGTGTAGCGCTGGAAAAACACAGCAGGTCAGGTAGCATCCAGGCAGCAGGAGAGTTGATATTTTGGGTATAAGGCCTTTATCAGGAATGGTGGGGGCGGGGTTAGGTGACAGCGCTCGGAAGGGGTCAGAGATATAAATGGGAGGATGGGAGTGGGGCTAGGGGGAAGGTAGCTGGGAAGGTGATAGATGCAGTTTGGAGGGGATTGTGGGGAGGGTGGAGCATATAGGTGGGAATGAAAACAGACAGGTTGGACAGGTCAAGAGGGCAGTGCTAAGTTGAAGGGTTGAATCTGGGCCAAAGGGGAGGTTTGGAAACTAGTGAAGTTGATATTGATGTTCCTAGTTTGGATGTTTTGTAGATCATCTGTGTTTTGGTGATACTGATCGAGAGAGAAATATTTGTCAGGACACCGAGGCAAATTCCACTGCCTGTCCACAGAATAGTGCCTTTTACAACCCCCAATGGTGCCTCAGCTTAACTTTGAAGGGAGACAGTGCTGAGAGTGTGGTGCTGTGTTAGTACTGCAGTGTCATTCTGGATTAGGGCTCAAGACTCTGGAGTGGGATTTGGAGGTGGTAATGTTACCAACAGAAGCAACCGGCATCTTGGATTAAGGCAGTGGGCATTGCCTTAAAGAACACAGTGTGCCAGTGTTTCTTCTTCCCACCCTAACCATGCCAAGTCTGTGATTAAACCTTTTCACATCCAGAATTGTCCACATCCCAAGAGAAGTCCTCAGACAAGAATCATGAGCAGCAAACTTGAGTTTATGGGATGTTGAGCTTTGTGGCACTGGCGCTAACAGCCCAACATAGAGCAGAGATCAATGTGGGCCCAATCCAGGGATCTCTGCTGCAAGCTCCCTAAGCACTGATGTTGTGATAAGTCCTCATCGCTGCAACTAGATACTTTGCTGCCACTTGCTAATATTTTATCAAAACAGGTCCTGAAGGAAATGGGAGATTTTTTGCATTAATTCTCAGGTAGACTAGCGGTTATTAAACTCCGGAAGAAGGAATGGTGGTGAGGCTGCCACCTTGAACTGCTCCACTTGATGTGGGGTATGGAGACCCACAATGCTGTTCGGGAGGCAGTTTCGGGATTTTGACCCAGCGACTCTGAAGGAACAGCGATATATTTCTGAGTCAGGAGGGTGTGTGACTTGCAGTGGGTGGTGTTCTCATGTATCTGCTGCCCTTTACCACCTTGGTGGTGGTAGTCGTGGGTTTGTAAAGTACTATTGCAGGAACTTTCGTGACTTACTTCAGTGCATCTTGTAGCAAAACACGCTGCTCCTATTGAGCGTCAGTGGTGGAGGGAGTGAATGTTGAAGATAAGTTGAACGTCCTGAGCAATTATCCCTCTGGTCTGAGTCAGCACATTGAGAAGGGAATGTCGGTGTGGTGGAGATTGTGGGTGGAGAACATGATATCTTGTTTTTCTCACAGGGCCGCTTGTATGCAGGGAGTTTCCCAATCAAGTGAGGAAGGGGTGGTGAGAGCTCTTTCTCGTTTTGTTAAATCTGCTGTATTGAGCACTGTGGTTGTGGCAGTTGTGGTGAAGAGCTGGGTCAGGTGACAGGATAAGCAGGTGGGGGGAGCTGCAGTTATTTTTGGAAACTGCTTGTTTGTGTTTTTTCTGCTTCAAACAGTTATATCTGAGTTGCGGGCCACTTGCCACACGTGCTTCTCACATCTTACACAACAATTCTACCTGACCTACTTTCTGTTTCTGAATTCTGATTCAAATATGAAAGATTTGTCCATTTTAATACAAATTTATTCACCTATATTGTACATATTTTATATTTGCAAAGCCTTCCTTTCTTACTCTGTTCTCTGCTACCTCTCCTGTTGCATTTCTGTAGCAACTTCCACAACCTCAGGATTTCCCAAAGCAATTTGCAGTCAGTGGAGTTCTGTTGTTGCATCAGAGTTGCTGACACAAGGAATGAAAAGCAGAGATAAGTTTATGGTCATAGACTAAGCACAAACTCCCAGTGGCTACTGAGAGAGCAACATACTATCGGAGGGTCAACGCTAAGGAACGCTGCATTGTCGGAGGGTTACTGCTGAGGGAGTGCCGCACTCTTGGAGGGTCAATACTGAGGGAGCACCACACTGCTGGAAGATCAGTATTGAGGGTGTCCTGCCCTGTCAGAGGGTCATTATTGAGCGAGCCTTACACTTCCACGCATATATTTTTATCACAATCCCCATATCCTTTGTCATTATAGAAATCAAGAGTCGTGAGCACTCTGTGATTTATTAAACTCTGCTTTCTTTCATTTTGCTTCAGTGTGCAAATGTTCTAGTTACAATCTTACTACCAAGAGAGATTGGAGGCCTGCCATCTGTGCTCTGTCCCATGTCCTTTGTACAGTAAGAAAATTCCCCACCTTACATCTGTACTTGCTAGACGGAATTAAATCTAGCAAGTCTTGCGCAATTGAGAAATCATCGAGTTGTGGTAAAGGTTGAAATGTAATTCCTCATCTAGACTCTTGTATTGGACTAGGTTTGATTTCTCTCCTTTAGTGCAATGGATTTTAATGAGCAAATGATTTTTTTTTAGAATTCATGCTTAGCTTATGAATTAGGGTTGCTGTCACTAGTGAGTATGGGTCGAGAGATTTTTGAGGTTTTCTTTTAAAGTTAACCTCATGTGAAGGTCACTATGAAGGCCAGCATTCATTTTGCATGCCTAATTGGCTAGTATACAACTGTGTGGCTTGAGGGGATAGTTATGAGTTAACTACCCTGGTTTGGGACAGGAGTTACAAACAGGCCCAGACTGGTTAAGAACGCAGTTTTCCTTCACTGAAGAGATATGGACATGCCAGTTGGATTTTTACTAACAGTCCAACATAAGGACAACATCAACTTTATTTAAGAAACATTTTACTGTCTTCATCTTGGCATTCAGTCGTGCAAGAGAGAACCACCATGTGGCATTGCATCATGTATGCCATCTTATTAGCATTTCACAGGTGTCACCTCTACAAGTCTTTGAATCTACTCGGTATATGACAGACACTGACTTATATTTCCAGATTAGAAATGTGCTACTTAAAGGCAATATAGATCAGACTCATTTGAGGTACTCCAAAGGAGATTAGACTATTTGAAAAGGTTAGAGAGAGATGATAGAATGGCTCTAGATGGGATACATTTGTAGAGTCAGCATGGAACACAATGGGTCAAATGTAACAATTCTGTGATATTTCAGACATAATTCAACTAACTTGGGCTTTGAGCTTGAGTTTTCTACATTTAGTCCAATTCCTGCTTTAGCCCTCCAGTTAACACTGTTACTATGCTACCACTGCCTTTGTCCTTTCTGAATGCACGCATTAATTCATTCATCCCCAGCTGAATGGTGAATTTATTAGGAATCTGGGTGAATGAACCTTTACCCATGGATAGTGCGTTTGTGGGTCCTCATTTTTGTTTAGGAATAAACCTTCCAGTCACTGGCACCTCCAGTCACATTCTACAACTGGGCTTCATAAGACATTGATTCAAGACAGTTCTCATAAGGAGTCGTGTTGAAGAGATGGGGAAATCATTTCTCACATGGCGAATCAGCCTGTAACCCATCATTTGCAGAAGTGATGGAAACAGATTCAGTAATAAATCTCCAATGGAGAATAGGGCAAACTGTTAAAACATAAAAATACACCGGTCTACTTTTTGTCATTTATATATATGATTTGGATGTGAGCGTAAGAGGTACAGTTAGTAAGTTTGCAGATGACACCAAAATTGCAGGTCCAGTGGACAGCAAAGAGGGTTTCCTCAGATTACAACAGGATCTGGACCAGATGGGCCAATGGGCTGAGAAGTGGCAGATGGAGTTTAATTCAGATAAATGCAAGGTACTGCATTTTGGGAAAACAAATCTTTGCAGGACTTATACACTTAATGGTAAGGGCCAAGGGAGTGTTGCTGAACAAAGAGACCTTGGAGTGCAGGTTCATAGCTACTTGAAAGTGGAGTTGTAGGTAGATAGAATAGTGAAGAAGGTGTTTGGTGTGCTTTCTTTTATTGGTCAGCGTATTGAGTACAGAAGTTGGGAGGTCCTGTTGCGGCTGTACAGGACATTGGTTAGGCCACTGTTGGAATATTGTGTGCAATTCTGGTCTCCTTCCTATCAGAAAGATGTGAAACTTGAAAGGGTTCAGAAAAGATTTACAAGGATGTTGCCAGGGTTGAAGGATTTGAGCTACAGGGAGAGGCTGAACAGGCTGGGGCTGTTTTCCCTGGAGCGTCGGAGGCTGAGGGGTGACCTTATAGAGGTTTACAAAATTGAGGTGCATGGATAGGATAAATAGACCAAGTCTTTTCCCTGAGGTCGGGGAGTCCAGAAGTAGAGGGCATAGGTTTAGGGTGAGAGGGGAAAGATATAAAAGAGACCTAAGGGGCAATGTTTTCACGCAGAGGGTGATACGTGTATGGAATGAGCTGCCAGAGGATGTGGTGGAGGCTGGTACAGTTGCAACACCTAAGAGGCATTTGGATGGGTATATGAATAGGAAGGGTTTGGAGGGATATGGGCCGGGTGCTGGCAGGTGGGACTCGATTGGGTCGGGATATCTGGTTGGCATGGACAGGTTGGACTGAAGGGTCTGTTTCCATGCTGTACATCTCTATGACTCTGACTGTGAACAGAGAGCAGAGATAGCAGCACTTACTGGTTTGCCCTTTCAAACAGTTGGCATATGGGCTAAGTGGCACCTCAATTTATGATTCTCGTTATTGTATTGCTGGAACTGAAAGGGGGGAACGTACTGATAATCAAGCCAAAATGCTCCATAAGTTGCACCATTAATATAAATTTTTAAATTCAATCACCAGAATTGTTTCCCTTTGGTACTGCCTTCCAGAATAAAAAGGCTTTGACCATCAATCAACAAAATAATCCCTTTATCCTTACGCAAAGTTTATTTTAAAACAATTGGCAAAACTGGTTATTATCCATGTTATACTTCACGATTAGAAGGTGTCTCCTTTTACTCCCAAACAGTTTACATACATACAGAGAACAACTCTGCAGAGATATCATTTAAAAAGTAACTGGGGAAAATATCCTCATTGACCAATGGTCTACAAAATAAAGAATCCAGATTGATGAATTCTTCCAGTCCACTGACCATCATGTTGACAAAATCGAATTGCTGACAGCCATGTACTTATAGAAGCATCAATTCAATTGGAAATCATGTCTTTAAACAGTGTGCTCTTTGTTACTGATTTTCCTTTTATTTCTTTCCCAACTGCTGAGGACTTTTTAGATTTTTAGATTTGATTCCCCACACCGGCTCTTCAGCCCAACAAGTCCACACCAACCCTCCAAAGAGTAACCCACCCAGACCCCATTTCCCTCTGAGTAATACACCTAACGCTATGGGCAATTTAGCATGGCCAATTCACCTAACCTGCACGTCTTTGGACTGTGGGAGGAAACCGGAGCACCCGGAGGAAACCCACACAAACACTGGGAGAATGTGCAAACTCCACACAGACCGTTGCCCGAGGCCGGAATCGAACCTGGCTCCCTGCTGCTGTGAGGCAGCAGTGCTAACCACTGAGCCTTCGTTCCGGCATTTAAGCAGAAGTCAAATTCAGCCAGGTTTGTGAGACAGCCATCTTCGGAGAGGCCCTATAGTATCTTCCAAAGGCAGGTTTTCCAACATTGAAGGGCAATAAGTTCTATTCTTGAAGGTGTCCAAATAGTTCAGCATCTTTGTGTTTTCCCCATGTAGTTTATATTTTTATATTCCCAAAAGTACAGAACAAGCTGTTTGCCCCATCTGTTTGGTACAGGGTATTAGTGTTTCTGCTGCACAGAAGCCTCTTTCAAGCCCTCTTCATCTCACCTGATCAGCATATACTTCTGTTTCTTTCTCCCTTGTGCGTTTTTCCAGGCTGCTCTGTGAATGTATCCACACTATTTATCTCGACCACTCCTGTGGGAGGGTGTTCCATATTCTGTCCACTCTCTTGGGTCGATATTTCTCCTGAATTTCCCATTGATGTTTAGTGACTGACCAACATAATGGCCCCTAATGCTTGTCTCATCCACAAACTGAGGCATCTTCTAAACATCAATCCCATCAAATCTGTTTGCAAATTCAGGAACATATACTTGTTCAAAAATAGAGTAAAACCAAGCCCCTCCTGTGTGGTTTTGTTCCAACGCTGTGTTTTATTTCCCAATGTTAGGTTGACCATGCTGCAAATCGGACCCAGTTTGGGAACAAGATTCACAACTTTGGTGCCATTCAGGAGAAGGTTGCTCAGATGGCAATGCTGCAGTATGTGACAGAGGTAAGCAGAGGTGGTGAGCTGTACTTCACACACAATTGGCTTGATAGTAGAAGACAGAGGATGGTGGTAGAGGGTTATTGTCAGACTGCAGGCCTATGACCTTAAAGTTGTTAAACAACAGAAACAGCCTGAATGGGTGGAGTCAAGCTCTCACAGAACCAAGGTTTTTAATTCTAGCTTTCCAGAATAACTGGGGTCTTGAAATTGGATGTGGAAGTTCTGATTCTACTCTCTTACAGCTAAAAGCTGAGGTTCTCTTCCTGCTGCTGAACTTGCATGTGAGACAATCTATTTTGCTGAATTTGGAGATATTAAGGACGGCAGATGCTGGAAGTTGCAGTCAACAAAATGTGAAGCTGGAAAGGCACAGCATGTCAGGCAGCATCAGAGAAGCCAGAAAGTTGAAGCCTTGAGTTGGGTTCCTTCAGTAGGACTCCTGATGAAGGGTCCCGACACAAAATGTTGATTTTCCTCCTCTAATGCTGCTGGATCTATTTTACTGAACTTGCCTTTGCCAAGTGTGTGTTTATAGGATTTTAGCTGTAGTCTGTTTTTAACTGTAGTGTAGAAAGTGTGTTTTACATTGAGTAGTTTAACCAATCAAATTGTATCTGGAAAGCAACACTTTACCTTTTAAAAGAAAAAATGTTAAGAAAGCAACACCTTACCTTTTAAAAGAAAAAATGTTAAGAGTCTAGGCTACCTTAATATATTTTAGGGGGCTTGGTCTGAATTCAAGATTATTCAACTCAAAGACAGTGAGTGGAGAGTGTTGGTGTTTTTTTTATTTTGGGTGTTGCATTTGGTCAGTTTAAAGCGGGTGTGCCTTGTGTAATAATGGTTCTTTCAGTCACTGAGTTTCCTGGAAGTGAAAGAAGTCATTTGAGGAGTTTGACAGAAAGCGAGCAAAGCAACACTTTCAGAATTGGCAAACAAGTTGAAGCCTGTATCTGTGAGGAAAGGGGAAGTAATTGCAGCTTTGGCTGTACATTTATCATTGCCAGAAATTCAATCAGAATCATTGGAGATTGCTAAAATTCAATGGCAAATGAAACAGCTTAAATAGAAGCAATGGCAAAGGAAATGAAAAAGAATAGCCCTGGCACAACGAAAAAAAAAGGAAAGTGAAGCAGTTTGTATTACAATTAAAAGCAGGGGAAAAGTAAAGTAAAGGATGGCTGCAGCAGAAGAAAAGGAGAAAATCTTTGAAATTCAGAGATTGGAAGTAAAACTCAAAGTCGACTTAAATGGCGGAAGTAGAAGTGAAAGGTAGTGGTGATGAGGACAGTGATGGAGAACAATCCCATTGTAGCCAAAGGTCTGGTGGGGATCTGTTTAAGTATGTCCAAGCTTACCTAAGTTCAATGAGAGGGACGGAGAAGCCTTTTTCATTTCCTTTCAGAAAGTGGATAAACAAATGAAATAGCCGGTGGCCTTTGTTGACCCAAATAAGTTGGTAGTTTGAGCTAGTGAGGTAATTGCATCACTATCAAAGGAAGTATCTGGGGAGTATAATGAAGAAAAAAATAATCTTAAGTTCATGTGAGCAAGTACCAGAAGCCTACAACATTTTGGGAATCTAAGGAGGGAACCTGGTCAAACATATATTAAGTTTTAAAGTATCAAACAAAGTAATTTTGATAGCTGGATAAGGGCATTGGAAATAGATCAAACATATGATCCTATTAAAGAAATGATTATTTTGGAGGAATTCAAAAATTCACTTCCTGAGGGAGTGCGAACTCATATGGAGGAGCAGAGAGTTAAGGCTACAAGATTAGCTGGGGAAATGGCAGATGATTGAGTTGATTCATAAATCAAAGTTTGGCTTCCAACATCAATTTCAATCTGTGACAGATAAAAATTAGGGAAAAGAGAGAGCCTCAGGTGGTAAGGGAAAAGGAGATATAATTGAAGGGACTAAAGATAATTTACCACAGGGTAAAAAGGAAACCCAAAAGGAGGAAAGAGAAGTTAAACAACTCAAGTGGTTTCACTGTAATAAAGTAAGCCACATGAAGTTACGGTGTTAGTGGTTTAGAAAAGGTATTGGAAAAATGCATGTGGGGAAAACAGGATAAACCAGTGAGTTTTTGTTGAAGTGGTACAGGGAAGCACAGGGGAAGCTCAAAAGCTGAAAAAGAACGTGCAACCTGGTCAGGGGTTGGTTGAGAAGAAAGTGTGAGATCTCTTTAAAGAATTTACTTGCATGGGTAAGGTTTACGTGTCTATGCCAGGAGGAGTAGGTAAATAAATTAAGATTTTAAGAGATACAGAAGCAAGTTAATCTTTGGTAAAAGATGAGGAGATGTGTAATTCAAAAGGAGTATTGTCAGAAAGGGTGATAAAATGTGGAATTCCTAGTGAGAAGAGCAGTGTTATATAACATGAGGTTGGAGAGTTTGGTGAAAAATGGTAAAATAGTGGTAGGAGTAATAGAGAGATGCTTAGTTCCGGAAATATAGTTTATCCTTAGTAATGATATAGCTGAAACATAGGTGGGAGTGATGGTTACTGTTGTTGAAAAGCCAGTGAACAATCAGGCAACTGAGGTGTTACAGGAAATATATCCTGGGATTTTTCCTAACCGCGGTACCAAGGTTACAAAGCCACAGGTTGAAGCAGGAGGAGAAATCGAGGAATAAAGATAGAAAGTTAAATTATCAGAAACTATATGTGCTCAAATGAACTAAATAAAGCCATAATATTGTTACAATGGGATCTTGATCAACTGGGCCTGTGAGCCAAGGAATGGCAGATGGAGTTGAATTCAGATAAATGCAAGGTGTTTCATTTTGGAAAGACAAACCAGGGCAGGACTTACACAGTTGATGGTAGTGCCCTGGGAGTGTCGTCAGAGACCTACAGGTGGAGATACATAGTTCCTTGAAAGTAGCATCACGTGTATACAGGATGGTGAAGAAGGCTTTTGCCATGCTTATGTTCATCAGTGACTGTATCAAGCACAGTAGTTGGGACAACATGTTACAGCTGTTCAAGACATTGGTAAGGCTACATTTGGAGTACTGTGTACAATTCTGGTGGCTCTGTTATAGGAAGCATGTTATTAAACTGGACAGGATGCTGAAAAAAAACACTTAGAGGGATTTTACTGTGTCTGGAATGTTTGAGTTATAAGGAGAGGCTGGTCCGGTTGGGACTTTTTTCCTTGGAGTGCAGGAAGCCGAAGGGTGATCTTATAACAGTTTATAAAATCATCAGGGCCATGGATAAGGTGAATAGCCAAGGTTTTTTTTCTCCAGGGTGGGGGAGTCCAAACCTAGAGGACATAGGCTTCAGGTGAGAGGAGAAAGATTGAAAAGGGACCTGAGAGGCAACTTTTTCAGACAGATTGGTGCATGTAGGGAATGAGCTGCCAGAGGAAGTGGTTGAGGCAGGTACAATTGCCGTATTAAAAAGGCATCTGGATGGATACATTCATAGAAAAGGTTTAGAGGGATATGGACCAAATGCAGGCAAATGGGATTCATTCATTTTAGGAAACCTGGATGGCATGAACAAGGACCTGGGGCAAAGGACCTGTTTCCATACTGCAAGACTCTATGATCCACTTCAGAGGGCAGATGTTGCCTTAGTCTAATGCTTCATTTGAAATACAGCACGCATTCAGGACTGAACCCAAGATAGTGAGGCCCGCTTCCTCAGTGCTGACCCTCTGACAGTGCAGCATTCCCTCAACACTGTACTGGGTGTGATAACCTTATGTTTGTGCTCAAGTCTCCTGGGTTGAACTTGTCATTGTGGAGAGTGCTTAGCCACCTGATAAAAGCTGATTTTGTGGAGTGGAAAGTGCAGTTGAAACAGCAGCAGTAATTATCATCCTTGTGGATGGTAACAGTAATTCTTTCTTTTCCCTCCTCTCCAGTCAATGGCGTACATGATCAGTGCAAACATGGACTCAGGAGCAACCGAATTCCAGATAGAAGCTGCCATCAGCAAGATCTTTGCATCTGTGAGTGTTGCTCTTCATCTGCTTAGTTAGTGCATGTTAAACCTGTTTGTCATCTACTTTAAACAGCGTTAGTAATCCTGTTTCTTCTGCAGTAAAAAATGCTTCATAATTGGTCAAAGTGTATCGTCTTGACTTCTGCCATTCACTGCCCAAGGAATCACTGTCGCTTTTTATTTAAGATGCAATGGATAGGTGGTTAGCTGCTGAGCACAGCAAATGATCCTGTTTCGATCTCAGGACTGACCTTTATTTATGGTGGGAAAGAATTCTCATTCTTCTCCGATACAGCGGTTCAGACTGGGGTTTTCAGATCTGTCATTCAACAGCAAATGGTTTAGCCACTCGCCAAACCCATGTCTTAATCTGACTCACACTTGAAACAGAAAGATTGCATTTCCAAAGCACCTTTCCAACTCTCGAAACATTACAATACTCTTCACTGCCAATTCAGCATTTTCCAAGTGGAGTCACATTTGTAAATGCCATTTAATTCACAGGGAGCTCCCACAGACCCATCAAATTCAGGACCAAATAATGTTTTCTAGTGATATAGTGAATTGAGGGCTAAATGTTGCACCAGGCCCTCAAATGAGGGATATGAACCAAACGCAGACAAATGTTACTACTTTGGTTTGGGAAACTAATTTGAAAGGTCTGTTTCCATGCTGAATGGCTCTGTTATTCAATACAAGAACAAACATGGCGTCATGTTTAACAGTCAGCTGAAAAAAGGAGCCTCTAACAATGCAGCAATCCCACAGCACTGACCCTCCAATAATGCAGCACCCGCTCAGTAATAAGCCTCCAACAGTGCAACACTCCCTCAGCTCAGCTCTGACGCTCCAACAGTGCAGTATTCCTCAGCACTGATCCTCCAAGTGTAGCACTCCCCTACTACTGGCCCTGAGTATAACAGCCTGGATTCTGTTTTCAAATTGTTGAGTTGGGACCTGACCCCACAAGTTCCTGAATCAGTGCTAAGAGTGTTGCCCACTGAGTCATGTGGTGTCTCCACATATCTGCTGCCCTTGTCCTTCTAGATGGAAGTGGGCATGAGTTTGAAGGTGTTGTCTAAGGAACCTTGGTGAGTTTCTCATCATGTGGTGATCACAGTTTCGCCCAAGTGTCTTGCAGTAAGGTCCCTGTTTGAGGAATGCAGAGAAGGAAAATTTTACCCCTGCATTTCAGCTAAGATATGTTGGTTTTATGGTTAATGTGTTGATACATGTTCGCAGACTGTTTCCTCTGGTAGTTGGGAGAATTTTACCTAATGATGATTGGGGGCAAGAGGAGAAGATAATGGAGAATGGAGTCCTAATCCTAAGAAATGAATTATTTAATTCAAATTACACTGACCCTGCTCATAATCTCTCTGCAGGAGGCTGCCTGGACTGTTACTGACGAATGTATTCAGCTCATGGGCGGAATGGGCTTCATGAAGGTTAGTGCTGGTATGAGTATTGTTATACCTGACCACCATGACCAGAGAAAAGTTCAAATAGGAACTAAGAAATAGCACAAATGGGCCATTACCTTTCCTCTCCCTAAGTAAGATTTTAGCTGACTTGTACCTTAATGCCACTTTGCTGGGCTATCTCCATATCGCTTAATACCTTTAGTCTAGAAAAAGCTATCAATGTCAATCTGAACACACACAGTAACTGAGCATCCACAGCTCTCAAGGAGAGAGAATTCCAAAGACACTATCTTTGAGAATAGACATCTCAGTCCAAAGGACTGGCTGACCCTTAATCCTGAGACTGTGTCCCCGTTGTTCGAGACTGAGAACTAATTGTTATGTTCTGAATCAGTTTTAAAGAGGGGGGATCTAGACCTGAAATGTTGACTCTGCTTTCTGTCCACAGATGATGCCAGACCATTTGAGTTTCTCCATCAATTTGTTTTTGCTTAACTTCAGTGCATGAGGGCACCAGAGTCTCATTGCACATTCCCTTTCCTCAAGTTATATCCATTCAGATAACAACCTGACTTCCTGTTTTTGCAAGCAAAATGGATAATCTTATATTTATTCACATTGTACTTCGTCTGCCATGCATTTGCCCACTCACTCAGCTTGTCCAAATTACACTGAAATTTCTCTGCATCCTCCTCCTAGCTCACCCTCCTACCCGGCATTGTGTCATCTGCAAATGTGGAGGTATGGTATTTACTTCCCACATACTAATCATGAATGTACATTGTGAATTGTTAGGTCCTAGGACTGATCTCTGTACTACTCCACTAGTCACTGCCTGCCACTGGGGAAAAGACCTGTTTATTCCTATCATCTCACCTGGCCCCGCTTGGTGATGGTGACTGCCTGTCACAGAGTCTTCTCTTCACCCACATCGGGCATCCAAATGTCACCCCCTGTAATTTCAATAGCATTACCATCTCTGAATCCCCTCGTCTGACTATCACGTGGTTACTACCTGAAGCACAAATGGACTAGCTATATTAATACAGTGGCTATAAGAGCAGGTTACAGTCTAGGAATCCTCAAACAAATACCTTGCCTCTGACTCCTGAAAGCAGTCCACCATCCACAAAGCACAAGTCCAAAGTGTGATGGAATATACTCATCTTGCCTGGATGAGTGCGGCTCCACCAGACTCTATGCAAGTCAGAGCAGCCTGCTTGATTGGCACCACATCCACAAACATCCATTCCCTTCACCAGAGGTGCTCCGTAGCAACAGTGTGTCTGTGTACAAGATGCACTGCAGAAACTCACCAAGGTTCCTTAGACAATACCTTCAAACTCATGTCGACTTCCATCTAGAAGGACAAGGACAGCAGACACATGGGAATATCAGCCCCTGCAAGTTCACCTCCAAGCCCCTCATCATGCTGACATGAAAATATATGTCTGTTCCTTCAGTGTCACTGGGTAAAAATCCCTAAACTCCCTCCCTAATGACATTATGAGTCTACCTATGCCTCAGGGACCACCGAGCTTCTACAAGGCAGATCACCACCAGCTTCTCAAGGCTAACTATGGATGACTACAAAATGCTGCACCAGCCTGTGTTGCTCATAATCATTTGAATGAAGTTTTAAAAATTGAGTTTAGAAAACAACCAGGATCTATAAATATAGAAGAGGGCCATTCAGCCCATTGTTCCAATGCTGGCACTTTAGGCTAGGCTATCCAATTAACCCAGAAATCTTGTGAGGGGTTGACGTTGTGGAGCTCGAGACAGGTTGCAGAAGTGAGGTGTTGAAATGACATAAGGCTTTTAAAGACTTAAGCATAAAAGTGAGGCATTTAAAATGCACGTACTGATTAATGCTGAGTCTCGACCCATCCTATCTATTGTTAGGATGCTGGTGTTGAGCGGGTGATGAGGGACCTTCGGATCTTCCGCATTTTTGAGGGAACAAATGATATTCTTCGGCTTTTTGTTGCACTCAATGGTATTCAGGTATGTATTTGACCTTCTTGTTTCTGACTCTCCCAAACTCTTCATAAGCTTTACTCCACCGTCACTACCCAGTCTGTTTTAGCTTATATGTGTCATGGTGTTTATCACTTGTTATTAGGGGAGCATTGCAAGAAAGCCCAATCTCATCCCCACTCTATTTTCTGGTGTGGGATCATAACATATATGCAAACATGGAAATTAGGAGCAGAATGAGGCCATTCAGTCTCTCAGGCCTGCTCTGTCATTCAATAAAATCATAGCTGATCTGGCTGTGTTTTGAATTCTACACTCCTATCTATCCAGGTGTGGAATCCAGTTGGTTGTGACAGTGGGTTATTTGAGGTGGAGGTTAATTGCTGTATCTGTATCTGTACCCAGTGATGCCTGTGTCATTCAGCTGTATCTCTCCCTATCCCTCTGTCTCTATTTTCAGTTTGGGGTTCATGTATTGGACTTGCTATTTGGAGTGTGAGTTATGAAGGTGATATAAAATGGACCAAATAGTCTCCTTTTAATCCATAACCGTTCCATGATTTTATGATCTATCTATTTTTTTTTTAAACTGCCTTGTCTTCACGCACACGTGTCAGTAGAAGGACACATTAAGAAAAACAGATAGGTCCTAGGCTTCATTAGAAGGTGCAGACTGTACAAAAGAAAGGAAATTTATCAAGTCATTATAAATCACTTGTTCAACCCAACTGGAGTATTGTATTCAGTTCTAAACACCATACTTTAGAAATCATGTTTAGGTTTTGCAAAGGGTAATAAGGGGATTCAGTAGAACATTTCTAGAAAGAATGGATTTCAAGGATTCTGGGTAATCCAAGATGGAGGAGAGGAAAATTTTCTGGATGTAATAGCTGCTCCTTTTTTGAGGTATTTTAGGTGTTGGAGGTGATTTCCTCGAATTCCAGGAGCAGCAATTACTGTTTTATATGCTGTTGCATTGTTTTGGAACTCTGGAGGAAAAAAAAGGCAAAACAACAGCAGTTTTAAGAGGGAGAAGAACAGACAAAAGAAGCACATGGTGATGTCAGCGCGAGAGAGAGAGAGAGAGACAGAGAGAAGAACCCAAACTGCTAACTGGCAGAGTTAGCAGTTACTGCCTTTGCTGTTGAATTCATGTATCGCTGGACATTGGAGTGCGTCTGGGAAAATTAAAAAACAGTGAAATTCACAACTGATCTTGGAGGAACCTGTTTGGGAAAGGTCACAGCACAGAAGCAGATAGGTGGATTTTAAGAGCATGCCTTAAAATAAGTCTGTAGTATAGAGTCATAGAGAGTGAGTAGAGGTGGGTTCTTTCTTGATTATATGTTTTATTGAGCTATGTCTCTTGATTAAACTTAAAATATAAGCCATAAGTATTAATTTAATCTGGAGCAATGTTTTGTAGAGGAATAAGACAATGCTACTTTCTGGGTCTGTAGATTGAAAGAAGCAAAAATGGCCCTTAGTAGAGTGATATGCTCTTCTTGTCGGATGTGGGAGTTTAGGGAGAGTTTACGGGTTACTGAGGATTATACCTGCAATAAATCCTGTTGGTTGCAAATCCTATCATATCGAATGGATCGGTTGGAGAGGTAGGTAGAGGCAATGAGGAATTTACAAGAGCAAGGGGATACGATGGATGGCAGTTATAGGAAGGGGGGAAAGTCTCAGATACAGTCACATAGATGGGTTAACTCTAGGAAAGGTAAGAGAGGTAGGCAGGTAGTGGAGGGGTCTTATGTGGATATACCCATTTCAAACAAATAAGCTATTTTGGAAAATGTACGGGGTGATGGACACTCAGGGATACATAGCACGAACAGCCAAGTTTCTGGTATTGATGCTGGCTCTAATGTAATGAGGTATGTCGGGTTCCAAGTAATCAATTGTTTTAGGGGACTCTCCTGTCTGAGGTACAGACAGACGTTTCTATGGCCAGCAGTGAAAAATCAGAATGGTGTGTTGCTTCCCTGGTGCCAGGATCAAGGATGTCTCAGAGAGAGTGCAGAATGTTCTCAAGGGGGAGAGGGACCAGCAGGAGGTCATTGTACACATTGGAACTAATGGCATAGGAAGGGAAAAGGTTGAAGTTCTGAAGAGAAATTAGAGAGTTAGGCTGGAATTTAAAAAGGAGGTCCTCGAGAGTAGTAATATCTGGATTACTCCCGGTGCTATGAGCTAGTGAGGGTAGGAATAGGAGGATAGAGCAGATGAATGCATGGCTGAGGAGTTGGTGTATGGGAGAAGGATTCACATTTTTGGATCATTGGAATCTCTTTTGGGGTAGAAGTGACCTGAACAAGAAGGATGGATTGCACCTAAATTGGAAGGGGACTAATATACTGGCAGGGAGATTTGCTAAAGCTGCTTGGGGGTGGGTGGTGGGACCCATGGAGAAAGTGAAGAAAGATTTCAACCTGAGACTGGTACAGTTTAGGACAAAGGTAAGTCAAACAGTCAGGGGCAGGCAGGCACAAAGCAGAGAACAAGGTGGGACTGTTAAATTAAACTACATATAATTCAATGCAAGAGACCTAACCGGGAAGGCAGATGAACTCAGGGCATGGTTAGGAACATGGGACTGGGATATCATACCAGTTACAGAAATGGTTCAGGAATGGATAGGACTGGCAACTTAATGTTCCAGGATACAAATGCTACAGGAAGGACAGAAAAGGAGGCAAGAGAGGAGGGGGAGTGGCATTTTTAATAAGGGGTAGCATTACTGCTGTACTTAGGATATTCCCAGAAATACATCCAGGGAAGTTATTTGGGTAGAACAAAGAAATAAGAAAGGGATGATCACCTTATTGGGATTGTATTATAGACCCCCTAATAGTCAGAGGGAAATTGAGAAACAAATTTGTAAGGAGACCTCAGTTATCTGTAAGAATAATAGTGGTTATGGTAGGGGATTTAACTTTCCAAACATAGACTGGGACTATCATAGTGTTAAGGGTTTAGATGGAGAGGAATTTGTGTGTACGGGAAAATTTTCTGATTCAGTATGTGGATGTACCTACTAGAGAAGGTGCAAAACTTGACCTACTCTTGGGAAATAAGACAGGGCAAGTGACTGAGGTGTCAGTGGGGGAGCACTTTGGGGCCAACGACCATAATTCTATCAGTTTTAAAATAGTGATGGAAAAGCATAGACCAAATCTAAAAGTTGAAGTTCTAAATTGGAGGAAGACCAATTTTGACGGTATTAGGCAAGACCTTTCAAAAGCTGATTGGGGGGCAGATGTTCATAGGTAAAGGGACAGCTGGAAAATGGGAAGCCTGCAGAAATGAGATAACAAGAGTCCAGAGAAAGTATATTCCTGTCAGGGTGAAAGGGAAGGCTGGTAGGTATAGGGAATGCTGGATGACTAAAGAAATTGAGGGTTTGGTTAAGAAAAAGAAGGAAGCATATGTCAGGTATAGACAGGATAGATCGAGTGAATCCTTAGAAGAGTATAAAGGCAGTAGGTGTATACTTAAGAGAGAAATCAGGAGGCCAAAAGGGGACATGTGATAGCTTTGACAAATAGAGTTAAGGAGAATCCAAAGGGCTTTTACAAATACGTTAAGGACAAAACGGTAACGAGGGAGAGATTAGGGCCCCTCAAAGATCAGCAAGGCAGCCTTTGTGTGGAGCCGCAGATACTAAACGAGTATTTTGCATCAGTATTTACAGTGGAAAAGGACATGGAAGATATAGAATGTACGGAAACAGATGGTGACATCTTGCAAAATGTCCATATTACAGAGGAGGAAGTGCTGGATGTCTTGAAATGCGTAAAGGGGGATAAACCCCCAGGACCTGATCAGGTGTACTTGTGAACTCTTTGGGAAGCTATGGAAGTGATAGCGGGGCCTCTTATTGAGATATTTGTAGTCACAGGTGAGGTGCCGGAAGACTGGAGGTTGGCTAATGTGGTGCTATTGTTTAAGAAAGGTGGTAAGGACAAGCCAGGGAACTATAGACCAGTGAGCCTGACGTCAGTGGTGGGCAAGTTGTTGGAGGGAATCCTGATGGACAGGAAAGGCAAGGACTGATTCGGGATAGTCAACATGGCTGTGCCTGGGAAATCATGTCTCACAAACTTGATTGAGTTTTTTGAAGAAGTAACAAAGAGGAGTGACTGAGGGCAGAGCAGTAGATGTGATCTATATGGACTTCAGTAAGGCATTCGACAAGGTTCCCCATGGGAGAGTGGTGAGCAAGGTTAGATCTCATGGAATACAGGGAGAACTAACCATTTGGATACAGAACTGGCTCAAAGGTAGAAGACAGAGGGTGGTGGTAGAGGGTTGTTTTTCAGACTGGAGGCCTGTGACCGGTGGAGTGCCATAAGGATCGGTGCTATGTCCACTAATTTACATCATTTATATAAATGATTTGGATGGAAGCATAAGAGCTATAGTTAGTAAATTTGCTGATGATACCAAAATTGGAGGTGTACTGGACAACGAAGAAGGTTCCTTCAGATTACAACGTGATCTTGATCAGATGGTCCAGTGGGCTGAGAAGTGGCAGATGGAGTTTAATTTAGATAAATGTGAGGTGCTGTATTTTGGGAAAGCAAATCTTAGCAGGACTTACCATTAAGTGTATAAGGTCCTAGGGAGTGTTGCTGAACAAACAGACCTTGGAGTGCAGGTTCGTAGCTCCTTGAAAGTGGAATCATAGGTAGATAGGATAGTGAAGAAGGCATGCTTGCTTTTATTGGTCAGAGTATTGAGTACAGGAGTTGGGAGGTCATGTTGCAGCTGTGCGGGACTTTGGTTCGGCCACTGTTGGAATATTGCATGCCATTCTGGTCTCCTTCCTATGGGAAAGATGTTGTGAAACTTGAAAGGGTTCAGAAAAGATTTACAAGGATGTTGCCAGGGTTTGAGCTACAGGGAGAGGCTGAACAGGCTGGGGCTGTTTTCCCTGGAGCGTCGGAGGCTGAGGGGTGACCTAATAGAGGTTTACAAAATTATGGATAAATAGACAAAGTCTTTTCCCTGGGGTGTGGGGGAATCCAGAACTAGAGGACATAGGTTTAGGGTGAGGGGGAAGATATAAAAGAAACCTAAGGGGCAACTTTTTCACGCAGAGGGTGGTACATGTATGGAATGAGCTGCCAGAGGAAGTGGTGGAGGCTGGTACAATTACAACATTTAAGAGGCATTTGGGTGGGTATATGAATAGGTAGGATTTGGAGGGATATGGGCCGGATGCAAGCACGTGGGACTGGATTGGGTTGGGATATCTGGTCAGCATGGATGAGTTGGACTGAAGGGTCTGTTTCTGTGCAGTACATCTTATGACTCTAATTACCTGGAGAGATTAGAGAAGCTGGGATTGTTCTCCTTAGTGCGGACAAGGGAGACATTTAAGTGAGGCTACTCAAAATAACGAGGGGCTTGAATTGTGTAAAAAAGGAAGAACAGTTACCAGCATGGGAAGGTCAGTAACTAGAGGGGCTAAGGCTGAAGAGATGGTAAAAGAGCTTCAGGGAGATGAGAAGAAGGTTTTTTGATGCAGCGAGTTGTGATCTGGAATGAAAGTGAAGTGGAAACAGATTCAGGCAAAGGTATAAACACTTGAAGGGGATAAATTGCACAGCTAATGGCAGTGTGGGTTGGGGTGGTGTTGGGAGCCAGTAAGGAAGTGGGGCAAGTTACATTGATCTATCATAGAGCCAGTCACCTGAGCCTTTTTCAGTGGGAGGGATTGGTGGTGGAATGAGAAGAGAGTTCCTGAAGGCAGTATCTTTACATTGGATGCAAATGCATGGTTGGTGAAAATTCACCCAAAGTCACACGCCCACTGAGTGAAACAAACTAATTTGTTGTGAGTACAACCTGTGACAAACAACACCCACAAAAAAAAGCTCCACTAATGATTGAGTCACCTCAGCCTGAATATATCCTGCTTCCTCACAATTATATTTCCCGGATATTTCCCCAGACTCCTCCGAGAGGGACTGAATGGACATATTCAGACTAACAACCTCTTCCTTGAAGCACGCTGAAAAGATAGACATCGTATCAAAGTTTGTCATCTTGCAATCATCAGGACAAATTGTTATGGACTAGGCCAGACCACTCAAAACATTCTTAAGCAGGCAGCCCAGACCATAAATTTACAATTTGATTTGGTAAGTCTACAGTGAAAATTACCCAGAGTAAGCTAGCGAGGTTGACTACTAGGTTTTAAAGCAGACAAAAACGTATTCACAAAATTACACAATGAAACACGAAGAACAGAATAAAGAACCCCTACAGAGCTCAGTCTATCCAAACTATAGACTTAATTTTGCTGTTCCAAATATTCACAACAGTCCCACTAAGCAAACTCCCTTAAAACACAATTTAAGAACAGGTGCTTACAGGTTGAAGTTAGAAGGGCAGAAAGAGAGAGAGTCTGTTCACACAGTCCACTGCTGAACTCCCAACCAGTTCTGGGCTGAACTGCTCAGATAGAGAGCTGACCACTCTCCTTTCATGATACAGATCACTTCTAAAACATGACCACTTTGGCCTGAAGTCTCATCTGTTTACATATAAACAAAAGGCCTCTCAAAATCCTTTTCACCTCTGTACTAAATTAGTCTTATTGGAGCTGGACCGTTTAAGACCCCTCTGCAAAAAACCAAGGACACTGTGTCCTTGAGAATAGGACCAGCTTTGTGACATCTCCTTCCTTTGAAAAAAAATGAACCATCAACATTGAAAGATGGCTTCATTTTTAAAACCCTTCAAACCCGGTGAGTACTCTAAAGACACACATATAACATACTAACTGGACACATACAAACATGCACAACCACATGCAAATTCAGGCTGTGGCACACCTGCCACCGAGCATCTCTGTATCTCATTCAAGCCTCGATAACACATCAGCAATCATATTTTCGCGACCTGCCACGTGCACAATTGTCAAAGTGAATGGCTGCAACAACAAGCTCAACCTAAACAGACTGGCATTTTTGTTCTGAAATCTTTCCACAAATGTCAATGGGTTATGATCAGTGTATACGATTGTCTCAGATGCATTGCTGGTAATATAAACACTGAAATGTTGTAATGCCAACACCAAGCTTAAAGTCTCTTTCTCCACCGTTAAATATTTCTGTTGATGATTCAACTTTCTGGGAAAATACTCGATGAGTCTTTCTATTCCCTCGTCATCCTCCTGCTGGAGTACCGCACCGACACCCACATCACTGGCATCGATAGCCACTTTGAAAAGCTTTGTATAATCCAGGGTGGCTAATACTGGGGCAGTGGTTAACACAGTTTTTAGGCTGTCAAATGCCTTTTGACTGTACACTGAAACTTGTCTTTTTTTAACAATTCGGTGAGTGGAGCAGCCACACTGCTAAAGTTCATCACAAATCTTCAGTAAAGTCCACTCAATCCCAGGAACCGTGTTTCTGCTTTTCTCGTTGACGGTGTGGGAAGTCCCCCATTTACTTTTGTTTTTGCATCTCATGGAGCCATTTGTCCATGTCCAATAACGTGGCCCAGGAAGGTGACTTGGGCTTTGGCAAATTCACCTTTAGCCAGGTTTACCACCAAGCCTGCCTTCCAAAGTCGATCGAACAAGTCTGATAAATACTGTAAATGTTCCTTCCATGAGTGACTACAAATCACCAGGTCATCAATATACACCACACAGTTGGGTAATCTGGCAATGACCTTATTAGTCAGTCTCTGAAATGTGCCTGGAGCATTTTTCTTACCAAATGGCATGACTTTAAACTGATAAAGTCCCAATTTGGCATTACGAAAGCTAAAATTGCCTTTACTCCCTCTGACAGAGGTACTTTCCAGTGGCCTCTGAGCAAGTCCAACTTAAAAATGTAAGATGCTTGTCCCACTTTTTCAACAGTCCTCCTAACGTGCAATTAGATATGCATCAGTCTTTGTAACGGTGTTGACTTTGGGATAGTCCACACATAACCACTGGGTACCATCTGGCTTTGGCACCATGACTGTGGGTGAGCTCCAGTCACTGTAACTCCCTTTGATTATGCCATCATGGAGCATACGCTCTATCTCCTTCTGAACCTGTGCCAACTTTAGAAGGTTATGAGTATAAGAATGTTGTTTAATTGGAATAGCATCTCCTATCTCTACATCATGCACAATCAGGTTATAACTTCCCAGTGTATTTCCCCCATATCTCCCCATGTGATAGCGATAACTCTTTCAGGTCATTTCGATTTCCTTGTGGAAGGTAACTCAATCATTTATCCCAATTTTTGACAACTTCCTCATTGTCCAATTTGATTTGAGGAATGTCCAATTCAGAATCCTCCTGAACTTGCTTCTTCCTTCTGTGCTGTGATCATTAACACCTTCTCCTCTTGCTTTCCTTTAAAATACCCTTTGAGCATATTCACATGACACACTCTGAGATTCCTTCCCGTCTGGAGTCCTTATCAAGTAGCTCACCTCACTCAATTTCTTCTCGATTTGATAAGGTCCACTCAACCTTGTTTTTCAGGCTCACCTGTTACTGGAAGTGACACCAATACCTTATCCCCAATTGCAAAATTGTGAATTTGTGATTTCTTATCCGCTTCCCGTTTCATTGTGTGCTGTGATATTTTTAAATGCTGTCCAGACTACTCTCCAGGTCTACTTAATCATTCTCTAAAATGTGACACGTACTCCAAATGGTGGTCTCTGAATTCTGATTTATTAATTTCTCCTTAATCAATTTTAACGGCCCTCTTACTTCATGCCCAAAAATTAATTCAAATGGACTGAATTTGGTCGATTCATTTGGTGTGTCTCTGATCGTTAAAAAGTACAAATGGAACTCCCTTATCCCAATCATCTGGATAATCCTAACCATAAGCCCTCAATATGCTCCTTAATGTATGATGCCATCTCTGTAGTGCTCCCTACGATTCAGGATAGTATGAAGTAGACTTGAATTGCTTTATTCCCAGGTTATCCATAACCACCCTGAATAGTTTGGATGTGAAGATTGATCCTTGATTTGACTGGAACTCTCTTGGTAGTCCGTATCTAGTCAAAACTTGGGGTGATTCTTCTACAGCCCTTATAGCTGTGATGTTGTGTAACAGAATTGCCTCTGGAAATCTGGTCGGCACATCCATTATTGTTAATAAATACTTATTCCCACTTTTTATTTGAGGTAGGGGACCTACGCAGTCAATCAAGATTCTTGTGAAAAGTTCCTCGAATGCTGGAAGAGGTATTAACGGTGCAGGTTTTATTACTGCCTGTGGTTTCCCATTAGCTGACATGTATGACACGTCTGGCAAAATTCAAATACATCCTTGTTTAGTCCAGGCTTGTAAAAATGTTTTTGTACCTTAGCCTGTGTTTTCCTCACCCCTAAATGACCTTCACGTGAAAGTTCATGTGCTGCTTGCAGCACCTCCTTTCTGTACCTGACTGGCAAAACAATTTAATGATTCTCTGTCCATTTCTCATCTGTTTGAATATGTGATGGTCTCCATTTCCTCATTAAGACATCAATTGTTAAGTAATAACACACAGGGATGCATTCACTCTCCTTCCCTGTATATGCCTTTTGACACAACTGTTTTAAGGTCTCATCTTTCTGCTGTAACTCAATCAGCTTAGCAGAGCTTAAAGATACTTGCCTGTTTATCTACTTGTTCCTGCCCTGCCCCACTTAATCTAGTCAAAAAGGGTCTCAGATAAAGCTATGTCAGCTTCCTTATCTGTGCCATTTGATCTCTCCTGCTTCAACTTGTGCCTCTGTGATCCTGTGATCACACAATCTGGGAAAGTTCCTGAATAGGCACCCTTCATTTCTTCAGTTGTCTGTGTCTCCACTGGCTTTTCAACTAGAGTAGGCAGCATGCCTACCGGTGAATCAGCTACATCATTTGCAAGGACAATTGTATTCCTGCAGCTGAGAGTTTGTCCAGTGCTCCTACCACAAATTCTCCACTCTTCTCTGGACTCTCTAACCTTCCTTTACATAATTGAGCGTTCTTTTCTCACCATGAATTCCTGTTACCAGTACCTTTTCTGGCAATAGTCCCTCAGAAGTACATATCGCCTCATCCTTCAGCATCTCAGACTGAGAGGATCCTGTGTCCTTTCATATTGTAACCTGTTTACCTGCTACTCCTGGCCTATGTGAATAAACTTTACCCTTGCATGCATATTTTGTACGCAGATCTGGCACTTCCTCCTTAACCAACCTCTGATCATCTTGTACACTCTGAGACAGTTATCTAACTTCCCGTGTGCTTTTTGTTACTAGTCCAACAAAACTCCCAGGCTTGTCCAGTTTTCCTACATCTGGCTTTCTCCTAGCCCACCAACGCTGTGATTCTGTGTGGCCCACTTTATTACAATGAAAACACTAGAGCTTTTTAACTTCTTTGACCTCCTCAAGGGTTTCTGTTTTACCCTGTGGTAAGTTATCCTTATGACCTTCACTGAGATTCACCTTTCCCTTTCCATGTGAAGATTTCTCTTTGCCCCAATTTCTATCTCTCATGGACTGAAATTGATTCTAGAAACCAAACCATGTTTTATGGACCGGCTCATAATCATCCGCCCCTTCAGCTGCTAACCTTGCTGTTTTAACTCTCTGCTCTTCCACATGAGTTTGCACTACTTCTCGTTCAGGTTACCTTCAGCCTTTATCTCCAGCCTTTTAAGCTGACTTTGCTTTTTAAGTGTCAGTTTCTGATGTTCAAAAACTCTCTTTTCCTCTGTTCTGCTCCTCTCTCTTTTTCCCTCTCTTCTGCTTTTAATCGTAAGTCAAACTGTTTCATTTCTGCTGCCCTTTCCTTATCTCTCACCTCAAACTCAAGCTGCTTCATTTGCAATTGAATTCTTGCCACCTCTATAGATTCTAATGATTTCTCCAAGTTTAAATGCTGAGCTACTGCTGTAATTGTCTCTCCTTTCCTCACAGAAACAAGCAGTTCCAACTCCAGCTTGTCTGCAAATTCCTGCAGCTAGGTCTTATTCACCTTTTGCGAAACTTCCAAAGTCACCACATCCACTTCCAGAAAACTTTTGGTGACTGAAAGAGCCATTACTATTCCAACCAAACCAACACCCGAAATAAAGACACTAGCACCTACCACTAGCTGTTTAAAATCCTGCAAAGAGCCCCCAATCTGTTATGGACTAGGCCAGATCACTCAAAACATTTTTAAGCAGGCAGTCCAGACCATAAATTTACAATTTGTTTCAGTAAGTCTACAGTGAAAATTACCCAGAGTAAGCTAGCGAGGTTGACTACTACAGACAAAAACGTATTCACAGAATTACACAATAAAACACGACGAACATATTAAAGAACCCCTACAGAACTCAGTCTACCCAAACTAGACTTAATTATGCTGTTTCAAATATACACAACAGTCCCACTAAGCAAACCCCCCTATAACAGTTTTTAAAAAAAGGAACGAGTGTTTACAGGTTGAAGTTAGAAGGGCAGAAAGAGAGAGAGTCTGTTCACACAGTCCACTGCTGAACTCCCAACCAGTTCTGGACTGAACTGCTCAGATAGAGAGCTGACCACTCTCATTATACAGATCACTTCGAAAACATGACCACTTTGGCCTGAAGTCTCATCTGTTTACATATAAGCAAAAGGCCTCTCAAAATCCTTTTCAGCTCTGTACCAAACCAGTGTAATCAGAGCCTGGCCCGTTTACGACCCCTCTGGAAAAAAAAGCAAGGACACAGTATCCTAGAGAAAAGGATCAGCTTTTAGAAAAAAGGGATCAGCTTTGTGACAAAATGCACGAATGTGAAATTTTAATCAGCCGTAAAAATTTATACTGCCACAATCCTATTGGCTCAAAATTTAGCATTCATACATTTTTCCTAAAGAGTGCAACATGACCAACCTAGGCAAAGTGTCTCTCTCTTCTTAGCAACAATTATCCAGAGTATCTGTGATTATAGATTAGAGTGGTGCTGGAAGAGCACAGCAGGTCAGGCAGCATCTGAGGCTTGCTGTACTTTTCCAGCACCACTCTAATCTAGACTGTGATCTCCAGCATCTGCAGTCCTCACTTTTGCCTGTCTGTGATTATAGATGCAGGGTTTTGTTTCCAAAGTAGAGAAAAAGGATAACTGAATGGGTGGATAGGAGTGTGCAGAGGTTTGCAATGCTGGGGACCAGAAATCTAAGTCAGTGGAGACATTTCTGAAAGTATAGAAAAGCAGTGAGATTTTACATGCTTCAAGATTGCCCTGTTCTGTTGTCCATGTTATATCCGCATGTAACCAAATCAGTACTGACCTCCCTTGCTGGCCTAATTGTCATCTTGGTCACTAATACCACCTCTGTCCTCATCCCAAGCATTGGAACTTCTCAAATTCCTACCTGTTAGATCTATTTCAGTAATGACCTGACATTTGCATGATGTATACTTTCAAGCATTTAGTCAAAGTCTATTTCCTTTTCTGCCTGTTGAAGCATTTTGACATGTTTTTAATATAAAAGCAGTGACTCGGACTGATTGGTATCCTTGCTTTTTATCATGCAGACCACTGGGAATCACCTAAAAGGACTGCAGACAGCACTGAAGAATCCCATCGAAAATGCCAGTCTGTTAAGGAGTGAAATCGGCAAGCGGGCACGAAGGTTACTGACTCCACACTGCTTCCAGTGGCCAGTTCAAACTCATCATCAAAGACAAACCATTTCTTTAATTTTCCCATATCTTATCCTCTCCTATGAGCACGTTCTGAGGCAGTGACCCTCCATGCCCTCAGTATGGATCCTCTGACCATGCAAAGCTTCCTCTGTACTGACCCTCTGACAGTGTGACGTTCCCTCAGCATTGACCCTCTGAGAGTACAGCTCTCCTTCAGTACTGACCCTCTGAGTCTGGCACTCCTTTGGCACTAACCCTGCAACAGTGCAGCACTCAATATGTATGCTGACTCTCCAATAGTGCAACGGTCTCTGAGCACTGATCCTTAGACAGTGCCATCCTACCTTAATGCTGACCCTCCGACAGTGCAACATTCCCTCAGCACTGACCCTCCGCCATAGCGCTCCCTCAGCACTGACCCCCCAATGGTGCAGGGCTCCCTTAACACTGACCCTCTGACAGTGCAGCTGTCTCAGCGCTGACCCTCTGACATTGCACCTTTCATTCAGGATTGCACTGGGAGTGTCTGTCCGTATATGTGTTCATGTCTTTGTAGTGCTGCCTGAAGTCTCAACTTTCTGACAGAAAAGGAAGTGTTTGCCATTGTGGCATGGCTTGATCTTCTAAAGATTACATTCATTGATAAATGTAATAATTTGGGTTCTAATTGAACTCAGTGATGGGTCCAATGTCATCTTTTTCTAAGGCAAAGTGTTTAGGTCATAATGAGATTCTCTGATAGCTTGATTGTAACTGCCCTCACCTAGTACCTGGGAGTCATGGAGGGATCTGTATGTTGGTCCCCTAGAGCCTTGAAAGAGTCTGTTCAAACTCCATTCTGTGGTAGGTTTGCTGATTGTAGCTTGTTAGTGATCGGGAACTGCGCAAGGGCACTGTTGAATCAAGAGGATACATTATATCTCTGCACTTGGGAACCTGCAGAAGTCCCTAGTTTCTTCTCCATGACAGTATAAATTGTTGTTCCCTTTGAAATCTGGCATTCTGTCTGTGTCCTGATGACTGCAAGGTGCAAGCGTGGACAATATGTCTCTCTTTGCACTGATCCCAAAAGCCCCATAAAAATAAATGATAAACTATATGAGGATTAAGGAACAAAATCAAAACCAGTCAGGATACCCATTTGGGATTGCTGTCCAGTGCTCCTATAGACCTCCTTTGGCTTTAATACCTTGTCATGATTAAAGAGCTGATAATATCATTTCCAGATCTGATGTATGGTGTGGTGGTTGAATGGTCTCTGACATGGATAAGTGCTGCTGTAGAGGGTGAAGGGAAACAAGTAAATTAATCTGCACTGCCTGTCCAGTACTCGAGCGTTAGGACTGTGGGATGAAGTGTGAGCATGAGGCTCTTTCCTTCCTGATTCTGTCTTTTTGTTTCCCTCCTTGTTGCAGGAAGGTTGGGCTTAGTACAGGCATAAGCCTGAGTAACAGTATACATCCAGAACTGAAGCAAAGTGGAGAACTGGTGAGTACACTACTCACAGTAGCACTATTTATACACATACTGCCTGAAAGCAGTTTATTTGACACATAGGAACAGCAGAAGGCTATTGAATCTGTTGCGCCTACTCTACTGTTCATATGATCATAGTACAGGAAAGTGGTATTGAGATACTATCTTCAAATCTGTTGGGGTGGAGAATTACAAAAATTCACCCTCCACTAATCCGTATCCTGAATGGCCTGCCCTTATTTTGAGACCATGGCCCCTGGGTCGAGACTCACCTGCCGTAGGCTTCATCCAACCAACTTCCACCCTCTTAAGAATTTTGTAGGTTTCAATTAAACTCTACAGAAAAACAGGCCCAGTTCTGTTAATTTCCTTTCATAAAATCTTGCAAGGAGTTCATCCAGTGAACCTCCATTACATCCCTTTAAGGCAGATATATCCTTCCTTACATAAGGAGACTAAAACTGAGAGTTACTCAGTTATTCACTGGATGAATCTACAGGTCTTCTGGTCTCAGGGATTGAACCACGTGAGAGAGAACCAGAACAGACCATTATCAGGAATGGAAGAAAGAATGAATGAATAGCACTGTTCACACCTCAACTGGCCCAAGAATGACTCCCAGTCATTATAGTTGTTTTGCAAGGGTTGTCATTCCCGTAACATAGGAAACAAGTCCCCTCAGCAATGTGATAAGCATCAGATCATCTGTTTTTAGTGATCAGATACAGATTGGTCCCAGGACATCAGGGAGAATTCCATTATTCATTGGGGTAGTGGCCATTAACATCGATCCAAGAGGAAAGGTGCTGCCTCAGTTTAATGTCCTATCTAATTCATGGTACCTCTGTCAGTGTAGCACTCCCTCAGTGCTCTGCTAGGACATCAGTCTAGATTTTTGGCTCAAGTCACGAAAATGGGATTTAAGGCCACAAGATAATGACTACAGAGAAGAGCTTTCCTCCTCTAATGTACAGCGATTTTAAATTCTGAATTACACTTATTTATGAACTGATGGTTCATAAAATTAAAAATGTGATTTTTCTTTTTGTAGTGGAGAGTTAGTATGCATTCTGAAATAGCAGAATGAGTAGCAGGTTCTTATTTTTAAAAGTCATAGTCTCCTCTGTTGAAACAAACTTGTCAGTGAAACAAATAAGTTTCCTGATGAAAACTTTGTTGAACTTCCCCTTCGCTTATCAAACACCACCTCCCCCTATGTTGATGGTAATATAGGGCAGAATTTATTGCTCTTAATTTCTGTTACTATATAATATTCAGTTTCTTCTAACCCACCTTATACTAATTAACTTTTTGTGAGTCACCTTCGGAGTAAGTTCAGTGTCACCAGTTAAAATATTTAATGTGGTTACTGGGGTTGGAGAAGGGGCAGTCCTATTCAATCCCCTTCACTCATTTGACTTTTCAAATATTATAAAAGCTGGGTATTTTAATCTGACTCAAATCACATCATCTTCAAGTCAGATTGGTAGCAAGCTTCCTTATACCACTCTCAAACAGTGAGGTTTGAATATTAAGATTATACAGGATTATTAAGGGGTGGCATGGTGGCTCAGTGGTTAGCACTGCTGCCTCACAGTGCCAGGGACCGATTCTCACCTCAGGTGACTGTGCAGTCTCCACACAGATATTCTCCCTGTGTCTGTGTGGGTTTCCTCTGGGTGCTCTGGTTTCCTCCCACAATCCAAAGATGTGCAGGTCAGGTGAATTGGCCATGCTAAATTGCCCATAGTGTTAGGTGCATTAGTCAGGGGTGAATATAGGGTAAGGGAATGGGTCTGGGTGGGTTACTCTCCAGAGGGTCAGTGTGGACTTGTTGGGCCGAAGGGCCTGTTTCCATACTGTAAGGAATCTAATCTAATCTAATTTAATCTCTTCTTCTTGAATCTTCCTTCCCCAGTTCTCCAATCCACTCCTACAGTATAGAACACACAACGGTACAGCACAGGAAGAGGCCCTTCAGCACATCATGTCAGTGCAGACCACAATACCATTCTAAACCTGCATATGATTGTTATCGCTCTATTCTCTGCCTCTTCATGTATTTGACTAAATGCCTCTTAAATATTGCTCTTGTATCTGCTGTTACCACCTCCCCTGGCAGCATATTCCAGGCACCTACCACCCTCTGTTTATAAAAGAAAACCTTGCCTAGCGCATCTCATTTAAACTTTCCCCTCTCACTTTAAATCCATGCTCCCTGGTATTTGACATTTTCACCCTCAGAAAAAGACTCTAACTAATCCACCCTATCCATGCCTCCCATTATTTTATATACATCTATCAGGTTGCCTCACAGCCTCTAACACTCTAGCAAAAACAATCCCAGTTTGTCCAACCTCTCCTTGTAGCCAGTACACTCTGATTGAGGCAACATCCAGTAAGTCTCATTTGCACTTTCTTCCAAAGTCTCCACATCCTTTCTATAGTGTGAAGACCAGATGTACAGAGCTGCAAGCACTGATGAGAAAGTAGTTTCTTTCCAACTCATTTAGTCACTTCAAATTGGTCCCCCTTAATCTTCTACCCACCAAGAGAATACAAGCCTACTCTGCAATTTAGTGTCATTATTTAATCCTTTCAGTACTGGATCATTCTGGTTAATTTGCTCTGCTCTCTCTACAATGACTTTCCTGATGATGCAGGGCCCAGCATTTGAACCCAATAGGGTCTCTGCAGAGCTGTATATCAATAGGAATATCACTTTCACTTGTCTGTAGTCCAGCCCCCTTGTGATTAAAGACCAATAGGTCAAAACTATACTTTTTGATCAAAATTACAGTGTGCCAGGGTCCTGCTATCTGAGGAGAAGTTATTTAAAAAGTGGGCTTCTATACCTCCAAAAAGGTAGAAGACCACAGAATGATTTGATTAAGGATTTTGTAAGGAACTGATAGGGTCAAGAAATGTTTTCTATTGGCTGGAGTTAAGGAAATGGGACAAAACCTTAAAGTCAGGGGCCAGTTTAAAAATATTTAGCCATGTAATAGTTAGCAAGTCTGTGGACCTCCACCCCACAGAGAAAGCTCAATTAATAATTTTAAATTGGAGATGGATAGGTTATTGCTAGACAAAGGAGTTGAAGAATATAGAATTAATACATGTGGATGGAGTTTGTATAGAGTTGGGCAAAGGTCTCATTAACCAAGTAGTATTATCTTAGAGTTGAGTGGCCCCCCCTCCACTTCCTGTGTGTTGTTCATTTACTGGTCTAATATTACAAAGTGTGTCTTTTGAATGACCATGGCTTTGTTTGTTAACAGGCAGTGAAAGCTATTGAAAAATTTGGTGGCTGTACAGAAGATCTGCTGTTGAAATATGGCAAGAGAATTGTAGGTGAGAACAGTTGTTAAATGTGAGGTTTGAAGTTGCATGGACATTGTGATAAAAAGAGAGGCTGATATTGTATTCTTCCATAAGATTTCCATTTTATCTTTGCTGATGGCTAGCACTCATCAGTACTGACCTTCCAACAATGCTGCCACTCCCTCTGCACTGACCCTCCAACAGTCTGCTGATCCTTTGTGCAATCCTGGTACTGTCAGCTTGGATTATCTGCTAATGTCTTTAATGAGGCTTGAACACCAACCTCAGACTCAACAGGAAGAATGCCAATGACTAAGCTAGGTTGATACAGCCTCTCTGCAGAGCATTATTGGTGTGCCTTGAGCAGTTCCTAACACTGTTGTTTTGTGTGATTTTACAGATGAACAGTTCCTGCTGAAAAGGATAGCAGATAGTGCCATTGACTTGTATGCCATGGTAGTTGTTCTCTCCCGGTAAGTACTTTGCAGTGAAGATGCAGTTGATTCACATGTTCATGTTTTCCTTTTTGCAAGTGCTGTGCATGTCATGAAATACACTCACCATTTGCAACTATTGCTGAATTCTGGGGTGGTGAGAAGTAAATTTGGTGTGAATCCTATTTTTGAAATTTGCTTCAAAAAGCCTCATGATGAGCATCTCTTCATTCGGACAGGAGAAAAATCCAGGCTTCTAAGGCAACGTGGGCTTTCAAATTCATCTCCATAATTTGAGCAGGTTACAGTAATGTTACATCTTTAATGTATTAAACGATCCAAGGCACTTCAAAAGTGTATTATGAAATAGAACAAGTCATCATAAGGATATTGGATCAACTGACGTAAAATTTGATCAAAGAGTTGGGTTTTAAGGAGCATCTCAAAAGGATGAAAGTGAGGTGCAGAGGCAGAAAGGTGTAAGGAGCTGTTAGAAATTCCAGAACTTGGAGGCAACTGCAGGTACAGCACCAGTGGTGGAGCAATTAAGGTAGCCAGAAAAGATCTAAAAAAAAGAGTTGAGAAGAGAAAGGAGGGGACGTGAGAAGTTGCTGCCGGATAGGGTCAGAGAAAACCCTGGAGTTTTCTACAGGTATATAAGGGATAAAAGAATGACTAGAGTAAGATTAGGGCCAATCAAGGACAGGAGTGGGAAGTTGTGTGTGGAGTCAGAGGAGATGGGGAAGCGCTAAATGAATATTTTTTGTCAGTATTCACACTGGAAAAAGACAATGTTGTTGAGGAGAAAACTGAGAAACAGGCTACGAGACTACATGGGAATGAGGAACACAAGGAGGAGGTATTAGAAATTCTGGAAAGTGTGTGAAAATAGATAAATCCCCTGGGCTGGATGGGATTTATCCTAGGATTCTCTGGGAAGCCAGAGAGGAGATTACCGAGCCTTGGCTTTGATCTTTATGTCGTCATTGTCTACAGGAACAATACCAGAAGACTGGAGGATAGCAAATGTTGTTCCCTTGTTCAAGAAGGGCAGCAGATACAACCCTGGTAATTATAGACCAGTGAGCCTTACTTTGGTTGTGGGTAAAGTGTTGGAAAAGGTTATAAGAGATAGGATTTATAATCATCTTGAAAGGAATAAGTTGATTAGGGATAGTCAGCATGGTTTTGTGAAGGGCCTCACAAACCTTATTGAATTCTTTGAGAAGGTGACCAAACAGGTGGATGAGGATACATCAGTTGATGTGGTGTATATGGATTTCAGTAAGGTGTTTGCTAAGGTTCCCCACGGTAGGCTATTGTACAAAATACAAAGACATGGGATTGATTTAGCAGTTCAGATCAGATATTGGCCAGCTGAAACAAGACAGAGGGTGGTGGTTGATGAGAAATATTCATCCTAGAGTTCAGATACTAGTGGTGTACTGCAAGGATCTGTTTTGAGTCCACTGCTGTTCATCATTTTTATAAATGACCCGGATGAAGGCGTAGAAAGGTGGGTTAGTAAATTTGCGGGCGACACTAAGATCGGTACAGTTGTGGATTTTCCCGAAGGATGTTGTAGGCTACAGAGGGACATAAGTAAGCTGCAGAGCTGGGCTGAGAGATGGCAAATGGAGATTTAATGCAGAAAAGTGTGAGATAATTCACTTTGGAAGGAATAACAGGAATGCAGAGTACTGGGCGAATGGTAAGATTCTTGGTAGTGTGGATAAGCTGAGAAATCTTGGTGTCCATATACAAAGATCCCTCAAAGTTGCTGCCCAAGTTGATGGGGTTGTTAAGAAGCATACACTGTGTGTTAGCTTTTATTAGTAGAGGGGTTGAGTTTTGGAACCATAAGGTCATGCTGCAGCTGTACAAAACTCTGATGCGGCCAGACTTGGAGTATTGCGTGCAGTTCTGGTCACCGCATTATTGGAAGGATGTGAAAGCTTTGGAAAGGGTTCAGAGGAGACTTACTGGCATGTTGCCTGGTATGGAGGGGAAGTCTTACAATGAAAGACAATAGTAAATAGGTGCAGGAGTAGGCCATTCAGCCCTTCGAGCCTGCACCGCCATTCAATATGATCATGGCTGATCAGGTTGAGGGACTTGAGGCTGTTTTTGTTAGAGAGAAGAAGGGTGAGAGGTAACTTAATTGAGACATACAAGATAATCAGAGGGTTAGATTGGGCGGACAGTGCGAGCCTTTTTCCTCAGATAGTATGGCTAGGACAAAGGGGCATAGCTTCAAATTGAGGGGTGGTAGATATAAGACGGATGTCAGAGATCGTTTCTTTACTCCGTGAGTAGTAGGGGCATGAAACACACTGCCTGCAACAGTAGTAGACTCACCAACTTTACAGGCATTTAAATGCTCATTGGTTAGGCATATGGCCGAGAATGGAATAGTGTAGGATAGATGGACTTCGGATCGGTTTCACAGGATGGTGCAACGTCGAGGGCTGAAGGGCCTGTACTGCGCTGTGATGTTCTATGTCTAATTAAGATCGGGAAGCTCGAGACCAGTGAGATGAGCACACAGGATCCCAGAGAATTATTAGTCTGGAGAAGGTAACAGAGAACAGGGTCAAGCAAAGCCATGGAGGATTTTGGAAACGATGTCAAGAATGGCGAAGAAACAGCACAGTAGAACAGGACTTGGTGCACGTCATGACATGGGCAGCTTACATTTGGATGATGTAAGTGTACAGAGATGAAAATGTGTTGCTGGAAAAGTGCAGCATCCAAGGAACAGGAGAATCGACATTTCGGGCATAAGCCCTTCTTCAGGTGTACAGAGAGTCAACCATAAGTCATAGGAGTAGAAGACCTTTCAGCCCATTGAGTTTGCTCTGACATTCAATGAGATCATGGTTGATCTGATAACTCTCAGCTCCGCTTTCCTGCTTTTTTATCCCATAACCCTCAATCCCCTTACTGATCAGAAATCTAAAGACTCGGCAACGGAGATCCATCTGTTTCACATTTTGTCGCATCCCTTTTTGGAAATGTTGTACATGTCTTCAATATACTTAATGACTCACCCTCAACATCCCTCTGCAGCAAAGAATTCCATTGATTCACTACGCTCTGACAAAGAAATTCCTCCTCATCTCTGTTTTGCATGTGTGACTCCTTAATCCAAGATTATATATTTTGGGTTGTAGGTTTGCTCGCTGAGCTGTAGGTTTGATATCCAGACGTTTCATTACCTGGCTAGGTAACATCATCAGTGGCGACTTCCAAGTGAAGTGAAGCTGTTGTCTCCTGCTTTCTATTTATATCTTTCTCCTGGATGGGGTTCCTGGGGTTTGTGGTGATGTCATTTCCTGTTTGTTTTCAGAGGGGTTGATAGATGGCATCTAGATCTGTGTGTTTATGGCGTTGTGGTTGGAGTGCCAAGCCTCTAGGAATTCTCTGGAATGTCTTTGCTTAGCCTGTCCCAGGATAGATGTGTTATCCCAGTCGAAATGGTGGTTTTTTTTCAATGAGCCACCACACACTGCAGCATAGGCGAACTTCGGAAAACAGAGGAGAACCACCTATACAACGTATTCAAGAAGAACGGATACTCAAAAAATACAGTCCGCAGATTCCTCAAGAACAAACCACAACAAGCAGACCAAACACAGCCAGAAACCCTAACCACCTTTCCAAATATCAAAGAAGTTTCAGAAATGACAGCCAGACTACTAAGACCCCTCGGAATCCTAGTCGCACACAAACCCACCAACACTCTCAAACAAAAACTAACAAACTTAAAAATCCCAGTATAACCTATGAACAAAACCAACGTCATCTACAAAATTCTATGCAAGGACTGCCACAAACACTACATAGGACAAACGGGAAGAAAGTTAGCCACCAGGATACACGAACATCAGCTAGCCACAAAAAGACACGACCCTCTCTCCCTCATAACCCTACACACAGATGAAAAAAGACCACCATTTCGACTGGGACAACACATCTATCCTGGGACAGGCTAAACAAAGACATGCCAGAGAATTCCTAGAGGCCTGGCACTCCACCCACAGCGCCATAAACAAACACATAGATCTCGATGCCATCTGTCTACCTCTCAGAAAGCGAACAGAAATGACATCACCGCAAACCCCAGGAACCCCACCCAGGAGAAAGATATAAATAGAAAGCAGGAGACAACAGCTTCGCTTCACTTCGAGGTTGCCACTGATGGCGTTACCTAGCCAGGTAATGAAACGTCTGGATATCAAACCTACACCCTAAACCTCAACCTGAGCTACAAACCTTCACAAACCTTGCATTATATAATTTTGGTCCTAGATCTTCCTCAACAGGAAATAACCTCTCCGCACCTACACCGTTAAGTACTTTAAAAATCTTGTATGTTTCAATAAGGTCACCTCTCATTCTTCTAAACTCTAATGAGTACAGGCCAAACCTACTCAACCTCGCCTCATAAAATATTCCTCCATACGCAGGATCAGCCTAATGAGCTTCTCTGGATACGTCCAGTACAGTTATGTAATTCCTTAGATAAGGGAATTAAACTGATTTCAGTTGAGGTTTGACTCATGCCTTGTATAGTTATAGGGAGACCTCTCTTCTTTTTATATTCAATTCCTTTTAAACTAAAGGCTAGTGTTCCATTTGGTTGTCCCTACTATTTTCTGAACTTGGATATTAGATTTTTTTTTAATGTGCATGGGCTCCCAAATCTCTCTATGCTGTAGATTTCTGCAGTCTTTCTCCATTTCTATAATATTGAGCTCCTGTATTCTTCCTGCCAAAGTGCATAATATCACATTTTCCCACATTATATGCCATGTGCCAAGTTTTTGTCGACCAACTTAACCTGTCTATATCCCTCTGCAGACACTTGGTGTCATTCTCACCACTTGCTTCCTACCTATTTTTGTGACTGTTGCAAACTTGTCAACAGTTCATTAATATTCCTCATCCAGGTAATTAATATAAATCATAAATAATAGAATATGAAAGAGCAAAAAAGGGTCTGTTGCAATAGGTTTTGCCCAGAGGTAATAAAGGCAAGAATATAGAGTGCAGATGACAGGAATTAAGACAACATGAATTACTCAATACTATTTGCTGAATCAGAGCAGGCCAGCAGTGAATAATTGTTCCAGGTGAAACAGTAAACCAAAGTCCTATTTCTTACCTCCTGTTGATGGAAAGGAATGGCAGGACAGCTCATCCCAGTGGCCTCTATCATTCAACCAACATTATTTTACTTTTCGGAGACCTTGCTTTACACATATAGACTGCCTTTGTTTTTATTCACTTGTGGGACGTGGGTGTGGCTAGTTGGGTCAGCATTTGTTGCCCATCCCTAGGTGTCACTGAGAAGATGGTAGTGAGCAGCTGCCTTGAAACCCTGTGTAGTCCATGTGTTGGTGTTACAACGGTTCCTGTCTTGCAAAACTATTTCATTGTTCGGAAAGTGCTTTGGGATGTTTTGAAGTAGTGAAAGGGGCTGTAGAAATGGAAGTCTTTCTGTCTCCAGCTTCTAAACTCACTGTCTTATGTTTTGCACCAGCTGTCAGATAAAACCTGATTGCCATGTGAAGGCACCTCATTGGAAATGGACCCTTTACCTCCTTTCCAACCACCACCTCTGAGCCAGATTGTCCGCAGCACTTCCTCCCACACATAACCAGTGGTTAACAACTTGCTGAGTGGAAATTTTTTTTAAGACGATAATACAGCTTTGAGCTACTTTTAGAAACCATTCTTTTTATTTCAAGTGCTTTTTCTGCTTGAACTTTCCGTCAGTGGAATCTGAGGATTTTGTTATATTTTATACAGTAACCTTCAACATGTGAACCCACGATAATGTCCAAGACTGAGGGAAAATGTGCAGAATGGTTCCAGGATGAAGAACTTTAGTTCATGTGAAGAGACTGAAAAGCTGGATTGTTCTCCTCCATAGAACAGAGAAAGTCAATGAAAGGTTTAATTGAGTTATTTGGATTACTGAGAGATTTTGATAGCAGTAAGGGGAAGCTATTTCCACGGTCAGTGAATGTTGAGTGGATTGGACTGAGAAGATCAAGTGAAGTGGGGGCAGAGCTACATACATCAGAAGAGTAGGGCAAAGATTAGCTTAATTAAGAGAATTGCCCACAGAACTTTCTGGTTAATGGAAAGGTTCAGTTAGGCGGGCTACCTGGTAAATGGAGCTGTTAGTTACTACACTAGATAAACTGAGGTTCTACATTCGAACATACACATTGAGCCCTTTGAGACTGCTCAATAAGATCAAGTATAATCTGGTTGTAGCCTCATCTCTTCATTCCTGTCTAACCCTGATAACCTTTAACTCTTTTGTTAATCAAGAATCTATCTACTCTTTTCTTAACAATAACTAGAAAATAAAACAAATAGCTCTTCTATAAGTAAATTGTTAAAGTCCACAATAGGATTAAGAGCGCTTAGTCTGTGGAGAAAATGAGTTCATTCTTATTCCCAGTTTATATTCTAAAATATCCGTGGACATTGTTATATTAACACTGAGCAGAAGCCTGAAAAGTAGTGATGTGAATGCTGTAGAACCATATCCTGTTTGTCACTAGTTAGAAAATGTTTTTGCTTTTTGTCGGTGTTCAGTTGGGAGAAACATTGTTTGTGAGAATAGAATGCGTGCAAGTCTCAATCCGTGTGCCTGGCTTGAGATCAGCATATATCTGGGATGTCCTCAGAGGCCCTAACTGGAAAACCCTGCTTACTGTGCGTAAGTAAGTTAGGGAGACCTTGTGTATGCAGATCTGATCAGTCACCCTCCCAAAATGGGGACAGCGAGGGGTGAATATCTGGAAACAGATTAGTGTCCACCTCTTTTCAGCATTGAGCCACCAGAATACTTATCACTAAACTGAGTTCACTTCTGACCTGGTCACTGGCCTGCAGGAAGGAGGTACTGGCTCTGGGATTGATGCAATGCAGATTCTCTAGAATGACAGTGGGTTTCAATTAGGTGGGCAGGTTTATACAGATTTGAGTGTAGAAGATCAGGGAGTGAGCTCATCAAGATGTTCAGGATTATTAAAGGGTTTCAAAGATTCAATGGAGTATTCTTTCCAGCGAGGGTGGCTGGGTGTGCAAATGGTGAGAGTCTGGTACAAGGGGGCAAAACCTTAAAATTCAAACTAGGCCCATTCAGGGTTTATATCAAGAAACATTTCCTGTCACAAAGGTGAGTGGAAATCTAGACTTTTCTCCCCTTAAGAAAAACTGTTTAGACTGAGACAGAATTGAAAATGTCAAGGCTAAGCTTGGTATATTTTTCTTGGGTCAAGGGGTTAAAGGTTGCAGAACTGAGGCAGTTAGATAAAGTTATTCCTCAGATCGAATTGTATAGTGTATCAGTTTGGAGGGGCTGAATGGCTTCCTTCTGTCTCTGTGAAAGGTCTCCCTGAAATGTTAACCCATCTATTTACTATTCAACCGTGTTTCTGTCTTGCTTGGTCGTGCAGCATCTTTGTCTAAACTATTGTCCATTTGGTCACTCACAGGGCTTCCCGTTCTCTGAGCCAAGGTCATGCGACTGCTCAACATGAGAAACTGCTCTGTGACACCTGGTGCATTGAGGTTGGTGCTATCATTTGTGTCCACCCAGAACTATCTTGTGCAGACGAAACCATCATCTCTGCCTTTGTCCCCTTCAAACTCAATATTCTAGTGCTCCCTCTGGCCAGCCTTCCTTCCTTCAGTCAGATCATGGCTGACGTTTATCTTAACATTTAAATTCAGCCAATAAATCTGGAATCAAAAGCTAGTCTTAGTGATGGTGACTAGAATAGCTGTCATTGATTGTTCTAAAAACCCTCTGGTTCACTAATGTCAAGGAAGGAAATTTGCTGTCCAAATCTATTTTGGCCTACATGTGACTCCAGACCCAGAGCAATATGGTTGACTCTTAACTATCCTCTGAAATAAGTCGTCAGGTGACGAAGGACCAGCAGTCAGAAAGCTTGCAATTTCAAATAACTCTGTTGGTCTGTAACCTGGTATTGTGTGACTTTGTCCATGACAGTCCAACACTGGTACTTCCACATTATCCTCTGAAATGGCTGAGCAAGTCACTCAATTCAAGGGCAATTAGGAATGGGCAACAAATTCTGGTACAGCCAATGACACACTCATATCCTGAAAAAATAAAGTACCATCAAAAACCTACCAATCTCAATTTAAATTTTCTAGCTTTTTTTTTATTGGAGGTGGTTTCAGATTTCTACTCCCCCTTTGATTAAGAAATGCTTCCTGACATCACACCTGAATGGACCTGCCTCCAAGTTTAAGGTTCTGCTCCCTTGTTCTGGACCCTCCAATACTGGAACTAATGGTTTCTGTCTATCAATCCGATCAAATCCATTAATCATTTAGATATTACATTTAGATCATCCTTTAATCTTTTAACACCAAAGCAAATACAGACCTGACTAAGTAAAGTTATTGTATTCAGTATGAAGTGACTATGTACATATATTGCGTTAATAAACAAGGATTTGTACTTCTAGGCATATGCTCGCATTATGGACAATCTGAATGCCCTCACTTCCAGCTCTGCCGAGCAGGCCTTCAAGAACATGCGGGCTATTTCTGCAGCGGTGGTGAGCAATGGTGGCATCGTGAATCCTCATCCCTTGGGATTTTAAAAAGGGAAACCACTCTGCCATGCCAGATCAGAATGTAAATCCACAGTCAGATCTACTCAGGATCTAACACATCAGTCTTTAAAAATTGGAAGGTTTAATTACTGACACTGATCTCCCCTCTCCGTTTCAGACTGGGAATGCCATGATTGCAGTTTTGAGTCCTGGAAAAGTTTTAAGTAGCAATGCCCAAATGAATTACATTTATCCTTGCACTTGTTAACCACTAGCATTATCACTAGGGCTTTATTTAATAACAGTCTGCTTTAGGGCTGACAATGGCATCATGGTAATGTAACTGGACTAGTAATCCAGAGGCCTAGACTAATGCCCTGGGGACTTGGGTTCACATCCCACCAAAGCAGCTGGACAATTTAAATTCAGTCGAATGTCGATCACAGTCGTGGTGACCGTGACAACTATCATCAATGGTTGTAAAACCCCATCTGTGTCATTTAGAGAGGATATCCGCTGATCTTACCCAGTCTGACCTACATGTGACGCCATACCCAGAGAAATATGGTTTGTTCTTAACTACCATAAGATCAGGGATATACAACTATTGTTTGAGTCAGCATCCTTGATAGCCCATGAGAAAATGAAGGAAAAAGTATTACTGGGTACAGTTCTGATAGAGGTCTGGTTACATTACCCTGCAATGTCTGAGGAGGGACAGTATAGAAGGAGCTTTACTCCGTAGCTAACACTGTCCCTATACTAGGAGTGTTTGATGGGAATGTTTTACAGTGCCTGACATTCATTAATGTTCTTTACAACTATTAGACAGAGAGGAGGTATAAGGTTCTGCCAGAAGCTGCAGCAGGTTCATCATCAGTATGTTGACATTGCTGCTATTATTTGAAACTTTACCTGCAGCTTGATTCTGCAGAATATGTGGGCACTTTCTTTAAAAAAATCATTCAGTCGAAGGAAGCAAGTCCAACATTCATTGTCCATCCTCAGTTGCCATAGTTGGCAGTGCCATTTCAATGCAAAGTCCCGATAGTGTCTTGTATCTTTGCTGAAAATTTAGTGATTAGAATCATTATATATTTCTCATATGAACAATGCAGGTTTAATATCTGCCAGTTTAAATCAGAAAAATAAAGACAATTGAATTAGAAGCTGAATTTACAACAAATCAACAGCTTGAACTGCAGAAATCTCTTTGCTGATATACTTCCTGTTCTGCAAGTTTAAGTGTGCTGAGTGTAATTGGAGAAAAATAACTGGTGCCGGTGCACAGCAAGGCCTCCCTGAAAGAGCCTAATTGTTCTGTATTTTTGTTGGTGTTTTAAATAGTTCTTTGCATTGCCCTGTGAACTGTAACCCACCAGCCAAAAGCAAAAAATGGTGACTCCAGGCTTCATGGGCCAGAAGCAGCCTCGCAGCCCTCTGCCCCTGAGAGATGCTGGTCATGTTCCAGTAAGCAATGTTGTGTGTTTGCCGGAACTTGTTGACAGTATTCATTCAAAATCCCTGATTGAAAAGGGTTGGATCACCATTGCTGAAATAAACTTAAATCGAGCACATCCTGCTCATGTAAGTCTCACAAAGACTAAAACCAAGCCCACCCCCAGATTCCCAATTGCTGCATTAACTTTAAGCCATACAGTTATAAACCAGGCAGAATGTGTTTATTATTAGGGTGCCTATGATTGTGATTTAGAGAGAGGGGTTTGGCCAGTACATAAATTCATATGAACCTTTGTACAGAGAATTTGACAGGAGTGAAGCAGGCAACGATTGCCCATCCTGTCCCTGTTCATCAGAATAAGCTGCAGGTCATTGCCTGTTTGCCCAGGGAACCACTGGCCATATTCGTCCCAGAATTCAGATTTCAAACCGTACGCACCTAAATGCAAAAGAGTCTTATCGTAAGATAATCAGGCAAAGAAACGCAGGACTAATCTGTCATTCTGGGAGCTGTTTGTAGTTTTAAAAGAATCAACAATTTATTATCCTATGCATTTTTGAGTCTGCTTTAATGTTCTGTAAGTTCTATTGCCTCAATTTATCTTTTTATGGTTCTCTGATCAAAGAAGAAGTTGCTTTCAGATTAGGGTTAAGCCTCTCCAAACACCATTCTCCATACATACCTCCCTGTCTGTGACATATTGCAACCCCTCAACCTGGCACTTCAGTGGTAGACTCGGCTCAGGTTGTGCACTTAAGACTATGTCTATCACTGGACCACTTCATAAGGACAAGGGGGAGACCATTCAGTCCATCAAGTTTGTTTTGTCATTCAATGAGATCATGGTTGATTTGTCTCCTAATCTGTGTCTCAAGTCTAGCAAAAATCAAAATCACACAACACCAGCTTTTAACTTTGTACACCCTAGTCCAACATCGGCACCTCCAAATTGTAGCAAAAATCAGTCCATCTCAAATTAAAATTATTAATTGAGCAAGCACCTACTGATCATGAGGGAAATAGCTCTACACTTCTACCAACTTTTGAACAAAGTTTCAATGTGTTTCCTAACATGTCTCCAGAATTGTCAGTCTCTGATTTTTAGATACTCCCACCTATCCTCTCTCACCAACAGAAACAATTCCCTCTTTCTAACCGATCTTGAATTTTTTCAAGATACTAAATTGCCTTGCAACCTTCTGCATTCCAGGGAATAAAAGAGTTTGTGTAATCTTTCTTCATAATTTAATCACTGGACAAAGGAGGGGATTTTCTTGTCTGTGAGGAAAGATTAAGGAGTTATGAAACTTTAAAGAGCTAAAACAGGCATAGTGGGCCAAATGGCCTTCTGCATGCTGTATGATTCTGTGTCACGGAATGAAAGGTTGCATTCATAGCAGAAACATAGAATTTGTATAGCAGTCACTGGCGTCAAGCATCAAACTGGTGTTCAGAGTTCCCTGGTGGCAATGGGCCTCTCTCTTCCTTGCTGTATAGTGAGGCCATTTCCAAGTTTAGACTACATTTTCCCATCACTGTGAAATCACTTGTCCTACTTGCTGTTGTCACAGTGTGGCCTCAGCACATTCACTGAACAATAGAACTACACCACTGTTCATCGTTCATAATATCGATTCAGTACTCTCTATAGTGTGCATGTGTAGGAAAGAGTGCAATGGGACAAATTAAGAATTGCAGAAGCCTCATGACTGCACACTTTCAGTGATAATGTACCTTTTATTTCTTTGTAGTAAATATTATTCTGGATGCTTTTGATTTTTATTCAAATAAAGTTGCTTTCTCTGCAAGTCGTGTTCATTTGTGTCATGTTCAAAATGCATTCCACTCGGCAACACAACTTTTTGTTTTAAAAATTAATTTCTCTAGCCCTGGCTGCCACACTGTTTGAATTCATGATGTGGCAAATAATCATGGCATAATTTCAATATTCCTTTGATTTTTATTCTTTCTGACCATAGTCTGGTGCTGTTGTAAAATGGTATTCAGAATTTAATGTGCTTGGGTCATTTCATAGTTTACACTTTTAGAGACATTCCTTTCATGTTGTCAATTGGTACACTTCCCAACAATTTGCCTGCAAGCTTGTCTACTGTCACTGGATGTTCTTTCTACACAGTGACACCAAGGAGAAGAATCCGGATCAGAAGAAGTAACTGTGGCTGTCTGCACACTTATGGCAAAACTCAAAGCAACAGATACCAAAACTTCACAGTTCTTCAATTGCTGCGACATATGTCTTTAAGAAATTGAAAGACTGTATCCACTGATATCCATAATTAGAGGAACACAGATATAAGAAGATTGGCAACAAATAGCTAGAGGTAATATGAGGAAAAGAAAATTAGGATTGTTATTTGGACTGTGCCCTGTTCTCTACACACTGCAGCTGTTTCAATTCAACAAGTGACAGCCACTTGCTGGTTAATTTTTCAGTGCAGAACATTAACCAATTGCAATCAAACTTTCTGGTTTAAAACTTAAACAAAACCTGGCAGTTAACTGTTAGTCATCATTAATTGGTGCATTCTCCGTGACAACACATCTAACAACCACATTTTCACTTTCCATCAAACCAGTGTACTCCCCTCATGTCGTATAAATGATTTTCCCCCTGGAAATGGTATTCTTGCAAATTGTCCTGATATGTGAAATATCAAAAGCTTTGACAAAATATTTCTTTTTTTCAACAATACTTGGTGGGGGGGTTGGAATGGGGAGGCGGGGTGGAATTAGGTGGCAAGCTTGGAACCAAAAACATTGAATCTATTTTGGGACTGTGGGGAAGCAATTACATGATTCAGTCAGGTCAGTTTTGTGTGTAAATACTGTAATAGTCCCACATCTTACTACATATGAGCAGCCCTTTTGTAACATGAGAAGCCAGATCCACCCATGGAATGGTGCTGTCTGCATTCTAAACAATGTCCACCAGCATTTATGTAGCAACTTCAATATAACAAAATGTTCCATGATGCTGTTGAAGTTGGAGACAGCTCTTTCAATTTGAGGGTGGTGTCTCCTCAGGTTCTGCTCTAGGTCGTATGAGTGAACACACCAATTGTCAACCCACAGATCTTTGAGCACGTGAAGAAGGACATTTAAACAGCATGATTCGGAATACATACAGATGGGGAAGGACACTGCTTTGACTGGGACAACACATCCATCCTAGGACAAGCCAAATAGAGAGACACATGAGAATTCCTAAAAGCATCGCATTCCAACCGGAACTCTATCAACAAAGACATTGATTTAGACCCTATTTTACCACCTTCCTGAGAAAAAGAACAAGAAATGACATCACCACAGGAAATGATGTCACCAACCGAAGGAAACCTAAAAACACAAATTGAAAGTGTATCACTAACACCAGCGCTTCACCAGAGTCTCACTGATGATGTTACCTAGTATGGTGATGTAACATTTGAACGCGAACATTTTACCTCAGCGAGAAAACTTACATCCAGAACCTCAACCTGAGCTACAAATCTTCTCAAAACTCGCTGTCTCCCAATTTCTCACCATCTAGACAACTCAGAGATTTGTCTCCACCTATCTTCTCTACATGGGCTATGGGATACTTTTAAAATTCATTCATGGAATAGGGCATACTGACCAAGCCAGCATTTATTGCCCAGACGGCAGTTAAGAGTCAACCACATTGCTGAGGGTCTGGAGCCACATGTAGGCTAGATCAGGGAAGGATAGCGTTTTCCTTCCCTAAAGGACATTAATGAACCAGATGTATTTTTCCTGTCAATTGAAAAGAGATTCATGGATGTCATAAGACTCTCTATTCCATACTTTTATTAAGTTCAAATTCCACCATCTGGCACGGCAGGATTCAAACCTGGGTTCCCAGAACATTACTTGGGTCTCTGGATTAACACCTCCCTCCGGAATCATAGAACATATAACAATACGGTGCAGAACAGGCCCTTTGACCCTCGATGTTGTGCCGACCTGCGAACTATTCTCAGCTCGTCCCCTTACACTGTCCCAAAATCATCCATGTGCTTATCTAAGGATTAGTTAAAACTCGCTAATGTGGCTGAGTTGACATTAACAGGCAGGGCATTTAACGTTTGCGAGAAGATTTGTAGCTCGAGTGCTCGTTGTTGTGGTTCTGTTCGCCGAACTGGGAAATTGTGTTGCAGACGTTTCGTCCCCTGTCTAGGTGACATCCTCCTGTGAAGCGCTTCTGTGATGTTTCCTCCGGCATTTGTAGTGGTTTGAATCTGCCGCTTCCGGTTGTCAGTTCCAGCTGTCCGTTGCAGTGGCCGGTATATTAGGTCCAGGTCGATGTGCTTATTGATTGAATCTGTGGATGAGTGCCATGCCGCTAGGAATTCCCTGGCTGTTCTCTATTTGGCTTGTCCTATAATAGTAGTGTTGTCCCAGTCGAATTCATGACGCTTGTCATCTGCGTGTGTGGCTATAAGGATAGCTGGTCGTGTCGTTTCGTGGCTTGTTGGTGTCATGGATGCGGATCGTTAACTGTCTTCCTGTTTGTCCTATGTAGTGTTTTGTGCAGTCCTTGCATGGGACTTTGTACACTACATTGGTTTTGCTCATGCTGGGTATCGGGTCCTTCGTTCTGGTGAGTTGTTGTCTGAGAGTGGCTGTTGGTTTGTGTGCTGTTATGAGTCCTAGTGGTCGCAGTAGTCTGGCTGTCAGTTCGGAAATGCTCTTGACGTATGGTAGTGTGGCTAGTCCTTTGGGTTGCGGCACGTCCTCGTTCCGTTGCCTTTCCCTTAGGCATTTGTTGATGAAATTGCGCAGGTATCCGTTTTTGGCGAATACATTGTGTAGGTGTTCTTCTTCCTCTTTTTGCAATTCTGGTGTACTGCAGTGTGTTGTGGCCCTTTTGAATAGTGTCTTGATGCAATTTCTTTTGTGTGTGTTGGGGTGGTTGCTTTCTTATTTCAGGACTTGGTCTGTGTGTGTGGCTTTCCTGTATACCTTTGTGGTGAACTCTCCGTTCAGCGTTCCTTCGTCCTGGTGAGTTGTTGTCTGAGAGTGGCTGTTGGTTTGTGTGCTGTTATGAGTCCTAGTGGTCGCAGTCGTCTGGCTGTCAGTTCAGAAATGTTTTTGATGCATGGTAGTGTGGCTAGTCCTTTGGGTTGTGGCATGTCCTCATTCCGTTGACTTAATGAAATTGCAGGGGTATCCGTTTTTGGCGAATACATTGTACAGGCGTTCTTCTTCCTCTTTTTGCAGTTCTGGTGTACTAAAGACAACGGAATGATACCCAGCATGAGAAAAACCAGTGTAGTGTACAAAATCTCATGCAAGGACTGCACAAAACACTACATAGGACAAACAGGAAGGCAGCTAACAATCCGCATCCATGAACAGCAACTAGTCACGAAACGACACGACCAGCTATCCTTAGTAGCCACACACTCAGATGACAAGCAACATGAGTTCGACTGGGACAACACTACTATTATAGGGCAAGCCAAATAGAGAACAGCCAGGGAATTCCTAGAGGCATGGCACTCATCCACAGATTCAATCAATAAGCACATCGACCTGGACCCAATATACCAGCCACTGCAGCGGACAGCTGGAACTGACAACTGGAAGCGGCAGGTACAAATCACTATAAATGCCGGAGGAAACATCACAGAATCGCTTCGCAGGAGGCTCCCAAACACTGAGGATGTCACCTAGACAGGGGACGAAATATCTGCAACACAAATTCCCAGCTCAGCGAACAGAACCACAACAACCATTCAGCCCATTGAGTCTGCTGTAGTATTCAATGAGATCATGGCTGATCTGGTACTCTTCAACTCCACTTTCTTGGCTTTTCCCCCATAACCCCTGATTTCCTTACTGAATAAAAATCTATCTCAGTCTTGAATTTACTTAATGACTCGACTTCAACAGCACTCTGTGGGAAAAAAATTACAATCCTCTGACAGAAGAAATTCCTCCTCATCTCTGTCTTAATTGTGTGTCCCCTTTTCCTGAGATTATGCCCTTTGGTCCTGGTCTCACCCACAAGATGAAACAACCCTTCTGTATTTATTGTGTCGAATGCCTTACAAATCTTCCATGTTTCAATAAAGTCACCTCTCACTCTCCTAGTACAGGTCACACCTACTCAATCTCTTCTCATAAGATAGTCTCTCCATACTTGGTAGCTGTCTGGGGAACCTTCAGTTGTCTGCCGCCAGTGCCAGTATACCTTTCCAAGATAAAGGGCCAAAGATTTTTAAAAATTTATTCATGTGATGTGATATCAATGGTTAGGCTAGTGTTTATTATCTATCCCTAGTTATCCAGAGGGTAATTAAGAGTCAACCACATTGCTGTGGGTCTGGAGTCACTTGTAGGCCAGACCAGATAAGATCAGCAGTTTCCTTCCTTAAAGAAATTAGTAAACCAGATGGATTGTTACTAACAATTGTTTAATGGTCATTATTAGCATCTTAATTCCAGTTTTTTAAAAAATGTAATCAAATTCAAATCTCAGCATAAACCATGGTGAGATTCAAACCCAGGTCCCCAAAGTATAACCTGCGTCTCTTGATGAATAGGTCTAGCAATAATACCACTAGGCCATCTCCTCCCCCTGTTTAGTGTTCCACTTGTGGTCTAAGTAGATACTTACTTTTATACTTCATTTCCTTTGAAATAAAGATCAATGTTCCTCAACCAAGTCACCCCTCAGCTGACTCCATGCCATGATTTTGTTGAATAAGAGGATAAGTTTGAGGGGCCAAACAGCCTACTTCTGCTTCTATTTCTTACATTGTTAAAAGATGGCCTTTCAACCTGCAAAACTCACTCAGCGTTGCACAGAGAGTGTCAACTCAGATTGTAGGATTTGAGTATCTGGAGTAGTGCTGAAATCTGCAACCTTCCAACTCTGGCACGTAAATACAAATTGGTAGCCATTTTTACTAAATTACAGCTGTGATCACATTGTGATTATTTGGCTGCAAATTTCTTTGGGAAGTTGCTATTGAAGTGAAAACCTTAATTATTTCAGAATCATTCTTTGTTTAGATAACAATACTGTGAATGGGAATAGGTTTTAGTTCTTGGGATGTGACAGACTGGGTACTCCAGAATTAGTCAGCACGTTTCGGGGTGGATAGCAGAGATTGCCTACAAACCCTTTAAAGTTACTTGTAAGCTGTTTTATCAAGTGTATGCTTGATAAAATGTGGAGCTGGAAAAAGCACAACAGGCCAAGCAGCATCAGAGGAGCAGGAGAGTCAACATTTTGGGATACCTTAAATAAAAAGAGGTTGTAATTGTAACTACCTCTGTCATTGGAAAGTGCAACTGCCCACTCTGATAAATTGTAGGTTCAATGAGTACCAGAGTAAGATGCAAATGCTCACAGGCCCTGTTTATTCCCAGGATCACTGATTGCCTGATTCAACCATGGGGTAAAAACAATGACTGCAGAAACCAGTCTGGAAACCAGATTAGAATGGTGCTGGAAAAGCACAGCAGTTCAGGCAGCATCCGAGGAGCAGTAAAATCAACGTTTCGGGCAAAAGCCCTTCATCAGGAATACAGGCAGAGAGCCTGAAGGGTGGAGAGATAAATGAGAGGAGGGTGGGGGTGGGGAGAAAGTAGCATAGAGTACAATAGGTGAGTGGGGGAGGGGATGAAGGTGATAGGTCGGGGGGGAGGGGGGGTGCAGTCATTGTTTTTACCTAGTTGATTTTAACCCTACTGCAAATCCTCTTGCAAGGATGCCTGCCTTGAAGAAGTTTTCCTCCTCTCTCTACAAGAATCTCAGGGAGTCCCTCTCCCACTACAACTCCCAGGTCATTTCCTCTGCCCTGAAGCTCTTCAACCATGTCCTGAAACAAACTCGCATCTTCCACCTCGGAACACTTCATTCCCAGGGCATCAATGTGGACTTCAACAGTTTCCTCATTTCCCCTTCCCCCACCTCACCCCGTTGATTGAACCATTTGCCCAAACATCTATCTATGTCTCCCACCTTAATTTCTTTTTTTGCTTAACTTGCATCATGACTTTAAATGTTAAAATGTAGATCAAAGAGATCATATCTAGAGTGCAAATGAGGCACTGAAAGATATGGCATTGATTATGATCTGAGATTTTGAAACCACATTCAAATCTCATTCTGGCTTTAGTTTATTTCGGATATAGCTGACTCCTGATTATCTTGTATATGGCTGAAACTGTATAGTTCAGGGGAAGAGCTCAGGAAATAATTGGACTGGGGAACACATTATTGTTACATTTGCATTATAAGTTCCTATGTTAGCATGTATAATGGGATTTATCTACGTAAACATATCATGTTGTAATTCCTTCCTTTGTCTATGGTAATGGCATAGCTTCCAAAATAAATATGGTTTCATCTCTGTAACATTTCCTCTTTCCAATCATATCTCAGCCGATGTGCTGCTAAAACTCTCCAGACTCAAACATTCTAATCTTCTCCTGATTAATTCCCAAATTCCATTGTCCAAAAACTTACTCCCAAAACACTTTGACTCTGTATTCTACTTCTCACCAAGTCTTAACTCTTGGTGCTGATTGAACTACATTGACTCCTGCAGTGACAATGCCTCAATGTTTAAAATACTTATCCTTGAGTTCAAATTCCTAAATGTACCCATC